>NC_053396.1:215232702-215832702 GCF_905171765.1 Bufo bufo | reverse complement strand
ACTTTCAACCTGAGTGCCTCAATACTTTATTACTTTGATAAACGGCATAACAGCCCTTGATTGGCACCGGTGACACCCTTGAACAGAGTGCGGTTCCTCACTTTACTACAGACAATATCCCATCATAGACACAGAATTGTCCTATTTAGCCCCAACTAATCATGAATCCGATCATTTGGGTGTGAACTCTCTGGATTGTTCTGAACTTGTTTTGCCCTTGAAAAGGTCTTCTCCCCCCATTTGACCATGTTTTGAAATCATTTTCTATAAATTCTGCTATTACTTGGGATATAGATGAATATATATATGAATATAGATGCTCCCTTCTTGAGAACCACATACTGTAACTCCGCTGCAGACTATAAAATGACTGCCACTTGTGGTCTAATTACCTTTCTGCAAAATCCTCCTGGATCTGCATGATGATGCTGAAAATTAACAAGTACAACACGCAGTGTCAGGATCCTTTGATAAGGAGTAGAATGCAATGGCTCATATTTAAGTCATAGACTCCATCCCTGCTGCTTGCTGCTCATTTAAAGGAAATATATCACAGTAGAACTAATTGTATCCAAGTCTTTTCCTTTGCAATTTTTTATTCTGCTATGCTCTCTGATAACTAGACTCCTTTTCTGCTCTTCTTCAGATTATCTATTGGATTGAGAATGGATTTATTATATCTGTACAGGATTGATTTTAAGCCTCCATCATTAACCATATGCACGCAAATACCTTGAAAATTTAAAGTGCATGACATCAAGATTTGTATCTGTTTCCATGCAGAGGTCATTCTTGCACTGGTAGCTAATTTTTACTCCCAGAATTTTCCAAACCCACCTTTCTGGTCTGCATGTGAAGCTCACGCTTCAGAGCTCCGTTGGTCTTCCTTGGTTCTGGAGCTCAAGATTCTAAGCTCAGTTGATTTTCCCTGCTTTTGTACCTGCCGCCTCAGGGCTCAGTGGGTCTTGCTTGCTTGTGGGGATGAAGCTTCAGAACTCAGTGCATTTTACTTGCTTGTGGGGATGAAGCTTCAGAGCTCACTTGGTATATCCTGTTTGTGGAGCTGAAGCTTAAGAGTGCAGTGGATTTTACCTGGTGCTAGAACTGCAGGTTCTGAGATCAGTGTGTATACCCTGCTTAAGGAACTAAAGCATGAAGCTCAGTGGGTGTACCCTGCTTGGGGAGCTACAGCTTCAGAGCTCAGTGGGTCTTCCCTGCTTGGGGACCTGCAGCAACCCTAAACCTGTGCACTCTCCTTTGTCACAAACCAGCGGGTGTGAACCCACCATGCCATGTGTCCTACATCCTCTAGAGGCGTTGTCTAAGTGAACCCCTCGTTCTTCACAGTACCCCTGATGGTGGAGATAGGCTTTCCTGAAAGGAACACCAGGTCGCTACCTCTTGAGGATGATTGGCACACGGGGAAGCTAGTCCAGGTGGTTTAGGAGGTACCTGAGCAAGGTTCCAGAAGTACAAGCATAGTCATCGGGCTGAGTCGTAACCAGGAGCAACAGTGCAGGACTGAAGGATGAGGCAGAGGTCAAATCAAACAAGCAATAGGTCAGGGCAGGTGGCACAGGTACAGGTCAGGCAGTCCAGGTTGGTAACAGGAGAGTCAAGGCAAGCAGGCAGGGTAGTGGAGTCCAGAAACACAAGCACGGGTCAGGTATACAGGAACACAAGCAGATAAATCAGCAACCTTTGCAGGACATAAGGACTTTGACACTCAGGCATCTGGTAAGGGGGCTGAGCCACTTATATGTGTAGGAGGGCTAGGATTGGTCAGCGAGGTCACATGATCTAACCCATAAACTACAGGAAGTGACGCGTGCCGGTCTTAAGGAAATGCTGCAGGGAAGAAGCAGCAAGCATGCTGTGGCCAGGGTTCCCAGAACAAACAGTACCTACAAGAACAGAGCCCAGGACAGCAGCGGTGAATGGGGAAGCACAGGCAGCAGATCACCACTGAACACGGCGCCCGGGACCGCGGCAGTAAGCAGGAGAACAGCGGCGCACCGCAGCTGCTGTTACATCCTTCTCTATAATTCTTTTGTTTTCTCCCTCCTCTCTCTTACATGACTGTGCCTGCTGTAATGTTTGGGACTAAAAGTGCTAAGCCATCTCCTTAGGGATATAAGATCTCCTGTATGGGAAAAACAACAACTTGCACTTTGCCATGAATGCCTCCGTACTTCTCCGGAAGAGGTAAGCAAGAAGCAAGGTAATCAAGATCAGACTACAAAATATTTATTTGTGGTCTATTACCATGAAGACTCATGGGTTTATATAGGAGGTGCATACAAAAAATCCAAGGTCATTTAATCAATGGAAGTTACTGTACCGGTGCAAGGAAAATCAGCAAATTGGCCAACCAGACAACTTTGGGACCTGGACCCTCCGCAGCCTAACACCCTAAAGCAGTGGTGGCGAACCTATGACACGTGTGGCACTCGGAGCCCTCTCTGCGGCCACCCGCACCCTGTAAAAAGTCTATGGTGTACCACTATGCCTTAGACTATTCCTGCGATTCACCAGCGCAGGGCACACTATGAACGGCATGGGCATGGAAGACATACTGTATTAGTATTCAGGTTAAATTGCCGTGTTGGCACTTTGCAATAAATAAGTGGTTTTTAGGATGCAGTTTGGCCACTCGGTCTGTAAAAGGTTCGCCATCACTGCTATAAAGTATAGGTTATAAATGTATGATTGCGAGACCCCCCACTATCAACAAAACGGGCTACCTTACCGAATAGAGCTGCAGTGTGAGGGTATGACCACCGCTCCATTCACTTCTATGGGACAAAAGGAGATAGGAGAGCGATGTCCTCAGCAGTCCCATAGACAGTGAATGGAGTGGAGGTACCCACTATGGACGCTGTGACCCCCTTTCTTGGCTGTGGTTCCAGAATTAGGACCCCCAGAAATCCTACAGACATATAAAGGACGTAACTCAACGTCATTAACGATGAATTTCTAGAGCGAGAGACTTTACCATTTCTTCTGGCACACTTTGCAGACTGAAGTTGTATCACAGCAAAGTACAGAGATCTAATTCAGAAGTTTAAAAAAAAATAAAAAAATCCTGCTAAAATTTTAATGTGGCTCTGATGAGATGAGCCGTGTATACAGGTGCACAACATTTATTAGATTTGAGATTGGAATAAATGGAGAATCCCACAAGAGTGCGCACACTTCACTGACCCCATTATTTTACATGCACCAGTCCCAGACCTGACCGGCTTAATTATTCTGTCTGGCGAAACATTTTCAACAGGACTTTGTGATTTTGTGTTAAACCGAATGGGAAATCGCACTGTTCTTCATTATACAAGTGGCAGAAATAAGATGTCAGACGAAAGACTGGTGGAACATGCTGTGCAGAGCGGTGATGGGGGCACAAAGCTTTGCTAGACCTCCAATTTCATACAGAGACACAAGGAGGTTGGGAACACAAATTTGGCAACCTGTTCCATCAAGCTCCATAAGAGAGCACTGGTTCCAGAGGAGCAATTCTCCATATATACAGCAGCACACAGAGACGGACTCTGTACAGAGGAGCTACCAGGGCTCTGTGCACAGCAGCACACAGAGACGGACTCTGTACAGAGGAGCTACCGGGGTTCTGTGCACAGCAGCACACAGAGACGGACTCTGCACAGAGGAGCTACCAGGGTTCTGTGCACAGAGACTTGAAGCCTCTTGGATAAGTCTATAGTTGCTAAATTAATTTAATGGTGCAAAGTGATATTCAGGCTGAGCAAAAAACTTGTCAAATATTCAGAGGTTCAGAATCATTTGAGGCTGAGAAACAAAGAGCGATCTAGTGATTGAAGGAGCTAATGAGAAGAACTGAAGACTTAATTATAAATAATGAATCCACAATTATCCCTTTCATACAGCTGTACAAATAGAGAGAATGATGACAAGGGCAATTCAATCCCTGCTTATCGGCTTCTAGAAATGAAATTCTGTATATTTGATATGAAGGAGAAAATAGTGCGGCCGTAGTTTATATTTGATGACTGGCGAGTGTGCGGCGGATAAACCTTAACTTTCTGTGATGTCAACTGCTGATGACATCTGCATAACACATCCGTGCTAAATACTGCTGCATCAGTATAATTATACTGGTAGATACCCAGGTTATACCAGCATGCTCCATATCACTATATACAAGAAGATATGTAACTTATACCAGCTGTACATATATAATTATATACAGGAGAAGCCCAGGTTATACCAGCATGCTCCATATCACTATATACAAGAAGATATGTAACTTATACCAGCTGTACATATATAATTATATACAGGAGATACCCAGGTTATACCAGCATGCTCCATATCACTATATACAAGAAGATATGTAACTTATACCAGCTGTACATATATAATTATATACAGGAGAAGCCCAGGTTATACCAGCATGCTCCATATAACTATATACAAGAAGATGTATAACTTATACCAGCTGTACATATATAATTATATACAGGAGATGCCCAGGTTATACCAGCATGGTCCATATCACTGTATACAAGAAGATGTATAACTTATACCAGCTGTACATATATAATTATATACAGGAGATACCCAGGTTATACCAGCATGCTCCATATAACTATATACAAGAAGATGTATAACATTATACCAGCTGTACATATATAATTATATACAGGAGATACCCAGGTTATACCAGCATGGTCCATATTCCTACAGTACATGGATTACAATACTTAGCTTATAGCAGCTGTTGGGGTACCTGATTCCCAGACGTTCTGAGCTGCCTACAACTATTTACAGCTTATAGATCTGGATAGTAATGGTCCCTGATATGTTGTCCTGAATATGGGGTTCACTTACTGGAGAACGCACAGGACAGGACACCTGGTCGCACTGTTTCCTATCAGTACCCTGAAATGACCATATAATTCACTCTGCACATGGAGACCATGGGGGAGCCGGCTGCAGTAAACATTCTCACACCAGCAGTTCCTCGGAGCCGCTCGTGTTTGTTCTTAAAAAGAAACTGATGTGACATCAAAATGGTCCCAGAGCCCCTCGTCTTCTCCCACTAACGATACGCAGCGTCTGCTGAGCCGGCAATCACAGTGTTGGTGTCCAGTCTGATTGCCATCAATCCAAAAAGCGATCCGGAGCTTTAAAAAGCTGAGCGAAGTCGCAAGAGACCAGCACCAACTCGCCCCTAAGGCGATTCCTGCCGTCAGCCATCAGATAGCACATCAGTGAGATGCACAGCATGTCACACCGCACATCGTCTGGAGAGAAGACTCTTAAGAAACTGCTTTGCACCAACTTATTCTTGAGCAAAAATCCAAGGGGAGAGCTAAGACAAGATGTTAGAATCCAGAGCGGAGAGAGATTTAGTCATTTTATGCATTTGAATGGATCCTGAGAATGTGGGATTCCCAAATCCCTTCTCCAAATGGAGAGATACTGTGCATGTTGATCCACATTGACTTCTATGAGATTGAGGGAGTTCTGTCTACACCAGTTCCATAGGAGTGACTCCACTCCATTCACAGAGGGGACTCCTTGTTCTCAGGATCGCTGGGGGTCCCTAGTCATCAGACCCTCCATGATCCAATACACATCATCTTTCCTGTGGATAGGTGACAAATATGTTTTTGAGGGATATCTTTCAGTATACTCAGTCTAGATATCTAACTTCCTGATAGTCCCTTAACCTTCTGAAAGGAGTAGCCCCACAAAATACACATTCCCTATCCACAGAATATTGGTCAAGTATCTGAGTGATGGGGTTTGGACCACTAGGAAACGCAGCAATCTCAAGAACGGGATAACCAAAGCCCCTTATTTGAATGGACTAGAAGCACTCCTGTGACCACCACTCCATTCACTTCTGATAGGTTGTCTTAGATCGAGCCAAGTCTTATCTCAGTCCCATATAAGTGAATACAGTGGTGTTCACATGGTGACTCCAGAACCTCCTTGTTCTAGAGGACTGAAGGTCCCAACAGCAGTAAGACCTGCATCCAACAGACACTTTCTAGATAATTCCATTTAAGGAACTCAATCTTGTGGTCATAGAAGCTAGAAAGAGCATCTCCTGCTGTGGAGGATCTGTCCTGCCCGGCATAGCACAGACAATCTATAGGTAAGGATGGGCACCATGTAATCCTTCATTTCCCCTGTGGTAGTGCATCAGGAAAATCGAGCATTAATTGACAGGTTTTCTCACAAATTGCGTGATTTCTGGGATGCCAGCAACAGGACATGTTTTGATCTGCTTAGTCCGCTTTCAGACGAGCGAGTGTCACACTCCGGACTTGCAGCACCCGTCATGCATCTACTGTATATCTGCACCTGGATGTTATTGCCTAGGGCAGTGGTCAGCAACCCGCGGCTCTGGAGCCGCATGCGGCTCTTTTGAACCTTTGCCGTGGCTCTGGCATGGGTATGAGCAGTGTGTGTGAGGCGGCGGGGCACTCACTGTGCGGCAGCGGCTGGGCAGGCACTGAGAATAAGCGCTTCCATTGTGGAAGCGAAGCGCTCATCTCCATAGTGATCTGTTTGCATCGCCGTCCTCAGGACAGCGATACAAAAGGAGGCTGTGCGGATGAGCAGGGCAGGGAGGTGTGTCCCTTTCCTGTTCCTCTGATAGGCTGCCGGCACTACTAGGCCGGCAGCCTATCAGAGGCCAGCGTAGGCGGCACGATGACTTCATCGTGCCACCTGAGCCGTACAGCGCTGGAGTCGGGACACAGGCCGGAAGAGGCCTGCATCGCATCGCTCCAAAGAGGTAAGTATAAGTGTTAATTTTTTTTTTTTTAACTGGCAGTCTGGCACATAATGGTATTATACTGGCACATGATTGGGGAATTTGGGGGGGCCCCTGGAATTACTGGCACATAATGGGGGGGGGGGGTCTGGTATTACTACTGGCACATGATTGGGGGGGGTCTGGTATTACTACTGGCACATGATTGCGGGGGGGGGGGGGTCTGGTATTACTACTGGCACATGATTGGGGGGGGTCTGGTATTACTACTGGCACATGATTGGGGAGGTCTGGTAATACTGGCACATGATTGGAGGGGGGTCTGGTATTACTGGCACATGATTGGAGGCGGGTCTGGTATTACTGGCACATGATTGGGGGTCTGGTATTACTGGCACATGATTGGAGGGGGGTCTGGTATTACTGGCACATGATTGGGGGGTCTGGTATTACTGGCACATGATTGGGGGTGGTCTGGTAAAGGTAAATTAAATATTTTATTTAGCTATTAATTTGCAAAAATATATTTTACATTGTTAAGTGAAAAAGTCCTTTTTTTCTTCGGATTGACGGATTGACGATCCTGTATATAGCATTAAGGTAAGAAACAATATATGCAGTGTTATATTTGTTTTAAATGTCGCAATGGTTTTGCGGCTCCCAGTTTTTTTTTCCTTCCGGAAACGGGTCCAAGTGGCTCTTTATGTCTTAAAGGTTGCAGACCCCTGGCCTAGGGGGACTACTGTATAAGAAGATACCGATATTCTAAGACACACATGATGGGAGGCTCTATTATAGATTTTGCATTAGGATCCAGGAGATTGAAGTCCCACCTCTGGGTGGAACTTTGCTTTAAAGGACAATTTCAGCTCATATATATATCTAGTTAACCCCTAGTTGTTTGTTTATTATTATTTTTTAAATATCCATATGTACTGACCCGATGGTTCACTGCTAAAAGGGTTAATGGTATTATGTAATGCATTGTAACTTCCCAAGTCAGTATATGGGGTAAGAGGTTACTTTTTCATCCCTAGTGTCAATTGCTAGGTGTGGGCTGGTCCTACCCTTCTTATCTGGGAGCTATGTGTGGAGTAGCTGGTGAGCGAGAAGGTCAAAATAAAAAAGCTAAAAGATAGCAGCAGTTTTTGAACAAATAGCAGCCAGCAGACTGGAAGGAAGGGAGAGAAACAAGTGCCAGCCCCAGAGGGAGAGAGCAATTGAACCTAACGGCAGGTGGAGCAGCCATTAAAGGTATGGTGAGAGGAAAGTAATGCACGTTTATGGCCTAGAGACTTTACTGCAATTTGGTTGGGTTAGGAGTTTCAGGCACCCTTCACTTTGGAAAGGGACTCAAAGAGGGTCAGAATAGTACCTCTTTCATCTACCGTATTCACAACCTTGGGAAAACTTTTTTATGCAAAGTTTGACAACTGTTCCTACTCCTGCAAGTACTGTACGTGTATTTATGAACTGCCAATGTTTCAAATAAAACCATTCATTTGTTACATCCAAAACCTAGCCTCATCATTGCACTGCCACCACATTGTATTCTTCTGCATCGCAAGGGATCCCTTCTTTGCTCCCCAAAACCCATAAACCCCAATGGAAGCCCTACCAACAGACAGAAGACTCCAAACTGGGTGTGCTCCAAGGGAAAGGAAACGTGTTCTCCCCTCCATCCACTGCACGGCTAAGATAGTACTAATGTGAGGTCACTACCAAGAGTGCTATTACCACCATCAGCCCTTAGTACCAATCTTCCTCACCTCTTCCTGCCTCATTGCACATGGATTACAACATCATGACATATTAAAGTACTGTACTCGGTAACAAGGAGTGATATGCACATAAAAATAGTCCCTCCATTTTGTACTTTATGGACTCCAACATCTTGTAGTTTCAGGATGACACCCTTAGTTTTAATGCAGAATGTAAATTATTGGTTCTGAATGTTTGCTTCATGGGTTACATCATTTGCTACTTAATAATTAGCAGTTTTGTAGATAGATAAAACTGTGCGTATCTTGTAGAAGTCATTAGTGCCCGTTTATTGCACCCATCATACTTGTCTTCAGCATCTTCTGCTCAAAGACTTGTTGAGGTTCAGCAATTATCCAAAGTAAATTTACTGGGTTTACACACCCTTGTATGATCTTTGAAAGTCATTTTACCGATAGCAAAGAGATTAACCAAACCTTACTACAGGAAAAAATTTATTGTCTGCTTACATAGCAATTTCCAACACTCATCATCCGTTTCAGATCATCTTAAAGGAGAAGTCCAAAAAGAAGACCTCAAAAGTATTCTTCTGGATTTCAATCTCTTTCATCTCCTCAATTCAGTACTGATGTCCTTCTTGTTCCCTCTAAGAACTGAGCTGTAATTCACGTGGCGACGAATAGTTATATTTTTGTACATACGGGGCAGCATTATGGCAATTCTATTCCTATACATAGAGGCTACTCTATGATATTGGCTGGAATACTTGTTGCGTGACAAGGGATTGTTGTATAGCAGTGTAGCCTGTAGCACAGAAAGCAGTTGGGCTGCACTACGGCTCACGAGCTATTATAGTAGTTATAATCTTGTGCATAGGAGGCAGTATTATAGTAATTATATTCTTATACATAGGAGGCAGTATTATAGTAGTTATATTCTTGTACATAGGAGCAGTATTATAGTAGTTATATTCTTGTACATAGGAGCAGTATTATAGTAGTTATATTCTTGTACATAGGAGCAGTATTATAGTAGTTATATTCTTGTACATAGGAGTAGTATTATAGTAGTTATATTCTTGTACATAGAAGGCAGTGTTATATTAGTTATATTCTTGTACATAGGAGGCAGTATTATAGTAGTTATAGTCTTGTACGTAGGAGCATTATTATAGTAGTTATATTCTTGTACATAGGAGCAGTATTATAGTAGTTATATTCTTATACATAGGAGCAGTATTATAGTAGTTATATTCTTGTACATAGGAGGCAGTATTATAGTAGTTATATTCTTGTACATAGAAGGCAATATTATAGCAGTTATATTCTTGTACATAGGAGCAGTATTATAGTCGTTATATTCTTGTACATAGGAGCAGTATTATAGTAGTTATATTCTTGGATATAGGAGCAGTATTATAGTAGTTATATTCTTGTACATAGGAGGCAGTATTATAGTAGTTATAGTCTTGTACATAGGAGGCAGTATTATAGTAGTTATATTCTTGTACATAGGAGGCAGTATTATAGTAGTTATAGTCTTGTACATAGGAGGCAGTATTATAGTAGTTATATTCCTGTACATAGGAGCAGTATTATAGTAGTGATATTCCTGTACATAGGAGCAGTATTATAGTAGTTATATTCTTGTACATAGGAGCAGTATTATAGTAGTTATATTCTTGTATATAGGAGCAGTATTATAGTAGTTATATTCTTGTACATAGGAGCAGTATTATAGTAGTTATATTCTTGTACATTGGAGGCAGTATTATAGTAGTTATATTCTTGTACATAGGAGCAGTATTATAGTAGTTATATTCTTGTACATTGGAGGCAGTATTATAGTAGTTATATTCTTGTACATAGGAGCAGTATTATAGTAGTTATATTCTTGTACATTGGAGGCAGTATTATAGTAGTTATATTCTTGTACATAGGAGCAGTATTATAGTAGTTATATTCTTGTATATAGGAGCAGTATTATAGTAGTTATATTCTTGTACATAGGAGCAGTATTATAATAGTTATATTCTTGTACATAGGAGGCAGTATTATAGCAGTTATATTCTTGTACATAGGAGCACTATTACAGTAGTTATATTCTTGTATATAGGAGCAGTATTATAGTTATATTCTTGTACATAGGAGCAGTATTATAATAGTTATATTCTTGTACATAGATGCAGTATTATAGTAGTTATATTCTTGTACATAGGAGCAGTAATATAGTAGTTATATTCTTGTACATAGGAGCAGTATTATAGTAGTTATATTCTTGTACATAGGAGCAGTATTATAGTAGTTATATTCTTGGATATAGGAGCAGTATTATAGTAGTTATATTCTTGTACATAGGAGCAGTATTATAGTAGTTATATTCTTGTACATAGGAGCAGTATTATAGTAGTTATATTCTTGTACATAGGAGCAGTATTATAATAGTTATATTCTTGTACATAGATGCAGTATTATAGTAGTTATATTCTTGTACATAGGAGCAGTAATATAGTAGTTATATTCTTGTACATAGGAGCAGTATTATAGTAGTTATATTCTTGTACATAGAAGGCAGTGTTATATTAGTTATATTCTTGTACATAGGAGGCAGTATTATAGTAGTTATATTCTTGTACGTAGGAGCATTATTATAGTAGTTATATTCTTGTACATAGGAGCAGTATTATAGTAGTTATATTCTTATACATAGAAGGCAGTATGACGTACAACATTAGTTATATTCTTGTATATAGGGTGTAATGTTATAGTAATTATTAGAAATGAGTGAAGTATTGGAAAATTCGATTTAGCTGCTTTGCCAAATTAGAAAAAAAAAAATTGTTTTGTAATGAATTACTCCGTCACGAAGCGCATTTCTTTGTAAGTAGTGGGTACAATGACAGGGATCCGCAATTGCGCCGCTCCCCATCATTGTACCCCTCAGATGCAGCTTTCATACATGATTGTGGCATCTGATAGAAATAATTGGGTGTAAAAAAAAAAAATTATTGAAATCATGCATACCTCATCCATTTGCTCGCGACGGGCTGGCACAGTGTCATCATAAATCACTGTGCACGGAGTTTCGTGAAAGATCTTCAAACAAGATGGTGGTGGGCGTCCCGTTAGCAAATGGATTGGGTAAGTATATATTTTTTTTTAGTTTTTTACACTATTTCAGGAAAAATCTATTTGCAACTACAAAGCACAAGGAATTTCAGCTTCACGGCGAATCAAATTTACCTTGAATTTTGTGGGCTTCGATTCGCTCAACACTGGCAATTATATATAATGGTATGTTTTCCATTCCGGGTTACTAATGTCTAGAATTCCATAAAACGATCTGCTGCAGCCTAGTTTCATTACTCAGTAAAAGGAGAACAATGGGTCACTTGAGAGCTTTATTGTACTACATCTTTTTCTACCTCAAAACCTGTGGGAAATAAGGATAGTAACAATGCCGTACAGCACAGTCATTGTCTATCACTAGTCCTAGCACTGCATTTCTCCATTGTAAAGATTCCATCAGGGCTAAGAACCTGAAAGCCAAGAACTCGAAGCAAATAACTTCACTAGCGCAGAAGACCAGAGTGCTGCAAGTAATCAGAAATCCACACATTTGACAAAAGGTGACATTGAAAATTTTATTGGAGTGCACTAGCCCTTTAAATGCAATTTATCTTTTGATGGTGTTGTGCCCCCTCCTTTCCTTTTATTGACAAAACCAATTATCAGTCACCTGTCTCTGTCAATATAGCGTATCAAATTTGGTGCTGACCCCTGTAAACGTGACCGGCCTCTGTATGAGTGCCCCCAGCCTTGCTGGTAATACAGAGGACCATGCAATTTGATTCATTCCGCTGGTAAAACATATCAAACTCGTTTGTCACTCGCCTCCTGTTCCTGGTCCCTGAGCGGTCGGCGAAATAATACGGAAAGGTTATACAGCCTAAGGTGGGTCATTAAATCCTGTAAATAGTATGCCACAGCACAGACTAAATAGGGCATCGTTTACCAAGTACTACTGCTTCAGGAGCTGTCTCTCCTTGGCACAGTAACGCAAGTCTCCGGTCAGCCTTTTACTATGATGGAGCGGCCTGACGAACGTTCTACCTTTTAGACTGGTTGGGGCCGATATTTCATGAAGTGCAAGTTTATTAAGTAAGAGGATCTCAAGGATGAAGGAATTGCAACCAACAAACTTACACAAACTTAAGGAAACTTGAAGGGGGGCGGCAATAAGCAATGATCAAGCAAATTTCTGTAAATTTGAGGGGGAGGGGTTGGCACAATTAGGGAATAGGCAGCCATATTGGTTGAACTTGATGGACGTTGGTCTTTTTTCAACCGTATTAACTATGTAACCATATTGTAATCGAAAGGCAAATAAATTAATGCAGTTTTTACTGCCTTCGTGTTTATGCCTCTGGAGCGGGTAGCCGTGGAAAAAAGGTTACTGATCAGATCCAAGATAATCTGTATAAAGTTGAGACATCTGCAAATTGTCCTAATGGGCTTCCATTTAATAACATCCTGGCAGCCAAAATGGAAAAAAGCAGCTGGAGTATAAAGCATTTGAGAAGTACAGAGTAGAATCCTGAGTCTATTATAACAGAGGAGGTAGATTTCAAACTACCTGATAGTCCCAACAGATAATACAACCAAGATGGAGTCCCTGGATATACTTGTTCCATCATAGAGCATAGTTCTAGTATAAAACATGGGGAATGAACAAAGAAGATGCTTGAGACTACTGGACTATCTCCGACCCCTGAGCATAGCTGTCTCCTAAGTGAATAGATCTGCTGTGCCTCACACACATTCTGATACTTAATTGGCTGCAGCAGTAAAGCTGGTTTACTGCTGCAGAGCGGGTTATAGTCCTGGACACCTAGTGTTCTTGGAAACGCAGTGCACAGCTGTGTCCTGGAGCTCTAAGCCGGTATCATAGCCCCTTCATTCTCAAAATTGTTGGCGAACCCGACAGGAGGAGCTCCACATATCAGGAAGTGATTATTTTACAGATAGGAAAGTCACTTCAAGTCTTTAAGGGAAACTGGGAACTGACTCAACGTAGTTGTCTCACTAACTAGTCCTAGACGTGAACAGTTTTTACAAATCCAGAAGGAACCTATTCTACTATGAGGGAAGTAAAGTCCATGCTCTCCGCTTCCTCCTGCTTTCAAGTATAAAAATAACTTTCACGATGTTACAAAGACACTTTACTAGTTGGAGAAGAACTAAACTTTTCAGTGACATACATGGATACAAAGCTCCGTCCTTTCTCTGATTACTTCTGTTTCATAAGCAAAGCTCCTTGCTATGCAGTTGCCTTGATAACACAGCGTGAGATGACACGGAGATGGCACTGAAATGCCTGGTAGAAGCACCACAACTCTTTGTAAATGTCAGAGTCCCTCCAGGGCAATGTGAAACCTATTAGGCAAATAATTATTTCTGTGTTTATTAAAAAATGTACAGCGGGGTTCCCTCCAAGGTTCAACAGTGTCATCAAACTTACATTTAAAGAAGGATCCACTTGAAGGTCATAAATTAAGTTTAAGATCATCAGTAAATAAAAACACTTATTGTGCTTTTCTTGTTTATACGGTAGTATCGGTCTATTTTCACAATGTAGCTTTTCTACAAATGCCATATACCGTAGCTATTTTCTAGTAGCGCTACTTAATAATGTAAAATAAGTGAAACTAAGCAATCCTTAAGTTGAGTATTTATTGTGTCATGTCAAGCGACATTTTATATCTGAGATGGGAGGGGCAGATATTTCAACAATTTTCAAAAAACAATCTCCAAATAGAGACATCTGTGTCAGGGTACTTTCACACTTGCATTAAACTTTTTCGGTATTCAGTTCTGTCACAGGGGCTCAATACCGGAAAAAACAAACTGATCAGTTTTATCCTAATTCATTCTGAATGGAGAGCAATCCATGCAGTATGCATCAGAATGTCTTCAGTTCAGTCACTGTATGTTTTTTGGACTGAGAAAATACCGCAGCATGCTGCAGTATTTTCTCAGGCCAAAATTCCGGAACACTTTCCGGTAAAACAGATCCGATGCGCAGACCGTTAAAAATGTGAAAAATAATAAATACCGGATCTGTTTTTTCGGATGACACCGGAAAAAAGGATCTGGTATTGCAATGCATTTGTCAGACTGATCAGTATCCTGATCAGTCTGCAAATGACATGTGTTTGCATACAGTTTTCCTGATCAGGCAACTGAACTGCCTGCCGGAATCAAACAACGGAAGTGTGAAAGTACCCTTAGGCTACATGCACACGAACGTTGTTTGTTTCCGTGTCCGTTCTGTTTTGATAGGATGTAGACCTATTAATTTCAATGGGTCCGCAAAAAATGCTGTGCTGCCCGCATCAGTATGTCCGTTCCGTAGCCCGGAAAAAAAAAAATAGAACATGTCCTATTCTTGTCCGTTTTAGGCATTGTTACAATGGATCCGCAAAAAAAAACCCCAAAAAAACGGATGGCATACGGATGTCATCTGGGTTTTTTGAGGATCCACAATTTCGGACAGCAAAACACATATGGTTGTGTGCATGTAGCCTTAGGCTTCGGTCACATCACCGTTCAGCCTTTCTGTTCGGGGCAGGAAAACGGAACGGACTGATTCGGCACATAACCATAGACTATAATGGGGTCTGTTAGGTTTCTGCTCAGAAAAAGATTTTGGAGTGGAGACAAAAGTTGTGCATGTAGGACTTTTGTCTCCACTTCTAAAATCTTCTTCTGAGCGAAAACGGACCCTATTATAGTGGGCTCCGTTCGGCTCAGTTATGTGCCGAATCCGTCCTTTCCGTTTTCCTGCCCCGAATGGAAAGGCTGAACGGTGATGTGAATGAAGCCTTATCCAATTCCTCATTACTACCCCTGGATTACAGTTATGCAAGGAAGATCAGTTTTGGACACAGACACTTGTGCAACTGGGGAGAATAGAAAAAATATTCTCCTTTACAGTAGGTTCCCGACACTTACATTCCAGTACCATGAGTCCCTTATTTGTTGTTTATTTTAATCTCTGATATTTTTTTATACCAATATTTTTCATAGATCAATATCCTATTTCCAACATTTTTTTTTTTTTTTTTTTACTGATTTTGAGGATTTGGTAGAGTTTTAGTTGGAGTTGCGAAGTGTCAACATGTTTGGCTATCCTGTGGATCCATTTTTTTCCCCCAGCAGGAATGACTTAGGCTTTGTTGGAAGCTCCATTAGGGTCTTTTCACACTGCATAATTTGGTTGTACATTTTAGGAAAGCTCATTATCCACCATTCACTGCGCAAGAAGACCCTTTTGGCCTTCCTTTGGCCTGTGTAAATTGCAGTCTTGCTGCACTATTCCATCCAGTAAAAAATTTCAAAATCAAAATGTGAATGTAGAATATCGATGCAAATGCAACCCGTAAAACAGATACAATCTATCTGTCTATGGGTGACAAGTTAACCCTTTAAACTTGTTCACACTGCGTCTGCAATATCCATCCAAGGTTTTTGTTGGGGAATTTACTGACGGAAACATCAGATGCATGTGTTTAATGTAATCCATCAACCATAAGCATCCACATTTTCCTTATACAACAATGCTGTTATTCTATGCAGTAAAAAATAAAAATTAAGCCACAGCAGATGCTACCATATGGAGGCCAAAAGAACATCTGCATCAGAGGCTCTGTTTGGTGCCTTCAATGGCCGATCCGGTAATAATTGATGGCAAATATAGCACTGTTATCACTAAAGAGGATCGAATCAAATATCACGAAGTGAATTCGATCCGAATTTCAGGATAAATTTGATTTGCCTTGAAGCCGAATTTCCTCGAGCTTTGTGTCAGCGAATCGATTTAACCTGAAATAGTGCAATAAAATTTTTTAAACTTGCCTCCTCCATTTGCTCGCGACGGGCCGCAAGCCTCTATCTTGATTAAAAATCTCGGCCAAAATCCTGTGAGTGGTGACATATGATCTTCAAGCAAGATGGTGTCAGCCAGTGGCGAGCAAATGGAGGCGGTGAGTTTGATTTAATTTTTTAAATGTTAATTTCACACTATTTTTACAATCGGATGTCGCGTTTATGTATGACGGGGCAACACAAAAACAAGATTTCATTCTGTTTAAAAATGCATTTACTGTCTTAAACTTACCCAATAAGACTTTTATTTTTATTTTTGTTAAGTTTCACACAGTAAATGCATTTTTAAACAGAATGAAATCTTGTTTTTGTGTTGCCATTTTCTGACTGCCCTATTTATTTATTTTTTTCTGGCGATTGTCTTAGGCTACTTTCACACTAGCGGCAGGATGGATCAGACAGGCTGTTCAACCGATCGGATCCGTCCTGCCGCTATTTTGCCAGACCGCCGCTCCGTCCCCATTGACTATAATTGAGAGGCCGCTGGACTAAAAATTTGGACATGCAGTACTTTTAGTCCGGCGGCCGCTACGTCCGTAACAACCTGTTCTTTAAAAATATCACATTATATGCCCCCTCAGGTGAATGCTGTAAAAAATTAATTTAAAAAACTACGCTAAAACAGCCTTTTTTTCACCTTGCCTCACAAAAAGTGTAATACCAAGTGATCAAAAAGTCTTATGTACCCTAAAATGGTACCAATGAAAAAATTACCTCATCCTGCAAAAAATGAGCGCCCACATTAGACAATCACTCAAAAAATAAAAACCAATGGCGCCCTTAAACCAATCCATTGAAATCTGTGCTGCAATAGCCATATGACGCTCTTTCCATTCTGAATCCTACCATGTGCCCCCCCAGCAGTTTACCACCACATATTGGGTGCTGCCGTATTCAGGAGAAAATGGGTAACAAATTTTGGGTGCTTTTTCTCCTGTTACCCCTTGTGAAAATGAAAAATTTAGGGCTAAAGCAACACTTTATTGGAACAAATGAAACTTTTTATTTTCTCAGCCAAGTGTTTTCAAATTCTGTAAAACGCTTAGGGGGTCAAAGTTCTCAGTACCCCCTTTAATATATTCTTTGAAGGGTGTAGTTTCCAAAATGGGGTCACTTTTTAGGGTTTCCACTGTAGGGTCTCTTCAAATACAAAATGGTGCCCAAAAAACATTCTAGCAAAATCTGTCTCCAAAAACCATATGGAGCTCCTTTCCTTCTGACCACTGCCACGTGCCCCAACAGCAGTTTACTACCACATATGGGGTATTTCTGTAAACTGAAAAATCAGAGTAATATATATTGAGGTTTAGTTTGCTGTTGACCCTTGCTGTGTTGCAAGAAAAAATTGATGAACATGAAAAAGCTGCATAAAATTTATAAAATAAATTAATTTCGCCTCCATTTTCCTTTAATTCTTGTGGAACACCTAAAGGGTTGACAGTTTTGAATAATTTGAGGGGTGTAGTTTCTAAAATAGGGTCATTTATGGGTGGTTTACATTATGCAAGTCCCTCAAAATCACTTTATATCTGAATTGGTGCTTAAAAAAATGGTTTTGGAAATGTTGTTGAAAATTTGAAAAATTGCTTCTAAGCCTTCTAACGTCCTAAAAAAATAAATTCTATTTACAAAATGATGCCAACATAAAGCAGACACTTGGGGAATGATTACCAAAAAAAGGAGTGTACACAAAACCGTTGTGGGAAGCTCACCAAAATAGAGCACAGCCCGCTACCATCCAATAGCTAGACAAATAATATACAATGAAAAGGCCAGCTCATAAGAAGTCACCTAAATCTTATTTATTTCTCACTTATAAAATTATGCCTATCATATGGCTAATCATGTATACATTATTCCACCATCATATACTGACATAAATGTGCCACATAGCAATATAAGACAAATGTAATTATAAAACAGTTATAAAATATAACACATAAAATCAACATAAAATCAACATAACAGTATAATTGTAATAGTCACGATCCCTCCTTTCTATTAAGCTGCGGAGCTCTCGCAGCTTATAATATATACTTTAGACTACAACCCTTTGTTGTTTTCATTATATTTCTCTTGATTTAGTATACTTCCAACAGAATAATGGAAAGTTCTATGGGGCTTGAATGAGTGTCCAGTATGTTAATGCACTGTGGTATATGCGTTTATATGATTGTTAGTAGAGGGGCGTAGGTCCACTTACATATCCAGTCGCTTTGCCGTCCTTGTGATGTTACGGGAAGAAAAAAATATAATGAAAACAACAAAGGGTTGTAGTCTAAAGTATATATTATAAGCTGCGAGAGCTCCGCAGCTTAATAGAAAGGAGGGATCGTGACTATTACAATTATACTGTTATGTTGATTTTATGTTGATTTTATGTGTTATATTTTATAACTGTTTTTATAATTACATTTGTCTTATATTGCTATGTGGCACATTTATGTCAGTATATGATGGTGGAATAATGTATACATGATTAGCCATATAATAGGCATAATTTTATAAGTGAGAAATAAATAAGATTTAGGTGACTTCTTGTGAGCTGGCCTTTTCTTTGTATATTACTTGGGGAATGATGATAACTATTTTATGAGGCATTACTATCTGTCTTAAAAGTAGAGAAATTTAAATTCAGAACATTGTGAATGTTTCAAAATTTTGGGTAAATTTTGGATTTTTTTTTTCATAAATAAAGTACAATGTGTCACGAGAAAACAGTCTGAGAATGGCCTGGATAAGTAAAAGTGTTCCAAAGTTATTACCACATAAAGTGACACATGGCTCTGTGGTAAGGTGAAAAATGGGGTAGAAAGGGTTAAATCCAGATTCTGTATCAAAAAGTTTAATAGCAAAAAAATATAAATGAATAAAAATGCCCAAACATATCTGAGAATGGCTTTTAGAAATTTCTATTTGCAAGACTTCCTGAACAATGGGCGCTGTCAGAGGAGGTGCACTTACTCCAAAAACATAAAAAGGTCACACAGCGTGCAGAGTGAATAGAATGAGCAGATGAAGAAGGGAAAGAAGGAAATAAAAAACTGAAAACAATTCTTTGCCATCGCATGTGGCTCATGAAAGAAAGAGGTTGGAAAGATTGTGAAGGTTAAAATGAATCAATGACAGTGGCTCAGCATTTTCCCTGTCAGAGGTAAGCACAGCTACACACTGACTCCAGGAAGAATCGCACAGCTTGGCCATTATTGGAAGACGTTTCGTCTGCATACGTCTAAATATGATCATTTTCACATTCTTTTGGTTGTCATATAATAATGTATCAGGGACACAGCTTCAGCTGTGCACAAAACACAGCTTCCCAACCCGCCAGGATAGAGGTGGGAAGAAATGTGTCTCATGAGCTTACTTGTCCAAGGTCAACTGAATCCAACATTTCAGTTTTCAAAGACGAGCAACTTCTATACAGTGGACAAATATAGATGCCTTAAAAGTCGAGATTTAGAACATCATAATGGCCAAAACTATGGATATTTAGGAATAATTTTAAGGACAAAAATAACTTCACTGTAAAGCAAATCCTTAAAATTCTACTAAAAATTGTTCATCTATCGAGATTATTAGAGATGAGCGAATCACTCTAAATTACATTTGGCCAAATTGGTTGGTTGATTCTTTTTGGGTCCGAATCAATTTCACCTGAATTGAAAGTGCTCCAACTGCCATAAAAATATGTGCATAACACACATTTTTCTCTTTAGGGTTCATACATTCAGGTCTGTGGAGTTCTCTGGATCCGCCGTGCACCACCAAAACCCATAGACTATCATGGGATCTGGAAACTTTCCAGCAAGAATGATGACCAGACAAAAACTGTTGCATGCAATAAACTTTGTCCAGCCGACAGCTGGCCTTTCACCTGAAAGCTGGATCCCATTATAGTCTATGGTGTCTGGCTATGCTGCTGTAACTGGGATGCCACAGATGTGAATGCACTTTTTTTATTTTTTTATTCTCTCTTTGGGTCCCCCCCCCCCTTCCTCAACTTTGAAATCACCAAATAATCTGATTCTATAGCAGTTCCTATTTTTTATAAAATATGTGAAGTCAAGTGGTAAGCCAGTTGTACACATTACATTCATGTTGACTGATCCTACCGATTTTGGTGGAGTCAGCTATCTAATGTATAAGGGTGCCTTACATCTCTCCTTTGATAGCAGATGCCAAGACAATGAAGGGTGAGGCAGATTAATTTCAACATGGCTCTTTGGTTCTTCAGGGAGATAAACCACAACCAGGGATGACTTCCGTTTGTACATTCAGAGCACTCGCACACACGAGCCCAGCATATAGGTTTATAGGGGGGTTCGGAGGGAAAGCTGTTGGGCGACAACTATCTAATGGGTACTGAAGCCTTAGTAAGCTTTATACCATCCATTTATATAAATAGGTTTTAAATAATAAGTAGATGGTCAAATCAAATGTAATAGAGGAACTTGAGTGTATGATGAATTTAGAATGGATCAAGTAAAACTATATATTGTATGGACGTTGTCCTGACAATCCAGCCAAAGACAAACAAAATTAGAGGTAACCATAGAAGAAGCCAAAACCACTTCATCATAGGCCATAAGAGTTATGGATTTTCAATCCTTTATTAGAAAGCTATATGGCATGACTCTTTTAGGGGCTTGCAGTGAAATTCCTGTGGAATGGAGTGTCTTGTATAGGTGAACAATTCCACTGGATAAGAGGGCGCCAATAATGTCAACGGAGGTTCTATTTCCATGGGCCAATCAAAGCCAAAAGGCTGCTTCTGGGACAATCTCCATACCATAAAAAGTCAAAGATGGCCCCATTCTCTTTTCTAATGTAAGAAGCTATGGAGGGCTGGCTTTTATATAGATGCTGCTATGTTGGCAAAAAAAGAATCAGGGAATTGCCTGAAGGCTCATTAAAAAGATGGGGTTTAGATGTCCTGATCCGGCTAGCTAGGTGGAAGTGTGAATTAGAATAATTGGGATGTAGCAGCATAACCTAGGTAGAATAGAGTATTTTACCATAGTGGTCTACAACTTGTGGCTCTCCAGCAGTTTCTATACAGGGAGTAGTAGTTTTACAACAGTCACATGATGTAGACTGCAGTTCTAAAACTTTCTAGCTCATGCCTCTTTCCCTACATGACCCTTTGGAACCATAATCATGCACTTCCTATCATTTTCTCTTGGCTTAAGAAATAACAAGATGAGTGGTGTAAGAAGATTGCCTAAGCAATACAAAGTTTTATCTTGTGCCACTCATCTTGAGCAAAGAGGAAAGGTAAAGAAGGTCACATGAATAGTAGGCAAGAGTTATTATACACTGCTCAAAAAAATAAAGGGAACACTTAAACAACACAATGTAACTCCAAGTCAATCACACTTCTGTGAAATCAAACTGTCCACTTAGGAAGCAACACTGAGTGACAATCAATTTCACATGCTGTTGTGCAAATGGGATAGACAAAAGGTGGAAATTATAGGCAATTAGCAAGACACCCTCAATAAAAAAGTGGTTCTGCAGGTGGTAACCACAGACCACTTCTCAGTTCCTATGCTTCCTGGCTGATGTTTTGGTCACTTTTGAATGCTGGCGGTGCTTTCACTCTAGTGGTAGCATGAGATGGAGTCTACAACCCACACAAGTGGCTCAGGTAGTGCAGCTTATCCAGGATGGCACATCAATGCGAGCTGTGGCAAGAAGGTTTGCTGTGTCTGTCAGCGTAGTGTCCAGAGCATGGAGGCGCTACCAGGAAACAGGCCAGTACATCAGGAGACGTGGAGGAGGCCGTAGGAGGGCAACAACCCAGCAGCAGGACCGCTACGTCCGCCTTTGTGCAAGGAGGAACAGGTGGAGCACTGCCAGAGCCCTGCAAAATGACCTCCAGCAGGCCACAAATGTGAATGTGTCTGCTCAAACGGTCAGAAACAGACTCCATGAGGGTGATATGAGGGCCCGACGTCCACAGGTGGGGGTTGGGCTTACAGCCCAACACTGTGCAGGAAGTTTGGCATTTGCCAGAGAACACCAAGATTGGCAAATTCGCCACTGGCGCCCTGTGCTCTTCACAGATGAAAGCAGGTTCACACTGAGCACATGTGACAGACGTGACAGAGTCTGGAGACGCCGTGGAGAACGTTCTGCTGCCTGCAACATCCTCCAGCATGACCGGTTTGGCATTGGGTCAGTAATGGTGTGGGGTGGCATTTCTTTGAAGGGCCGCACAGCCCTCCATGTGCTCGCCAGAGGTAGCCTGACTGCCATTAGGTACCGAGATGAGATCCTCAGACCCCTTGTGAGACCATATGCTGGTGCGGTTGGCCCTGGGTTCCTCCTAATGCAAGACAATGTTAGACCTCATGTGGCTGGAGTGTGTCAGCAGTTCCTGCAAGACGAAGGCATTGATGCTATGGACTGGCCCGCCCGTTCCCCAGACCTGAATCCAATTGAGCACATTTGGGACATCATGTCTCGCTCTATCCACCAACACCACAGACTGTCCAGGAGTTGGCAGATGCTTTAGTCCAGGTCTGGGAGGAGATCCCTCAGGAGATCGTCCGCCACCTCATTAGGAGCATGCACAGGCGTTGTAGGGAGGTCATACAGGCACGTGGAGGCCACACACACTACTGAGCCTCATTTTGACTTGTTTTAAGGACATTACATCAAAGTTGGATCAGCCTGTAGTGTGTTTTTCCACTTTAATTTTGAGTGTGACTCCAAATCCAGACCTCCATGGGTTAAAAAAATTTGATTTCCATTTTTTTATTTTTCTGTGATTTTGTTGTCAGCACATCAACTATGTAAAGAACAAAGTATTTCAGAAAAATATTTAATTAATTCAGATCTAGGATGTGTTATTTTTGCGTTCCCTTTATTTTTTTGAGCAGTGTATATTTTTTATAACCCCCTTAATGAATAATTATGCTGTAGGTGGAATTAGTATTTATGGCTGTAGAAGGTATTGAAGCAGTTACTATGTCAGTCTTTAATATCTGACATTCAACTTTTTTTTTCCACATAAGTTTGTATCTTTACAATCTTTTGGTCTGATAAGGAACCCAGACAGATATTCATACACTAATTGTGCACATTTTCAGATGAACCCATTAAGAATACTGTTGGGAGCCTCAAACTCGTGTATTTTTAGAAGTTTTGCGTTGCTTTAGTGTAGGTAGTGATACATATCTGTCAAATATAGCCTTATTTTTTGCATAATTTGAACTTGCCTATATAATAGATCCAATCCATCTTAGTATCTGGCCAAGAAAATGTCACATTATTCTGCGCCGTATTCTGAGACGTTAATGGACTGCTTCTGAATCCTGGCTAGTGACCACTGCCTAGTGGGATTAGACATAAAGGACAGCAGGCTTCGGTTAAAATTCGTTACAGCTCAGACTCATACATATTGAGAGAACATATGGTAAATTCCTCTTAAAAATACAGAAACCTGTGTGTAGAGAGTTTAATATCCACTGAGAGCTGTGACTTGTTGGACCATGCACAATGCAATTGAATTCTGTACAAGACCATTTGCCGGGACAGCATCTACAGTTTGCATCTCATCTCAGGGGTCTGAGGGATAAATTCTACTGATTATGCCTTGCAAAATCAGGTAAGACCAGGTAGTAACTAGTTATGAGCGATTTGCGATATTTTGAGAATATTTGGGCGAATATTCGTCATAAATTTGAGAATTTGCCATTATTTTCTTGATTACGAAAATCGGCAATGTAATATGCGTGTATTGCGCATGCAATACAGGCGTGGGTCACTATAGCTACATTTTTCAAGCTACTAGAAGTTTCCTTAGACTAGAAAAAATGGTTGGCACGTCAGAACATTAAAAATGGCTTTATATGCAGATAGAGTGCTCCAATATATTCTCCATTGCGCAAAATGGCAATTAATGATGCGCATATTTTGGCGCAAATACGTGAAACTTCACATTTTATCAGGTCTGACTACATATTACGAATTGGTGCACTAAGTCTTGTTGTGACATCACAGCACTATGGGCCAGATTTATCATTAGCTCAGATCAGAATAATGGAGTGAAAAAGTCCCAAAAAAAGTCCCAAACGCAAAAACTGCGCACAAATTTGCGACTTTTTTCTGCTCTGCACTATGCTCGCCAGTTTTCTGAAAGTGGGCGTGTTTTCTTATGTAAATGAATCTCTAGGCAGATTTACTATTGGGACTATTTAAAAAGTCGCAAAAAAGTCGCAATTTCACTCCAGTGAGGACCATGCTTATCTTATGAGACTTTTTAATAGAACATGCGACTTTTTCGTAAAGATGTGCAAATTTTGTAAAGCTGCTTACTGACGGATAAACTGCTACCGTGAAACCACATTTATTACAGACTTAAAGGGCCGATCATAAATCTGACTTGGCTAAAACTGACTTTAGCCATATGTGAAAGTGGAGTGAGCTGTCAGAGTAATGATAAATCTGGCCCTATGTCTGTAGCATGTATGTATGGACAGCAGAGAAACAGTAATTCCTATCACTCTACCTAACTCCCTGCACTGGAACCTATCAGCTACACTCTATCAGGATATAACCTACACTGACTATCTGTATTATATATATATAAGCTATCTAACTATCTATCTAATGTAGTGTGGAAAGCACAGAGCACAGCAATGTCACTGCTGTCTCTCAGATCTGCAAAATACTGCATACAAGGGCTGCTGGGGAGGTTCTTATATAGTAAGGGGTAGGCAACTTTCCTATTGGTTGCTAGGGATGTTGCTAAGCTTAGACAAAGACATTGCAGCCTTCTTATTGGCCACAAGCAAGAAGCAGGGAGGGATCATGAGTTCAGATGAAAAAAAATCTAGAATATTCGCAAATTCTCGAAGTGGCGATATTCGCGATTCAAATTTGTGATTTGAATATTCGCGCCAAACACTAGCAGTAACCACTACAGCTATTAATAAAGACATGGGTGGTCTTATGTGTACTGCACCAAGCGATGTTTGTTGCTAATTAGGACTTTGCTAAATACCTTTTGGGTGGCATCTGGTAGGACTCCAAGTTTCTAGTGTGGGCCACTGATCGGCATTGAGTTGTCTTAGACTACTGTATGCACAATTAGGACAAATTCAACAAAAGTTGCCGTAGAATCAAACTTTTTTTTTTTTCAATTGCTATGTGTAGTTTGACATTGCATAACCTATTTCAAACCCATATAAATTCACATTTTCAGAGTTCACATTTTCACTATGGCTTCCATAAATCATAGAAGTAATCTATCTCATCCATTGTCCAACAGGTACAAACGCCACTCAACAGATCACAACGACTTTTAGTTGGATCAGGTGTTGCCATAATGTTGTGCTAGTCTCAAATGACAGAACTCTTGATTCCTGCATTGAATGCAGGTGTGAACATAGCCAAAGCGTCTGCGTCTGAAGCCTCTGAACAGTACAGTATGCACTGTATTTGACTAGGATTTACTGCTCTACATGATACCAGGAAGGTCTGCCAAGACTACACTCATTCACATAGAGGCTATACAGCTTTATGTGGTACGAATATCCTAATTGGAAGAGAGGACGTGAAAAAAGAGAGACAATTGCTACCATATATCAAGGCTCAAAAAGATGGTACTTGGCCACATTACAAATTTTTGGACTGTGTTCATTTTTCAATAATTTACTGTTTGCCAACTAAGATTTCCTTGGAACCCAGTCAACAGTTATCCAAAAAACTCCACAAACTATCACTTTTACAGTCAGAGGGTAAATTTATTTTTGATGTGAGGTGGACAAATTTGTAAAAAAAAAATCATAACCAGGCCATAGCAATGGCTTATGGAATACTTTGCTTGCTCCCATGCCTACTACAGTGTATGGGTAGGAACATCAGACATTCTGTCCTATTCCTATCCCAGAAAAGCTACACAGATCTATTGGCAGTCAGACACAAAGATCCTTCTCCTTTTCCCGCCCTGGGAGTGTCACATGACCAGAACCACTGACTCCTGCCTGGCGCAGCACCATTGGCCAGAGGAGCCAATGCTTCTCAGGTTGCTATAGTAATGGTCACATGATCGCTGGAAATGCAATCACGTGACACCCCTAATCCGTCGACTGTCAGACACAAGGACCTTTCTCCTTTCCCCGCCCTGGGAGTGTCATGTGACCAGAACCAATCACGTGACCCCCTACGTGGTACAGCACTATTGGCCAGAGGAGCCTTTGCTTTCCTGGTTGCTATAGGAATGACACGCCTCAATATCTTCCACATTATTATCCTGTATTATGTATTCCTATATATAAAAATTATGAATTATAATAAATATATTTGCAAGACACACACTGCTGAATCCGTAGTAGCTATTAGCTAATCTAGCCTATAATTACACGTAGCTTTTTCAGCAACTTTATTAACCATCTCTGGACATGCAAATCAGCTCACCTCTAGGGATGGTGGACCCATAATCTTTAACATAGCCAAGACGGATCCGTCTTGAACACCATTGAAAGTCAATGGTGGACGAATCCGTTTTCTATTGTGTCATAGGAAACGGATCCGTCCTCATTGACTTACATTATGTGTCAGGACGGAGCAGTTTGGCTCAGTTTCGTCAGACGGACACCAAAACGCTACAAGCGGCCTCCAGAGCGGAATGGAGACTGATCGCAGGCAATTCTGAGCGGATCCTTTTCCATTCAGAATGCATTAGGTAAAGACTGATCCGCTTGTGAGAGCCCTGAACGGATCTCACAAACGGAAAGCCAAAACGCCAGTGTGAAAGTAGCCTACGGACTTAAACGATACGGCATAGGATCATAATCTTCCTACAAAAATTGGATAAGTACAAATTCAGGTTTATTACAAGTTTAGATATAAAGTATATAACTTCACTAAAATCAATTCTCCTCTACTGTCAAGAAGAAAAATCTCTTTTTGTAATAAACGTATGCCAATATCGCTTCTTCCAGTGGATAAGCTCTAAGCACTTTACTTTCTTCTTCGCTAAATTCCTAATTATTAGGCCAATGGCGTGAATTTATTACCTTATTATACATACATTTTGCTACTTCCTGTATTAGGAATGTACCTGTTTTGTGATTATTATGTAAGAACAATTATAATGATCCACTTAAGTGCACTCTAAGTCGTAATGAAAACATAAATCAGAGACTTTGCAATAATCTTTGCTGTAAATTATTCATCGTGACAAGAGTTGTTTGATATAGTTATTTGTCATGAAAATTAGAAGACCAATTTTCGCTTTAAGCCATTTGTCACTTATCAATGCAGTTTTTTGTTGTTTGGTTGCAGAGACTGCTTTTTGCCTTTTTTATTACAATTTTTTTTTTTTTTAAGAGCATTTTTCCCAATAATTTAAATTTTATGTTTCATGGCAGAAGCCATAAATCACTTAGGCTTCTCTCTGATTCATATTGTCTGATGAGAAGCGTAAATTATCCGATTAATCAGAATTCCAACCCCAGGAGTTACAGTGGTAATAATGTTTCTTTCTTTAATGGGAAAAAAAAAAGTTTTAAGCTCAATCTAGTAGCAAAAATTATGTTTAAAAACCTGTCATTGGAAAAGCTCTCTTTCTTAATACAATTAGTGTGTAATGTGTGCTTAGGAAAAACCATGCTGATGTCTGGCATAATACTTTTTTCTTCAGTGTCTACTAACGTGCCGTGGTGACAACCAAAGAGAAGTCCAAAGCATTGCTAATGGACCTTGTGAGGTAGAGATTCCAACCAAACCAGGTGTCATCTCAACCACTGACTCAAAGCATGTAATAGTCCTGTGAACGGAATAATTAAAGACCCTGAGTAACACCAGAAACTCTAGGAATTGTTGAAGGTCTGGGCCATAGAAGTGGGGTAGCATCAATTTCTGGTGAGGTGATTCTACAGGTCCTGAGTAACATCCTGCATTATAGTCTAGAAACTAATTCTGCTTCCCATCTAGAAAAACAGAAAAAGCCTGACAACATATCGATACCCCAATATGAGCTAACCTTACAGTTTAGACAAGTTCCTAAAATACAAAGAGTCTGTTACTAGAATTTACTATAATTTATTCTGTATCAGATGGTTGATGTGAAGACCATGCCTCCCTGAATGCAAAATACCAGAACAAGTGCTGCGCAAACACTGGACAAGCAGGAATGCTGGGAAATGTGGTCTCTTAAAGCAGCAGAATTCTGAAACCAGTTGTGGAGTATAATACAGGATGTAACCCAGGATCAGTACAGGGTAAGAAATGTATGTACACAGTGACTGCACCAGCAGAAGAGTGAGTGCAGCTCTGGAGTATAATATGGGATGTAACTCAGCATCAGTACAGGATAAGTATTGTAATGTATATACACAGTGACTCCACCAGCAGAATAGTGAGTGCAGCTCTGGAGTATAATACAGGATGTAACCCAGGATCAGTACAGGATAAGTAATGTATGTACACAGTGACTGCACCAGCAGAATAGTGAGTGCAGCTCTGGAGTATAATACATTATGTAACTCATTACAAGATAAGCAATAATGCTAAACTTTCTATGTAGATTATTTTATATGTTAACTGTAAAACTATGTTCAATGTTGAATATGCAGTTTAGCACAATAGTTCATAGTAGCATTACAAGTGGTGTAACTAGAACTGACTGGGCCCCACAACACATTTTTGAACAGACTCCTCCTCTAGTGCAAAATCACAGAATTGCAGTGGCCAATATGGGGGAACTGCTCAAACCCCAAACACTGTAGCGTGTTTCTCATTGGGCGAGCAGTCCCACCGCATGTGAACCACAGAAATATTGTGGCAGATATGGGGGAGCTGCTCAAACCCTAAACACTGTAGTGTGTTTTTCATTGGGAGAGCAGTCCCACCGCATGTGGACCGCAGCAAACGACCATCCCGAGCAATTAATGCGTACAAAGGAGGACGCCAGCGCGGTCCACATGCACCACAAAAGCATCCTACACAGACCAGAGCATTGTGCGGATGAAAATACAATTATATAAATCACTGAAGAAAATGCACCAAACGGATATGCCACTGACTATACTAGCTGGTCATACAAGCAGATATTAAAAGCTGAGACTTTTGCCAATATATTCCTGTCAGGAAAATATCGGAGCCCATCATGCACCACGTCACGGTCACTCAGTGTTACAATCCTACAGGCTCACCTGAGTCAGAGGATAGCTGGCTGGAGGTGGAGCCCAGTGGCAAGGACCGCAGGCAGGTTGTAGTTGCAGCGTAGTCAGACAGAGGCGTAATCGGTTAGCAGGCGGTGGGTCAGGGCAGGCGGCAGTGAGCGTGGTCAGACAATCCGGATCGGGAACGGTGGAAGCAGGTCAGTTGGTAGGGACAAGCAGAAGAGTAGTCGGGGACAATTCCAAGGTCGGCAGCAGTCAAGTTGGTAGCAGTAGCAGCAGAGGAACAGCAGTAGATGCAGCAGGATCAAGTCCAGAAGAACAATAACCAGCAGGGATCTGGTGCAAGAGGCTGGGCTTATAAAGAGGAAGTAGCAGGTGCAAGGAATCACAGATTAACAAGGCAAGGCTGGAACAAGGTAGATCAAAGAGTTCAGTAGAAGGAAATGTCCAGAAGGGTTGGTAGTCTAGTGGCTAGAGCTACTGCCTGGGACATGGCTGGTCACTGGTTCGAATCCCGACAGTACTCCCCCCCTTCCAAGGTGACCTCCGGGCACCGCAGATGATGGTTTATCGGGATGTCTTTGGTGGAAAGATTTTACCAGTCTGGGGGCATGGACATTTTCCTCCGGCTCCCAGGAGTTATCCTCGGGGGAATAGCCTTTCCACCCAACTAGATACTGCAGCCTTCCACGGTGGAGTCTGGAGTCAAGGATCTTGGCCACAGTGTATTCCTCCTGGTCTTGTACTCTTACCGGAGGAGGAGGAGGGGGGTGGCGGCCTGGGAAAGTGTTCTCAACATGTGGTTTCAGGAGAGAGCAGTGGAAAACCGGGTGCACTCGGATGGAGTCGGGAAGGTCGAGTCGGAAGGTGACTTCGTTGATTCGAGCCGTGATCCGGAAAGGACCCATGTATTTTTGGCCCAACTTCCGGGAGGGAACCTTTGGGCTTAGGTTTCTGGTGGAGAGCCACACCTTGTCCCCTACCTGGAATTCCGGAGCGGGTTAAGAAATGATAAGCTCAGAGTCCTGTCTACAAATGCTCGCAGTTTAGGTAAAAAAATCAATGAACTTGGGTCAATAATGGCATCTGAGAATGTAGATTTAGTGGCTGTTACGGAGACATGGTTTAATGAAAGAAATGACTGGGACATAACCATACCAGGGTACTCTTTATACAGAAGAGACAGAGAAGGCAAGAAAGGAGGAGGAGTGGCCCTGTATGTGAAAGATAGCATTAAATCTAACCTAATACAAGTTGGTGAGGCCAACATAGAGTCAGTTTGGGTTACGCTGCAGTTTGCTAACCATGCAGTAACTCGTGTAGGTGTGATATATAGACCACCTGGTCAAGTTAAAGAACTAGATGATCTACTAGTTGAAGAAATAGCTAAAATGACAATGAAAGGAGAAGTTATCATTATGGGAGATTTCAATCTTCCAGATATAAACTGGAAAACCAAAATAGCAAGTTCTACCAGGAGTACAGATATTCTAAATTCCCTACTGGGGTTATCTCTACAACAAGTGGTTGAGGAGCCAACCCGGAGGGAGGCCATTTTGGATTTGGTATTCACAAACGGGGATTCGGTATATGATGTCATTGTAGGCGAAACCTTGGGATCTAGTGATCACCAGTCAGTGTGGTTTAATATAAGAACTGTGAAAGAGTCCCACCACACAAAAACAAAAGTTTTAGATTTTAGAAAAACAGACTTTTCAAAAATGAAATTAGTCATAAATGAGTCCTTATCAGACTGGAACGGATTACATGGAGTCCAGGAGAAATGGGACTACTTAAAAGGTGCATTATTGAAGGCAACAGAAAATTGCATTAGACTTGTCAGTAAAAGCAAAAAAAGGAGGAGACCAATGTGGTACTCAGCAGAAGGCCCAAATCATTAAAAATAAAAAGCTAGCATTTTGTAATTATAAAAAAACCCAGAGCAATGAAGATAAGGAAATCTACAAGATTAGGCAGAGAGAGGCCAAGCAAGTTATAAGAACTTCTAAAGCGCAGGCAGAAGAAAAACTAGCTCAGTCTATGAAAAAAGGGGATAAGACATTCTTCAGATATATAAATGAAAAAAGGAAATTAAAACAAGGAATAACTAAATTAAAAACAAAGGACGGAAGGTATGTAGAAGAGAATAAAGGGCTAGCCGACTGCCTTAATGAATACTTCTGTTCAGTTTTTACAAAAGAAAAAGGAGAAGGACCTCCACTAGAAAGAATGACTATTAAATCGTTTGATGCATGTATCTTTACAGAGGAAGATGTTCTAAGTTTGCTGTCTAAGGTGAAGACAGATAAGTCACAGGGGCCTGATGAGATACACCCAAAATTATTAAAAGAGCTTAGTGGTGAGCTGGCAAAACCGTTAACAGATTTATTTAACCAATCATTAGTAACAGGAGTCGTCCCGGAAGATTGGAAATTGGCAAATGTCGTGCCCATTCACAAGAAAGGTAGTAGGGAGGAATCGAGCAACTATAGACCAGTGAGTCTGACATCAATAGTAGGCAAATTAATGGAAACCCTATTAAAGGATAGGATTGTGGAACATCTAAAATCCCATGGATTGCAAGATGAAAAACAACATGGGTTTACTTCAGGGAGATCATGTCAAACAAATCTTATAGATTTTTTTGACTGGGTGAATAAAATAATAGACGGTGGAGGTGCAGTAGACATCGCATATCTAGATTTTAGTAAGGCTTTTGACACTGTCCCACATAGAAGACTTATCAATAAACTGCAGTCATTGAGCATGGACTCCCATATTGTTGAGTGGATTAGGCAGTGGCTGAGTGACAGACAACAGAGGGTTGTAGTCAATGGAGAACATTCAAAACAAGGTAATGTTACCAGTGGGGTTCCACAGGGATCTGTACTGGGACCGATTTTGTTTAATATCTTCATAAGTGATATTGCAAAAGGCCTCGCTGGTAAGGTTTGTCTTTTTGCTGATGACACAAAGATATGTAACAGGGTTGATGTTCCTGGAGGGAAACGCCAAATGGAAAAGGATTTAGGAAAACTAGAAGAATGGTCAGAACTCTGGAAACTGAAATTTAATGTGGATAAGTGCAAGATAATGCACCTGGGGCGTAAAAACCCAAGGGCAGAATATAGAATATTTGACACAGTCCTGACCTCAGTATCTGAGGAAAGGGATTTAGGAGTAATTATTTCAGAAGACTTAAAGGTGGGAAGACAATGTAATAGAGCAGCACGAAATGCCAGCAGAATGCTTGGATGTATAGGGAGAGGTATAAGCAGTAGAAAGAGTGAAGTGCTTATGCCGCTGTACAGAACACTGGTGAGACCTCACTTGGAGTATTGTGCGCAGTACTGGAGGCCATATCTCCAGAAGGATATAGATACTCTAGAGAGAGTTCAGAGAAGAGCTACTAAACTAGTACATGGATTGCAGGATAAAACTTACCAGGAAAGGTTAAAGGACCTTAATATGTATAGCTTGGAAGAAAGAAGAGACAGAGGGGATATGATAGAAACTTTTGAATACATAAAGGGAATCAACTCGGTAAAGGAAGAGAGCATATTTAAAAGAAGAAAAACTACCACAAGAGGACACAGTTTTAAATTAGAGGGGCAAAGGTTTAACAGTAATATAAGGAAGTATTACTTTACTGAGAGAGTAGTGGATGCATGGAATAGCCTTCCTGCAGAAGTGGTAGCTGCAAATACAGTGAAGGGGTTTAAGCATGCATGGGATAGGCATAAGGCCATCCTTCATATAAGATAGGGCCGGGGGCTATCCATAGTATTCAGTATATTGGGCAGACTAGATGGGCCAAATGGTTCTTATCTGCTGACACATTCTATGTTTCTATGTTTGCGGTGTTTATCCGCTGCCTGCTTGAAGCGGCTCTGGGCTCGATGTAGATTGTCCCGAATATTTTCCTGTGCCTGTTGTAGACTTGCAAGACGTTCGGCCACAGCTGGGACTGTGGTGGAAATGGGCAAGTGAGGGATGAAGGTTGGGTGTAGGCCGGTGTTAGCGTAGAACGGGCTGTATTGGGTAGAACTGTGCTCCGCATTGTTATAGGCAAACTCGGCCGTAGAGAGGTGGTCCAGCCAGTCGTCCTGCAGATGGGTGACGAAACAGCGCAAATACTGCTCGAGGGTTTGATTCGTTCTCTCGGTCTGCCCATTGGATTGGGGGTGGAACGCAGAAGACAGGTTCACCTTGATCCCAAGGGCTTGACAGAAGTTTCTCCAGAACCTGGAAGTGAACTGTACTCCCCGATCCGAAACAACATCGTCCGGGGCCCCATGTAGCCTAAAAACCTCTCGGAGTACGAGATCGGCCGTCTGTTTGGCGGTAGGTAGGCCCTTGCAGGGGATGAAGTGGGCCATTTTGGTGAGACGGTCGACGACGACCAGAACGGTGTTCATGCCTTTGGAGGGAGGAAGTTCCACAATAAAGTCCATGGAGATTGAACCCCAGGGGCGGGAGGGAACCGGGAGTGGACATAGCAAGCCCACGGGGGAGGAGCGGGGGGTCTTGTTGCGGGCGCACGTCGTGCATGAGGAGACAAACCTCTCGGTATCTTTTCTGTAAGTTGGCCACCAGAAGAAACGGGAGAGGAGCTCCTGGGTCCTTCTGATACCCAGATGGCCGGCCGGTTTGGAATCGTGGTTGAGTTTAAGTACGTCAAGTCGTGCAGATTCTGGTACGTACAACTGCTGATCCCGGTACAACCAGTAGCCACCCTTGAGAGTAAGGTTTACAGCTCCAGGTGGGTAGGTGAGGAGGTGATCGTTCTCATACCCTTCCTTGAGGGAACCCAGAAGTTCCTTCAAGTAGGTGGCTCCTATGATGCTTCTGTCGGGAAGGATACCGGCCGGAGCCTCATTGATCTGAGAGGTTTCAGAGAACATCCTTGAGAGAGCATCCGCTTTGCCGTTCTTCGACCCAGGGCGATAGGAGATAACAAAATTGAATCTGGAGAAAAACAGACTCCACCTGGCCTGTCTGGCGGTGAGTCTCTTGGCGCTGCGGATAAACTCTAGGTTCCGGTGGTCAGTGTATACAGAGATGGGATTATGGGCCCCCTCCAGCAAGTGTCTCCACTCGGTGAAAGCGTCCTTGATTGCCAGCAGTTCCTTATTCCCGATGTCGTAATTCCGTTCAGCGGGGGACATCTGGCGGGAGAAGAAAGCGCAAGGGTGTAGGAGCATCTTTTCCCCTGAACGTTGAGACAGAATTGCGCCCACCGCAGCGTCGGAGGCGTCCACCTCGACCGTAAATGGTAATTCAGGGTTTGGGTGGGCCAGGATCGGGGCAGAGGTGAAGAGGGACTTCAGTTTAGCAAAGGCCTCCTGTGCCTCCGGAGTCCACCCGAAGGGGACAGTCTTTTTTGTTAGTTGAGTGATTGGGGCGATGATTTTTGAAAAGTTCCTGATGAACTTCCGATAAAAGTTTGCAAAACCTACAAACCTCTGGACCTCCTTTTCGTTCTTCGGGGCAGGCCACTCAGTCACGGCCTGGATCTTCCGGGGATCCATACTTAAGCCCTCCGGTGAAATAATATAGCCGAGGAATTGGGTGGAAGTCTGTTCAAATTCGCACTTCTCCAGCTTAATATAGAGAGACTGTTCACGGAGTTTCTGTAGCACCCTGCGGACATGCCCACGATGTTGTTCAGGGTCTTCTGAGAAAATCAAAATATCGTCCAGATATGCTACCACAAATTGGTCAAGCATGTCCCTGAGGACGTCGTTGATAAAATGTTGGAAGGTAGCAGGGGCATTGCAGAGGCCGAAAGGCATGACCAGATACTCAAAGTGACCATAGCGGGTTCGGAAGGCGGTTTTCCACTCGTCCCCCGGGCGAATTCGGACCAGGTTGTAGGCTCCTCGGAGATCGAGCTTAGTGAAGACTTTTGCCGCCCGAAGTCTCTCAAGGAGTTCAGAAATCAGGGGGAGAGGGTACCGGTTCTTCACAGTAACGTTGTTGAGCTTTCGATAATCTATGCAAGGGCGTAGAGAAGAGTCTTTTTTCTCCACGAAGAAGAAAGGGGCCCCTGCAGGGGATGTGGAAGGTCGGATAAAACCTTTTTTTAGATTTTCGTCTAAGTACTCCTTCAGGGCCTTTAGTTACGGCTCGGAGAGGGAGTATATACTGCCGAATGGTATTTCGGCTCCAGGTAGCAGCTCAATCGGGCAGTCATAAGGCCGATGCGGGGGCAGTTTGTCTGCATTTCTTTTGTCACAGACATCCTGGAACTCCAGATATTGAGGGGGTAAAAGCTCCTTGGTCGATAGTCCGAATATGGTAGGTTCTTCGGGCGGAGAAGGGACGGATTTACGTAAACAGTTCTGAGAACAAAAGTCCGAGCGGAACCGTATGCAGCGGGCATCCCAGTCCACCGAGGGGTTGTGAGTTTCCAACCAAGGGATGCCTAGGATCACCGGAAACTTAGGGGAGGTGATCAGGGAGAAGTGAATGGTTTCCTGATGATCGGGTTCGACGAGAAGTTGAAGATCAGCGGTCTGGTGCGTAACCGGCCCAGAAGAGAGCGGGGTCCCATCGACGGTTTCCAGATCGATGGGGGCTGCCCTGGTTACCAGTGGTATGTTGTTCTCATGGGCGAAGGTCAAGTCCATGAAATTTCCGCCAGCCCCCGAGTCAAGCATTGCGGAGCAGGGAAGCTGTCGTTCCCCAATGGTGATAAGGATGGGAACAATGAAGTGGGACCCGGTACCTGTAGTGTCCATGGTTTCAGAGGCCAAGGGTGAAATTGTAGCTTGTTGTAATTCCCGTAATTCAGTGACAGCAATGGTTCGGCAAGTCTTATTGGGGCACCTAATAGCGAAGTGCCCTGGCTCGCCACAGTAAAGGCAGAGGCCCGCGGCCAGTCGTCTCTCCTTTTCAGCAGCCGATAGAGTCTTGCGCAGTGTGTCGACCTGCATCGGTTCGGTGGAGGGTTGGTGAGCCGGCTGAGTCATTGGAGTGAAAGGGTACGCGGGCCTGTTATCTAAGGACCAGAGTCTTTCTCTCCTTCTTTCCGCGAGTCTCCGGTCAATTCGGATGCACAGTTGGACGAAGTCATCCAGATCGTCTGGGGCGTCTACCCTGGCGAGCTCATCCTTTATAAGTTCGGAGAGTCCGCGGCGAAATTGACTTTTCTGAGCAGCGGGGTTCCAGGTGGTGTCCGTGACCCAGCGGCGGAACTCGGAGGAATACTCGGCTGCAGAGCGTCTTCCCTGCCGTAGACTGTGCAGCCTAGCCTCGGCAGTCGCGCAGCGGTTAGGGTCGTCGAAGACTTGGCTCATGGCTGCGGTGAAGTTGTCTAGATTATTTAATAAGAGACTGTGGGACTCCACATATGGGGATGCCCATGCCAGGGCCTCGTCAGTTAGAAGGTTAATGATGAACAGGATCTTCTTTCTGTCCGAGGAAAAGGAGCCCGGCTGCATCTGAAAGTAGATACGGCACTGGTTGAGGAACCCCCGAAACTGGCTCCGATCGCCGTTAAACTTTGACGGGAGAGGCATGCGGGAGTCTGTGACCGCGCTGCGTACGTCCAGTAGTTGACGCTGTAAATCGATAATTTCTCTCTGTTGACTCTGGATTGCGCCTTGAAGTTGAGTCATTTCCTTTTGGGCAGAGGTGCCAAACTCCTGAAGTTCGGAGACTTGTTTGCGCAGGGTGGCCATCGCGGACTCCATTTTCTGGCTGGTTATTCTGTTACAATCCTACAGGCTCACCTGAGTCAGAGGATAGCTGGCTGGAGGTGGAGCCCAGTGGCAAGGACCAGGCAGGTTGTAGTTGCAGCGTAGTCAGACAGAGGCGTAATCGGTTAGCAGGCGGTGGGTCAGGGCAGGCGGCAGTGAGCGTGGTCAGACAATCCGGATCGGGAACGGTGGAAGCAGGTCAGTTGGTAGGGACAAGCAGAAGAGTAGTCGGGGACAATTCCAAGGTCGGCAGCAGTCAAGTTGGTAGCAGTAGCAGCAGAGGAACAGCAGTAGATGCAGCAGGATCAAGTCCAGAAGAACAAAAACCAGCAGGGATCTGGTGCAAGAGGCTGGGCTTATAAAGAGGAAGTAGCAGGTGCAAGGAATCACAGAGATTAACAAGGCAAGGCTGGAACAAGGTAGATCAAAGAGTTCAGTAGAAGGAAATGTCCAGAAGGGTTGGTAGTCTAGTGGCTAGAGCTACTGCCTGGGACATGGCTGGTCACTGGTTCGAATCCCGACACTCAGCATGGCACGGGGTCCTACCACTACGCTAACTGTGGTGTGAACACGGTCTGAAGGTGATGTAATCCAGCTCACAGCCAAGCTTCCACACAACCGCCTAGCAGGACAGCCAGTGCAATGTGAACAAAGCCAGACTGTAAGCCACACCCATATCAGACCATGTGATGGAGGTTTCCAATTGTATTTTCTGTGTGTAGGATGCTTTTGTGGTGCATGTGGACCGCGCAGACATCCTCCTTTGTACGCATTAATTGCTGGGGATGGTCGTTTGCTGCGGTCCACATGTGGTGGGACTGCTCCCCCAATGAAAAACACGCTACAGTGTTAGGGGTTTGAGCAGTTCCCCCATATCTGCCACTGCAATTCTGTGATTTTGTTTTATATGTATTGAATGTGCCTTTATCTGGCAATTGAACATTCCTTTGCACCTGGATACCTCCATCACACGGTCTGATATGTGTAAGCCTGGCTGTAAACTGGATTACATCACCTTCAGACCTTGTTCACACCACAGTTAGCGTAGTAGTAGGACCCCGTGCCATGCTGAGTGACCGTGACGTGGTGCATGATGGGCTCCGATATTTTCCTGACAGGAATATATTGGCAAAAGTCTCAGCTTTTAATATCTGCTTGTATGACCAGCTAGTATAGTCAGTGGCATATCCGTTTGCATTTTCTTCAGTGATTTTATACTCCTCTAGTGCAACCCTCACTCCTGCAGCTAGTCAAAATCGTTCTCTCAGACCAGGCCCAAGAGCCGCTCTGTCCGTTTCCTACATGTATGTACCATATGTCATGTCACTGTATACAGTGTCATTGTATAATTCTGTTCAAGGGGGCTCTGACAAACTCTTTCAGCCCTCCTCCCAGACAAGCCCCTTTGCAGTTACTTCCCCTGCTTCCACTATAGCTATGCCCCTCAGCATTACAATTTTGAGTTTAAATGATTTATAAAAAAAAAAAAAACTGTACACATTCTATCATATTTGAGGCAATATTGTTACACCTAAATTCCATAATGTACTGGATTTACCTGGGGTCGGCAACTTCCGGCACTCCAACTTTTTCTGAAACTACAAATCCCAGCGTGCTCCATTCACTTCTATAGTAGTTCTGAGAACGGCCAAGCAAGTGTGCATGCTGGGAGTCGTAGTTTCACCACATTTGGATTGCCAAAGGTTGCTGATAACTAGGGTAGACTATTAATATGAATGAGAACCCTTAAAAGGAACTGATTCCAAAGAATATGTTTATTTGTAAATATGCTAAATGCATTACTTGAAATTTCACAGACAGAAAACAAAGAAAATATTTCATTTTCTGTCGGAAACTCTCCCGACGCATAAAAATTAAGAGCTTTCTCCTTGAGTAATCGCTGAAATTTACTTTTAAACGCTGCACTGTGTACACAGTTTACAGTCACAATTAACCCGTGTCCTCAAGATCTAGCAGTGTAATTTAGTTTTCATGAGGTATAGAGAAATAAAGTCGTATGAGACCTCGGAGTGTCACAGCGCAAAATGTCTCTTGGCTGAGTCGTGAAGCACACGACCGCAGAAGTACGGGAGAGAGCAAATTACAGAAGCTGTTAGGGAAGGGTTGCAGTATCGGAACAGAAATGTACTGCCTGTTGAATGTATTACGCTATTTACCCCGGACACCATACTACTTGCATTGAAGAGTGATTTACAAAAAAAATCTGCAAAATTTGTTTAGATGATTAGAGGTTTTTAAAATTATCCAAAAACACAGCAATACTATGTTTGTGATGCACAATTTTTGAAGTTGTGTGACCCATTTGCAGCCATGATGACACAGACCTCTGCCCTAGGAAAAATAGTATTTAGAGACACATCAGTTTACCTGAAGGAGTGAAATTTGCATCATTCTATTGCCTAGTTTCTGCACTGCTTCCTATATTTGCAGGTTCAGTGGGCGTTCCCTGTGAAACTATTCTTTTTCTATCAATTTCATTCACTTATGTCAATGTTTCAGTCTTTTCCCTTCTTCCCTCTCCTTTACCAGCCTACTGAGTCCCTTAAAGGGGTTATCCAGGAAAATATATTTGTGCTTTATCTTCAGGATAGGTCATCGGTAACAGATCTGTGGGGGTGTGACATCCGGAACCTCCACCAATCAGCTGTTAGAGGAGGCCTTGAGCACCGCAGCCTTTTCCTAGGCCAGTGACATCACTGTACATTAGTCACATGGCCTAGTTCAAGTCAATGGGACTGAGCTGCAATACCAAGCACTGCCACTATGCAAGGTGCGGTGCTGTCCTTAGAGAGCTGCCGGGAGCCTGTATCACTCACCAGAGCACCAGTGAGCGCGGCGGCTCCTTGTAACAGCTGATCAGCAGAGGTGCCAGGACTTGGACTCCCGCTAATGTGATAATAATGACCTATCCATTTCATCATTATCTTTTAAAGGATAGCCCCTTTAATCGCATGAGCATCTTTGCCATGAAAAATATTAATAGACATCAGTGTACCTGAGGGAGTTCAGTTTGCATCATTTTATAGGCTGGTTTGTATATTGCTTCTTTTATTTTCTAGTCCTGTTTTCTTCTGCTTGTGGAGCTGCAGGTTCAGAGTTCAGTTGGTATTCCCTGTTTAAACCATTATTTCGCTATCCATTCCATACACATTTCTCAATGCTCTAGGCCAGGGATGCCCAAACTGTGGCCCTCCAGCTGTTGCAAAACTACAACTCCCAGCATCCCCAGACAGCCTACAGCTATCAGCCGACAGCAGGGCATGATGGGAATTGTAGTTTTACAACAGCTGGAGGGCCACAGGTTGAGCATCCCTGCTCTAGGCTTTCCCTTCTGCCTCCCTCATCCTCTGAAAGGAAGATATTAGCAGTTTTTTTTCTGGCTGGTAATTAGATTAAGATATCCATTCTTATTAGATAAATGTCAGCCAAATGAGCTAATTTTGGCAGGACCAGACATCTAATGCATATGGAGGCCTTCTGTCTCTGCTGCCACTATGATAGATGTCAGAGCAGAGAAGGAGAGCTGGATTTCAACATGCCCAATCTTTGTTCGCATGTAGATAAGATGATCACCAGTGATCTAGTCCACTCTCAGCTACAGGTTTAGCTACAGGTTTAGTCTCTGTACGGATATAAATCCTGCAGTATGTGAATAAGACTATCTTTATCGGACCACAGATGCCTCTACACACAGTGGCCCACGTTTACTAATGTTTTTGCACCTGGACTTTGTCATATGAAGTGCCAAAATATTATGCATTTCTGGTGCATACCGTATTTTTCGCCCCATAAGACGCATCCCAAAAAGTGTGGGAAAAATGTCCCAGCGTGTTATGGAGAAAATACTAATGATCGCTTTGGCTGTGCTGTGGCTGCGCACAGTGTGAGGACTCTCTGTGACAGATCACAGCACAGCCAACGGCAGGAGAATGAAAAACTGTGGAGGTGAGGAGCGTCCGGTGCAGTAGAGGTAAGTTTTTTTTTTTTAATGTGATATGAGGCATGGGGGCTAATGATAATAGGCATGGTGGCTGATCTGAGGTCTAAATGGGTGCCTTGTTTGAGGTCTAATTTGTGGGCTGAGCTGAGGTCTGGTTGGGTGTCTGATCTGAAGTCTTATTGGGGTCTGATTAACATTGGGGAGTCTGATTGGTGGTCTAACCTGAGCTCTAATGAATTTTTTTTTTTTTTATTGTCCTCCTCTAAAACCTAGGTGCGTCTTATGGGCCAGTGCATCTTATATGGTGAAAAATACCATAATTCTCAATCAAGTTTTATATATATATATATGAAACAAATGCACACAAAAAAGAATAATCCACTGAACCTTGCTTGCATGTAGGGAACAGTTTAAAAGGAAAGCGTGTGTGGCTTAAGATGCAACAATGTAAGCAAATACTTTGTCACAAAGTAAGCCAACTGATAGGGTAGTGTGACGGTAGATAAGTTTATAGCTGTGGTCCGAATTGGTTATGCAGATAGAGCCATTCACATAGGTGAGCCACTATGATAAATTTTCTGCATCTTTAGACTGTGTTTCAATTCACGTTCTCTACATTTTAGACAGGATTAGCACACCTACCCTATCGTTCATTTCTAGTCTGTAACCATAGTCTATATACATATGCAATGTTGCAAAATAGCAAAGTAATCCCAAAGTGCACATGTCCTTCAGGTCAAAATAGCCTTAAAAGATAAAATTCTATAACACAAGTACAACAATTTAGGATTTGTATCAATTATCTCAACAATTATCATAGCCATTTACTGTCTAATGCAATTGTTATTGGATTCTTAGATTTAACAATCGGTACTTTTGTAAAGAGTTAAGGGTGACGATGGCTTCTAATCCCATTGGGACAGCAAGTACTGCCAGTGACTCGCACTCTGCTGTCGCATTGGCAGCTGCAGAATCAGTTTGCTGCTCAGGCTTTTTAAGAGTTGATCTCAGGCTGTTTTCAAAGCCCAGACATGCCAGAGTCTGTAAAAGCTTTGATTTTTAGACAAAGTCTAAGTGAATCATCTGCTGATAACTGACAGATGGCACCTTGCCTTAATTATTTATCCACAGGACAACACAACACCTCTCCGCGGTGTAGCCTTGACCCACTTCTGTTTCCTTCATCCAATTAAAATCGCTGGTGGGTTCTGCAACACATTAATCTGCAATAATCTGTGGTTTCTTTCAAGGAACAGGCAGTTCTGTTACTAAGAGGACCATAGATACCCAATGTTTTCTTAAAGTTTTGAAAACAGTTTTTTTCTAAAAGAAAAAAAAATATACACTTGGCTGATGTATGGAATGGTGGGTACTTATTTCTGAATTTGGCTGAAGCATTTGCATCTTTTGTTTCATTTTAATGAAGTATATAATAGTACATTTAACAAAAAAATTAAGATATAATATAATTTGTATTTTTTTTTTTTTCCCTTTCTGGTTTCACCTTTCCAAGTTTGTTTTCCTTCCTTGCTTTTAACCATCTTTCCTAGAGATGAGCGGAAAAAAATTCAAAACTTTGGAAATTCAACCCAAATTTTGTTAACAGATTCTGATTCTAATGAACCCACATATTGTGTGATTTGATTTGGAAAATTAGAGAGAGTGTGTATGTGAGTAAGTGAATTTTCCAGGCTGTCAAATTACTTTCAATTGGAATCAAATTTATTCAGACCTGAACACTTTTTTAGGCCAGTTGCTCTTTGCTAATCTTTACCCTACCAGGCCCAGTGACAGTACAACTCTCCCCCCAGAACAGTCTGACTCTGCTTCTACCCATATAATATTCCTATAAATTTCTCATTTATTTCGAACAATTACACAATTTTTTACAATTTGATATATACACTTTTTTTTTCTATCAGATTCTCAAAATGATAGAAGAGTCTTCACCATTTCTTCATTTTAGACCCTGAAGCATCTCCTGAATGGTCCTAAATTGTATGCTCAGTTGACATGCCTGAGGAGTCAATGATTCTTCATACTGGATAACTTCCTATGCCAATCAAATGCTTGAAAAATTTAATTTGGCCCTGGCCTGATCAGAATTTTGTCCAAGTTGGTAGGAGAAACTTCAGACGCGTCTACCGGGCTGAGACCACATCTAGCCAAGGTCTTACTATGTTGACACTCGCATATATAGACATGTGAATTTAGAATGCTTTTTCTTGTTTGCAATCAGTTTTATTTATATTTATTTTTTCTTGTATTGTGGATCATCCATTTTAGTTTAATTTCCCAAGGCTCACTCGCTGGTAGTTCTGTTATTTATATCTGTTTCTCATCAAGCAGCTGCCTTTAATGCTGTTTTTCTACTTCTTGAGTCTGTTCTACCCACCCTTACTGATCATTGACTTTCATTCCTCTTGGATTTAACATTTATAAGATAGATATTAGGAACTAAAGATATTTTCTTTTTGTTTTATGAGAAGCATTGCACCATGGACATAGTATTATTTGGGGCCAGAATCAATGACTAATTTCTAATTTAGCCACTACCTATTTTTTTTTTTTAATATAGGTAGTGATGAGTTTTTATTCTTAGACCCAAGGGCAGACTATCAACCAGATAAATCATTGATACTTTTCCTTTCGTGCTCAAAAGGTAAATATTTTTTTTTTTTTTACTCTTTATGACTATTTTATGAGTAATTATAGCAGGAAATATTTTTGGGTGCACTATTAAGCAGTGGGTTGTGTATGTTCAGACCAATTTCACAAACAGCCCCCCATGTGCCGGGCCCCTCACAGGTAATATACTTACCCTGCTCCCCGCTTCCTGCGCTGCTCCTGATCCCTGCTCCGCCACTGCTACTTCTCCCTGTACACGGATGAAAAGATTCGGTGTCGGGAGGGAGTAGCCAATGACAGACGGGGACGAGCCTCCCTAACATCGCGGGTGACACTAGGGGACCTCGTCCCCATCCCCGCCTGCCATTTGCTGCTCCCCCCGACATCGGATGCTTTATTTTGTGTACAGGGAGAACCAGCAGCAGTGGTGCAGGGACCAGGAGCGGTGCAGGGAGCGGGATAAGTATACTACAAATCACTAAGAGTAGATGGCAATAGGGATGGTTTTGGTGTCCTTCTAGAAAAAGTACATAAACGTAAAAAGAACTTATTTTTGGACTCTTTAAAGCTTAACTTTTAATGAAGATATAATTTAAATCGCCCTATATACCAAGGTGGATGAGATTATATATTCATGGGCAGAGATATAGCCCAACTACCACTTAGCATGTGACATCCACTAGGTAGTCAAAATGATGAAGTGTATAGATAGCTTAGATAGGGGCAAAAGCCTAGGGCAAAAGAAATGGCAGAAATAGGAGGCCTGGGGCAATGATATAAGTGCCAGGGAGAGAAAAGAAAAAAACTTTCCCTGTACAAGCCATAACTAGGCCTCAGCCAGGGACAATCCCTGATGGTGGAATTTCCCTGTCCTCGTACATACCCTGTCTAACCCTAGGAGGCCCTACAAGGTAAAAACCCTTTCCTCAGGGAGTCGATAATAGCTGAGTACATATAGATAATGTTGGTAACATACTGTATCCAAGGGATAATACTGATAACATTCAAATATAGATACCATACTTGGATAAAGTATGTTACCAACATTATCTATATGTACTCAGCTATTATCGACTCCCTAAGGAACCCAGGAAGGGGGGAAACGCGTTGGGGTGTTATTTCCAACTAATTATTATCAAGGGGTACTTTTTCAATATCTTTCTATCAATCCTCTAACCCTAGGAGGCCCTACAAGGTAAAAACTCCCCTGGAGTAGACAGGGAAGGTACGAGGACAGGGAAATTCCACCATCAGGGATTGTCTCTGGGCTGAGGCCTAGTTAGGGCTTGTACAGGGTAAGTTTTTTTCTTTTCTCTCCCTGGCACTTATATCATTGCCCCAGGGCTCCTATTTCTATTGCCCTAGGCTTTTGCCCCTATCTAAGTTATCTATACACTTCATCATTTTGACTACCTGGTGGATGTCACATGCTCAGTGGTAGTTGGGCTATATCTCTGCCCATGAATATATAATCTCATCCGCCTTGGTATATAGGGCGATTTTAATTATATCTTTATTAAAAGTTAAACTTTAAAGGGTCCAAAAATAAGTAATTTTTATGTTTGGGTAAGTATATTAACTGTGAGGGGCCCGGCACATTAAGGGGCTGTTTGTGAAATTGGATAACCCCTTTAAGCAATTGACCCTGCCACAAGTGTGCATTGATGAATATCTAAACTCCCACAGAGATCCAGCTGTGTCAATCATCTTGCTGGAGGCATGTATCGATCCACCACCAGGTTAAAACCCAATGATTGAGCGACAAATATAACCCTGACCCAAGTATTGAAGCATGGATTAACAGGAGGTAAAGAGAAGGGTTGAGGGGGAGGGAAGCTGGGGAAATTGTCTACTACAAGATATCATTTCTTCATGATCATTCATCCTTTTGACAACATTTTTATCCCTTAAAAAAAAAAAAATTATGGTGAAGTAAGTAGATATGAAAAAGTCCACTTGTCAAGACCAGGACTGCTGCTTGAAGAGTGCACAAGTTGATGTACGGATGTAGTAGAGTTAACACTCATGCTTTATGAGACTTGATATCTAAACTAAATGCATTAAGTAAACACCTTTAATTGCTTTTCAATGGCTTTTGTCTCAAGATAATGCAATGAGTTAAGACATTTGAGTTAAGAGCTTGAGTACTAACCCTGCTACATCTGTACAAGACTCCAAGGGTTTTTAAATAAGTATTTTTTTTATATATTTTAAATAAGAGAACATCATGACATCCAAAAAACAAAGTAGCGTCATGTGACCATGATGGCTAAGTGATTCCTAAATGATGTGGTGATGTTGCACGCATAGTGATGGACGTCACATCAGGAGGAGAGCGGTGATGTGTGAATGGAATGGCCCAGTATAAGAGAAGTGTAAAGGACATTTAATTCATTTTTTATTTTTTACATTTTGCATAGTCAGAAACCTATTGATACAGACAAGAAAACCTCTACAACTAGGAAACCAGTCGTTTTACCCGACATTCAAAGGACACATATAACATTGTGATGAATTCCATTTCAGTAGGTGCTCTCCTAAGGGAATTTTACTGCACTTATGGTAGGCATAATAAAAAGCACCTTCTAGTCAGGCACATTTCAAGAGTAAGTACATTGTACACAAACCTTTGATATGTCAGAATGACATATTAAAAGTTTTGAGCAGTAGGGGTCCAAGAACTGACATATCTAACGATTGCTAAAACAAGACTTGCCTAAAAAAAAGCCTATGAGGCCACGTTCACTTCTGTCTTCAGCAATGAGGTCAGCCTGTCCTCAATGAGCACTTGTAATTTTTTTTTTTTGTGATCGGTAAGAGTCTTGGTTAGAGATGAGTGAATTGATTATAGAATTGAAATTTGACCAGCGCTTTTCCAAAAAATCTTATTTATTAGAGATTCAATTTGGGATTTCTTTTTTCCAGAGAGAGAGATTTTCCTTGCATTCAAGGCAATTAGGAATCAGGTTGAATCGATTCACACCCAAACCAAAATTCTTGGCTAATTTAGAAAGTTTCAAATGTTTGGAAATTCGTCCATCTCAAGTCTTGGCCCTTCCAACCGCACCAATCAAAACCTTTGATATGTCATTCTGACATAAAGTGTAGTTACTCTTCAAACTGCCTCATTTACACCAGGCATATATATGAAAATTGTGTTGATCACGAATATTCGAATTGCGAATTTTATCGCGAATATAGGTACTTCGAAAATTCGCGAATATTTAGAATATAGTGATATATATTCGTAATTTCGAATATTCAACTTTTTTTATTGCAAATTTTTGTAATGCAAATTTTTTTCACAAATTTTTCAATTGCAGAGTAAAAACATGATTCCTCCCTGCTTCTTGCTTGTGGGCCAATGACTCATTGGCCCACAAGCAAGAAGCAGGGAGGAATCATAACTTTAAATGGGAAAAATTATGAATATTCTAAAAAACTAATATATATAGCACTATATCGAATATATTCGTTTTTTTAGAATATTCGAAATATTCTAAAACAAGAATATATTGCAATATAGTAAATATTCGAAAAAAACTAATATAGAGCAATTTAGCTAATATAGTGCTATATTCTTCTTTGTCTAATAGTTGCAATTTTTTTCTCATCTGAAGTTCAGATTGGAAAAAAATTTCAACTATTGAAAAAAAAAAGACTATAGCACTATATTAGCTAAATTGCTCTTTTTTTTCTGAATATTCGCTATATTGCTAAATATTCTTGTTTTCAAATATTCCGAATATTCGAAAAACGAATATATTAGTTTTTTCGAATATTTGTAATATTCTAAAACAAGAATATATAGCAATATAGCGAATATAAAAAAAAACGAATATAGAGCAATTTAGCTAATATAGTGCTGTAATCTTCTTTGTCTAATAGTTGTAATTTTTTTCTCATCTGAAGTTCAGATTGGAAAAAAAATGCTACTATTGAAAAAAAAGATTATAGCACCATATTAGCTAAATTAGTCTATATTAGTTTTTTCGAATATTCGCTATATTGCTATATATTCTTGTTTTAGAATATTACGAATATTTGAAAAAATGAATACCGGGTATATTTGATATAGTGCTATAGACTCATTGGCCCACAAGCAAAAAGTAACACTATATTAGCTAAATTGCTCTATGCTGAATCATGTTTTTGCTCGGCAATTAAAAAATTTGCAATAAAAATTCGCTATACGAAAATTTGCATATTACGCGATCATTACCTTGTTGATTTTTCGAGTAAAAAAATCTTAGAATACTACGAATATTCGAATTTGCGAATATTCAGCGAATATTCGACAAAATATTCGCAAAATATCGCGAATTCGAATATGACCCCTTCCGCTCATCACTATAATGAAAACATGAGCTTAGACATTTTTTTTTTTTTTTTCGAGTAAAGCTTCCAACCTAGTACAACACATTTTGCCAATAATCTAAACCTGAATTCTCCCTAAAGAAGAGAAAAGCAATAAACATTGAACTCGTCATGCACAAGATTTCAATCAGAAAACTAGGTTATTGAGAAAACAAAATGAAAAACAGACTTATTGGCAACGGTGTGACATTTCAATAAAACACAATTCTCAATGCACAGAAGAAACCGAGAAATCCTAAAGAACTTGCTTGAATATTTTATCTTTATTAAGATGGACGTGAAATTATCACTTTCCCAAGGAGTGAAGAGATTTTCTAATTATAACAACCAAAATAAAATACCTTTGGGATAATGCACACAATCAGGATTGCGTGCAAATTTTCTGTGCGGATTTGCATTGCGTAAAATCTGCACCGTAGGTCAAGTTAGTCCGGACTGGAGCGCAGCGGTGGGGGAGGACGTTCATGAAGGAGCTTGGCTGTGCAGGACCAGGTGAGGAAAGGGTCAATAGTGAGTGGGGGCGGGAGCGGAGAGAAGCGCGAGTTGCCAGGGCGGCGGGGGGCGTGGCCAGAGGTGAGAAGGAGGAAGAAGGCGGAAGTAAGAGCAGTGTTGGCCAGGAGACTGAATCGGACGGACGGCAGCATGTCGGCGCCTGTGATGACAGTGGAGGAGATGTTGGAGAGACTGAGGAGAGAAGCGGAGGTGCGGGGGCCTGGCTGGCTGCAGGAGCAGGTTGGTGCATGCATAGTTTCTCCTGCTCCTGTGGCTACCCCTAATGTTCGGGCTGCCCGGCCGCGGCGGAGTATTCCACCGGCGCGCCTAAGCCCTGAAGTCACCCCCCGGGCCCGGCGCCGAGTAGGGAGCCCCCCTGTGGACCCTCAGCGGCGGAGGGCGGCCGCTCAGCCTTCTGCGAGCCGCTCTCGCCGTGGGAGGAATCCCGTTACGCGGCGGGGCCCTGTGAGGAGTGGGATGCCCCTTCCCCCGCTCCCTGCGGCTGTGCAGCTGGATTCGGGACCAGGAACGGTGGACCGGCCCAGTCCCTCCTTTAGCGGGCGGTCCACTCGGCTGTTTGATGAAGTCCGGGTTCCTCGGACTGCGCTGGGGGAGGACGAATACCAGCGCAGGTCCAGAGAAGATGTGAGCAGCGTGGAAGAAGGTCCCCTTGCAGTGGTGGAGGCCGCGGCCTCGTCCCGGTGTCCGGCCAGTGTGGTGCAGAGGGTCGTGCAAGTGGTCCAGGAGGAGCAGCCGTCGACGTCCAGTAGTTATGATGGTGCAGTGTCCGTGCGTCAGGAGTCAGGATCTGCGGCAGCGGGAGTCACAGCGCCCGTGATGCCTGGTGAGATTGCTTGGGGCTCCATGTTAGCGCAGGGTCTCCCGGTGGGCGGGGGGGGGGGCCATGGTGGATTTTAGTAAAGGGTTGGGGCAGTTTTTGGGGGGTTTGGCGGGATGGTTGTCAGGTATGGGAGCTGGCGGCGGGTCTCCGTTGCCTGGTTGGGGAGTGGTGCCGGGGTCAGGGGTTGGTGTGCAAGGGGCTGCGGCGGGGTTGGGGTCGGTGTCAGTTGAGATGCAGGCTGGTGGAGAAGGGGAGGGGCAGAAGTTAGATGATCGGGCTCGTGGGGAGGTGTATGTGTGCTTTGAGGGGCCGTTGGGGGCTCATTTGAAGCAAGAAGTGAGGGAAAAGATCTGGAAAGGTGAGTACGTGGAGATATTCTCGCTGCTCCCATTAGAAAGGTTCAATCTGGATAGGGGTAAGAAGGACGAGGGAAAAAAGGAGGAGGAGGAGAAGCGGCGGCATCGTTTGATTCCGCGTACCTTTGCTAATTGGCTTCAGGCGTTTGCCATATTAGCAAGTGTCATTGGTGAAAAGTCTCCTGAATGTTGTTCGGCACTTTTTTGCTACCAAGACGCTATTGGGGAGGCTTATAGGGTTTATGGGGGGGTGGGCTGGCTTAGGTACGATGAGCAGTTCCGGCAGCGTAAGGCGGTGAGGCCTGATATCCAGTGGGATCATAAGGATATTGGGTTGTGGTTGAGAGTGACGGCGTCTCCTAGAGCTGGGCAGTCCTTTCGGGGGGAGTCCGGGGGATCATCCCCGGGGGCGTTGGCAGCGGCATCGGCAAAAGGGTTGTGCTTCCTTTTTAACGAAGGAAATTGCAGATTTGGGGCCAAGTGCAAATTTAAGCACGAGTGCACGGGGTGTGGGGGAGCTCATGGAGCTAACCGTTGTTTCAAAGGGGGAAGGAATAAGGGGGGGGATGGTTTTGGAAAAGGGACGGACGCCGGTGCGGGTGGAAGAGATGCAGGTGTTCCTAGATAGATACCCGAATTGGGTTGCGGCTGGTTTGTTGGGGGATGGTTTTAGGTTTGGTTTTCGGATTCCATCGGTTGTTACGGCGGGGTCTACGGTTCCTAAGAATCTTAGGTCTGCGCTTGTTCATGCGGAAGTAGTAACGGAGAAATTGAGGAAGGAAGTGGAGTTGGGGCGGATGGCGGGTCCATTCAAGGAGCCGCCGATTGGGGGGTTGAGGGTGTCTCCGCTGGGGGTGGTGCCGAAGAAAGAGCCGAACAAGTTTCGGCTCATTCATCACTTGTCTTACCCGAAAGGTGCGTCGGTCAATGATGGAATAGATCCTGAACTTTGTTCGGTGGTCTATACTTCATTTGATGCGGCTGTAAAATGGGTGAGGCGGTTGGGGCAGGGGGCATTGATGGCTAAGGTTGATGTGGAGGCGGCTTTTCGCTTGCTTCCGGTACACGAAGAGAGCATGGGATTGTTGGGTTGTTTTTGGGATGGGGAATATTTTGTGGATAGGTGCTTGCCGATGGGCTGCTCTCTTTCGTGTGCTTATTTTGAGACTTTTAGCTCATTTCTGGAATGGGATAGTGGTGGAAGTTTCAGGTTGTTCATCCCTTATTCATTACTTAGACGACTTTTTATGTTTAGGGCCGGCGAATTCACGGGTTTGTTCTTTGTTGCTGCATACAGTGCAGTCGATTTTTGCGCGCTTTGGGGTACCGTTGGCGCAGGAGAAGACGTTGGGTCCGGTGACGGAATTGTGTTTTTTGGGGATTGTTATAAATACGGAACGGATGGAGTGTAGGCTTCCCCAGGATAAGTTGATGGATCTACGTCAGGAGATTGATAGGGCCATTGGGAGGGAGAAGATTAGGTTGCGGGAGTTGCAGTCATTGTTAGGTAAATTGAATTTTGCGTGTCAAATTATGCCTATGGGTAGAATTTTTTGTAGAAGATTGGCCGCGGCTACGGCAGGAGTATCGGCGCCGTATCATTTTATCAGGTTACGTAAAGAGTTAAAAGGGGATTTGAGGGTATGGGCGGAGTTTCTGGGTCAGTATAATGGTAGGTCTTTGGTGATGGGGGAGTTGTGTGACAGCGTGGACTTTGAGTTATATACTGACGCGTCAGGGGGGGTGGGTTTTGGGGCCTATTGCCAGGGACAATGGTGTGCAGGCGTGTGGCCAGAGTCGTGGGTGAGTCGTGGGTGGGTAAAAAACATGGCCTTGTTAGAACTCTTTCCCATTGTAATGGCGGTGGTGTTGTGGGGCGAGAAATTGGGAAACAGGAAGGTGCGCTTTCATTGTGACAATTTGGGGGTGGTTCAGGCTATCAACAGTTTGTCTGCATCTTCCCCGCTGGTGGTTAGGCTGTTACAGTTTTTGGTATTGCGTTGTTTGTCAATTAACGTGTGGTTGGTGGCTGAACATGTGGCTGGAGTGGCTAATTCAGTGGCGGATTCTCTTTCTCGTTTACAGTGGGAGCGGTTCCGGCTTCTTGCGCCAGAAGCGGAGGTGGAGGGTCTGGAGTGTCCGTCATGGCTGTGGGCGATCCTGGAGGAGAAGTGATGGGGTTGTTGAGGGATTCGTTGAGTCCGGGTACTTGGAGGGAGTATGGTAAGGCGTGGACGACCTGGGAGGCGTGGAATGGGACTTGGGGCGTCGGTGGAGTGGATGGCGATGTGCGGTTGTTGATGTTGTTGGGACAGTTGAAGAGTGAGGGGTGGTCGGTGTCGAAGGTGAATCATCTTATTTCAGGTATAGCGTTTGGGTTTAAGTGGCGGGGGTTACCTGATTTGACTAAGAGTTTTCTGGTGAGGCAGGTTTTGAAGGGTTGGCGTAGGGGTGCAGGCAAGGTGCCGGACTGTCGTAGGCCGGTGTCTTTTGAGTTGTTGGTGCAAATGGGTGATAAGTTGTGTGGTGTTTGCAGTTCAGGGTGGGAGCTGGGGCTGTTTAAAGCTGCGTTTGCTTTAGCGTTTTTTGGGGCGTTTCGCTTGGGGGAGTTGGTGTGTGATAGTGTTAGGAGAGCGGGGGGGCTTAGGAGTGATGATATTGAGTTGGTAGGTGATAGGTTACATGTCCGGATTCGCAGGTCAAAGACGGATCAGGAGGGTAGGGGGCAGCGTTTTACGTTGTTTTCAGTGCCGGGGTGTAGTATGTGCCCGGTGAAGTGTGCGGGGTCGTATGGTGCGGGTCTGCAGAGTAACGAGGTCCCGTTTCTGAGGCATGAGGACGGTTCATTTTTGTCTAGGTTTCAGTTTCTGGCGGTTTTTAAAAAATGTTTAAAGGTTTTGGGAGTGCCGGTTAAGGATTATTCTGGGCATTCATTCAGAATTGGTGCGGCAACTGAGGCAGCCAGGTGGGGCGCCAGTGAGGAGGTGATTAGGAGGATTGGGCGTTGGGAGTCGGTTCGTTTTAAATCATATGTGCGGCCTGCATTGTTGTAGATTAAGGATGTAGGTAGGTGATGTTGATTTTGTTCTTTTGTGTTCACAGGTCGAATGATGGCGGCGTTGGTGTGGATTTTGGGGCACTCCTATGTGTTCTGGGGTGCAATTAGAGCGGATGTGAGGCCGAGTGGTCGGCAGTTGGGTGTGAGTCCGGAGTTGGCTACGGTCAGGTGGTTAGGAGTCAGAGGTATGTTGTGGGGCGGAGTGTTGCGGGAGGTGCATCATTTCGTTCGTTTGGATCGTCCTCCTGAGGTGTTGGTTTTGCATGTGGGGGGGAATGATTTAGGGAAGCGTCCGTTTAGGGAATTAGTTCGGGATGTCAAGTTTGACTTACTCAGGATTTGGGCGTTGTTTCCGGGAGTGATCATTGTCTGGTCGGACATTGTACCTCGGAAGGTGTGGAGAGGGGCGAGGTCAGTGGAGAGCCTTAATAAGGCTAGGATAAAGGTAAACAGAGCGGTGGGCCGTTTTATGGCAAGGAATGGTGGTGTGGTGGTGCGGCATGAGGTATTGGAGAAGGGTGAGGGTGCGTTTTGGAGAGCGGATGGAGTGCACCTGAATGCGGTAGGTACGGATTTGTGGGCTCTGGGGCTCCAGAGTGGCGTAGAGATAGCTTTGCGGATGTGGAGGGACGCGCAGGGTTGAGGTGGTCAAGCTGCGCGTTCTTGGAGGCGGGGGAGGTCCTTGAAGTGGTGGAATATGGTGGTACCTGAGGATGGGAGGGCCCCGTGGGAGGGGCTGGACTCTCATTGAGGAGCTGGTAGGAACTAATTACGCGTCCATCAGTTGCTGCCTCCGAGCTGGGTTCAACGGCTGGGGGCAAGATGGAGACGCAGGTGTTCCAGTGTTTAAAAAGTTATTGGGGCTTCTAGGACCTCCCTCGTCATGGGTTTAACTGTTATATTTATGTTGTATTTATTTAATAAACGGCTGCTGTGGCCGATTAAATCCAAGCAGTGGTGTGGTGTGTTTATTTATAGGGGTGAGGGTGAGGGGTGGAGGTTATGAGGTGGGTAGGCTTATAGGACTGAACGAATAGCCAATGCCTTCTTCAAGTTAGTCCGGACTGGAGCGCAGCGGTGGGGGAGGACGTTCATGAAGGAGCTTGGCTGTGCAGGACCAGGTGAGGAAAGGGTCAATAGTGAGTGGGGGCGGGAGCGGAGAGAAGCGCGAGTTGCCAGGGCGGCGGGGGGCGTGGCCAGAGGTGAGAAGGAGGAAGAAGGCGGAAGTAAGAGCAGTGTTGGCCAGGAGACTGAATCGCCCACCCGCCCGACCCTATTGGAAGAGGAAGTAGTGAGGGTTGGGGTTGTGATATGTCGCGGCAGTCGTGGAGGCGGGGGAGGTCCTTGAAGTGGTGGAATATGGTGGTACCTGAGGATGGGAGGGCCCCGCGGGAGGGGCTGGACTCTCATTGAGGAGCTGGTAGGAACTAATTACGCGTCCATCAGTTGCTGCCTCCGAGCTGGGTTCAACGGCTGGGGGCAAGATGGAGACGCAGGTGTTCCAGTGTTTAAAAAGTTATTGGGGCTTCTAGGACCTCCCTCGTCATGGGTTTAACTGTTATATTTATGTTGTATTTATTTAATAAACGGCTGATGTGGCCGATTAAATCCAAGCAGTGGTGTGGTGTGTTTATTTATAGGGGTGAGGGTGAGGGGTGGAGGTTATGAGGTGGGTAGGCTTATAGGACTGAACGAATAGCCAATGCCTTCTTCATGTACATTGTATTCTATGAGAATTTGAGATTTTAAAATCCGCAGCGTGTAAATTTATTTTATTTTTCCTGACCGGATTTTCTTCATTCACTTAGTAAAATCCGCACCAAAAAAATCTGCATGCAAATCCTCACCAATTGATGCGGATTGACCACACGGATTTGCCTGCGAACACCTACAGATTTTCAGTGCAGATTCTCCACACATGAATCCTGAACGTGTGCATGTACCCTAAAAGGATGTTATCAAAAGTTAAGCGTTGGAAGTAGATCCTTTGCATACACATCCATGCCTCAGTTATTTAAAGGCTTTTCTATCACTTGGATATACCATTAGTGTTGATCGAGCACCAAAGTGCTCGAGTAGTACACTGGCATGCTCGGGTGCTCTACAGAGGAAGTCATGCACAATGGAAGTCAATAGGAGAACCCGAGCACTAAACCAGGCACCCGTTGCTCTGAAGAGGGGAAGGAGTCTGGTTCATAGTAAAAGGTCAGAAATTAATGGAAACACCACCGAAATGGTTCGGGAACAGCATGGGGGGGGGGTGTCTGGATGCATCTTGGACTCCCAGGTCGCTGCTGGGAACGATGTTGTACGAGTAGTACGCCACTTTTACAGACTGACAATAATACGCACAAAACCGAAGATAAAATCGATTTTAGAAGAAAAATTGGTAGGAAACATTCTTTCCGATATATTTACTTGTATATAAAGTGCAAGTGCTGGCAAAAATTACAAGGAAGAGGCACTCCGATACAGCCTGTATATCACATATAGGAGGGCCTCATTCACATTGTGGTACAATTGTTCAGGTAGTGGGACTCCTACACTCATAAAGCCTATGCAATAAGTGAAAGGGCTGCCAAAAATTACAAGGAACCGGCACTCCAATACACCCTTTATTACACATAAAGGAGGGCATCATACACACCCTTGAAAAATTATGATTGATGGCCTGCTGGTGACCCTCAAAAACATTAGGAGCAAGGGCCTGCTGGTGACCGTCTAAAACATTAGGGGCGAGGGCCTGCTGATGATCTGACCCTCTAAAAAATGAGGGGTGAGGGCCTGCTGCTGCTCTGACCATCTGAAAAATTTGGGGCAAGGGGCTGATGCTGATCTGACCCTTTAAAAAATTATGGGCGAGGGCCTGCTGCTGAGCTGACCCTCTAAGGCTACTTTCACACCTGCGTTCGGGTGTCCGCTCGTGAGCTCCGTTTGAAGGGGCTCACAAGCGGCCCCGAACGCAGCCGTCCAGCCCTAATGCATTCTCAGTGGACGCGGATCCGCTCAGAATGCATCCGTCTGCCAGCGTTCAGCCTCCGCTCCGCTCAGCGAGCGGACACCTGAACGCTGCGGATCCGTCCAGACTTACAATGTAAGTCAATGGGGACGGATCCGTTTGAAGATGACACTATATGGCTCAATCTTCAAGCGGATCCGTTCCCCATTGACTTTCAATTTAAAGTCTGGACGGATCCGCTCAGGCTACTTTCACACTTAGAAATTTTTCTAAGTTATAATGCAGACGGATCCGTTCTGAACGGATGCAAACGTCTGCATTATAGGAGCGGATCCGTCTGATGAAACATCAGACGGACCCGCTCCGAAAGCTAGAGTGAAATTAGCCTAAAACATTTGGGGTGAGGGCCTGCTGCTGATCTGACCATCTAAAACATTATGGGCGAGGGCCTGCTGGTGACCCTCTAAAACATTAGGGGTGAGGGTCTGCTGCTGAGCTGACCCTGTAAAACATTAGGCGCGATGGCAGCCTAATAAGCATGTTGATATGATGCAGGAGGAGGAGGACAAGAAAAGGAAGATTGAACCATATACCCTTTTTTGTAGTGGAAGGGCTGCATGGGAATACAGTGTATTCAATACACCATAAAAGCCTCATTTAAAGTGCCTTTATGTTCAGCCGCTTTCCTCTGGTGGAGTACAGAAGTCTGGGGCAATCAAGGCCTTGTACATTTTGATAAGAGTCAACCTGTCAGCATTTTCAGTTGACAGTCGGATGCACTTATCAGTTATTATGCCCCCAGCAGCACTAAATACCCGCTCTGACAAAACGCTGGCGGCAGGGCAGGCCAGCACCTCCAAGGCGTAGAGCGCCAGTTCATGCCAAGTGTCTAGCTTGGACACCCAATAGTTGTAAGGCACAGAGGAATCACTGAGGACGCTGACACAGTCTATGTACTCCTTCACCATCTTCCAAAACTTTTCCCTCTTTGTGACACTAGGCTGCGCATCAGGTTGAGGGTGCTAGCAGGGTGTCATGAAACGGTCCCAGGCCTTGGAGAGTGTTCCCCTGCCTCTGTTGGAACTGCTGTGTGTTCCCCTCGTCTCCCTTCCTCGGTTGCTCAAGGAACTACGTACTCTGCTGCTGGCGTTGTCAGCTGGAAATTTTTGGAGCAATTTTTCCACAAGGACCTTCTGGTATTGCACCATTTTGCTCGTCCTCTCCATCACAGTAATGAGAGATGAGAATTTCTCTTTGTAGAAGGGGTCGAGAAAGGTGAACAACCAGTAATCGGTTTTGGCCAAAATGTGTACGCGAGGGTCACGGGAAAGTCAGCCATGTGTGCCAGAGTCCCAACAGACAAAACTTTGCTGTCGTCATCGTAAGGATGCGGGGGTCCAGAAGGGGGAACAACCAGTAAGCAGTGTTGGCCAAAATGCATATGATGTGAGGGTCACGGGAAAGGCAGCATAAAATAAAGTCAGCCATGTGTGCCAACAGACAAAACTTTGCTGTTCTCTTCAGGAGGATGACTCTCAATCTCCTCATCCTCTTCCTTCTCTTTGGCTCATCCTCCCTGAACAGATGGTATAAACCTGCTATAGGTACTACCCTCTGTAGCGGAGGCAAGCGTCTCCAGCTGCTCCTCCTCCTCATCATCCAATTCGCGCTGAGAAAATGAACTGAGGGTGGTCTGGCTATCACCCTGTGTACTGTCTTCCCCAATTTCCACCTTTTCCACATGCAAAGCATCCTCCTTCATTGTGAGCAGCGATCGTTTCAGTAGACACAGAAGTGGGATGGTGACGCTGATAATAGCGGTATCGCAGCTCACCATCTGTGTTGATTCCTCAAAGTTGCGTAAACCCTCACAGACATCAATGCCCTCTCGTCACTTGTGAATAGTGGAAGCTGACTGGAAAGGTGACGACCATGTTACAGCTGGTATTCCACTACTGCCCTCTGCTGCTCACAAAGCCTTGCCAACAAGTGGAACGCGGAGTTCCAGCGCTTGATCACGTCGCACAACAGTCGGTGAGCTGGCAATTGCAAGCGCTGCTGCAGTGTTGCCAGACCAGCAGCAGCTGTAGATGACTTTTGGAAATGGGCACACGTGGGGCGCACCTTCACCAGTAGCTCAGGTAGGTTTTGAGATACCGCTTAACCACTAAGTTGAACACGTGAGGTAGGAATGGTATGTGTGTGAGCTTGCCGAGCTCCAAAGCCGCCACCAAGTTACGGCCATTATCACAGTCAACCATGCCTGGTTGTAGGTTGAGTGGTGAGAGCCACAGCTCAGTCTGTTCTCTTATCCCCTGCCACAGCTCTGCGGCGGTGTGCTGTTTGTCACCTAAGCAAATTAGTTTCAGCACGACCTGTTGCCGCTTCCCCACTGCAGTGCTAAACTGCTTCCTGCTACTGACTGATGGCTGACTGGTGCTGCAAGATGAGAATTTAGAGGTGGAAGTGGAGGAGGAGAAGGGGGGGTTGCAGCCACTAATGTAGGTGGTGGTGGAAATCCTGATGGAAGTAGGGCCCGCAATCCTTGGTGTCGGTAGCACCTGTGCCATCTTAGGGTACGACTCGCTCCCGACTTCCACAACGTTCACCCAGTGTGCCATCAGGGAAATGTAGCGTCCCTGGCCAAAAGCACTTGTCCATGTGTCAGTCGTTAAGTGGACCTTCCCAATAACTGCGTTGGTTACGGCACAGGTGATGTTGCGGGACACATGCTGGTGTAAGGCGGGGACGGCACACCGGGAAAATAGTGGCGGCTTGGGACTGAGTAACAAGGGACCGCCACTGCCATCAGGCTGCAGAAAGCCTCAGTGTCCACAAGCCTAAATGGCAACATTTCCAGGGCCAGCAATTTGGAAAGGTGTGCATTTAGTGCTATGGCCTGTGGGTGGGTGGCTGGGTATTTGCGCTTTCATTCAAAGGCCTGGGGTATGGACATCTGCATGCTGCGCTGGGACACAGAAGTGGATGTGCTAGCTGATGGTGCTTGAGAAGGTCCAGGTGCAAGGCAGGGGGCATCAGGGCCTGCGTCTTGGACAATCAAATGACAATCAGGGCTGCCAGTAAATAATAATCCTTTTTACAGGCAAGCTATTACTTTGTTTCACGGGAATACCTTTTTTGACTCTGGTTATGGACCTACATAGAGGTTGGTACTAGGACCACAATAAAAAATAAAAATAAAAAAAACAGGGCTAAATACAATATACTACTGTAGATTGTACATTAGGGATAAGCGAACTTGTGTTTTCAAGTTCGGCTTAGAAGGTTCAGGTTATCTAAGAATTCCGTTATGGATTCCTCTACAACGAACCATAAGTTATGGTCCATGGTAGCGGAGTCCATAACGGAATTCTTAGATAACCCAAACCTGAACTTTGTACGTTGAACTTGAAACACAAGTTCGCTCAAAACTATTTTACATAAGTGGGAATGTCTGAAATATAAGACTGATTATCTCTGATTGCGAAGGAGATGAATGTCTGATTGGAAGGGATCCACCGATTAGCTTACTGAATGTCCACAGTGTCATGCATCTTGGTACTTTAAAATGAAAATAGCTGAGATATAGTTTGATTCACCTGATCAAGAGTGTCCCTTTATAAGGTACTTAAATGGACCATGTTTTTTCAGCAAACGCTAGTGGTCGATACCCCACCAATCACACCAGGGGCGTAGCTAGAAATGCATGGGCCCCATAGCAAAAAAAAATTATGGGCCCCCCCCCAGCCCCCACATATCTATCGGGCCTCCCACCACCCTGCAAATTACACAACACTGATGTCAGTGTTTTGCGGATCCACGGGCCCGTGGATCCGCAAAACACTTACGAACATGTGAATGGGGCCTTACCATGCGTGTTCAGTTAGATGAGAGAGAAAAGTCTGAGTGCACTCAGACTTTTCTCTCTCATCTAACTGAACACGCATGGTAAGGCCCCATTCACATGTTCGTAAGTGTTTTGCGGATCCACGGGCCCGTGGATCCGCAAAACACTGACATCAGTGTTGTGTAATTTGCAGGGTGGTGGGAGGCCCGATAGATATGTGGGGGCTGGGGGGGGGCCCATAATTTTTTTTTCTCTCATTTTTCTCTCATCTAACTTTAACAAGTCAGTCCCATCAGACTCCCAGTCCAGACTAACCTGTTGCCTGCCACAGTAGTGCCTCTGAGTCTGCCACCACCAGACCACCAGCCCTGAGCCCGCCCATAGTGGAACCATCTACTGCGAGTACAGCAACCTTCAATAGGGAGCAGAACTTAGGGTAGTTTCACACTTGCGGCAGGACGGATCCGACAGGCTGTTCAGCCTGTTGGATCTGTCCTGCCGCTATTTCGCCTTGCCGCCACTCCATCCCCATTGACTATAATAGGAACGGGGACGGAACTCCGGTGCAGCGTGGCAGTGTGCGGTGAAAGGCTGGCGGCCGAAAAGTACTGCAAGTCCTAATTTTTCGTCCGGTGGCCTCTCACCGTGCAGTGCTGCGCCGGAGCTCCGCCCCCATTCCCATCATAGTCAATGGGGATGGAGCAGCGGTCCAGCGAAATAGCGGCAGGACGGATCCGACAGGCTGAACAGCCTGCCGGATCCGTCCTGCCGCAAGTGTAAAAGTACCCTTAGTCTGTCATATAAGGGGGGGGGACCCCAGAACTAGAGTGTGCCCCCCAAAAGAAGGAAGGGGCACCCTCCTTATCACTGCTGGCATCTCTTTTTAACTTCAGATAATCAGACTCTCACTTACTAATTACAGCACACACACCCCTGTAGTGTACACCATCAGACAGGGGAGGGAAGAAAAGAAACCCCAGAACTAGAGTGTCAGTGTGCCCCCCAAGTTGGGGAGCACACTCTAGTTCTGGGGTTTCTTCCCTCCCCTGTCTGATGGTGGACACTACAGGGGTGTGTGTGCTGTAAATTTGTAATTAGTGAGAGTCTGATGATCTGAAGTTAAAAAGAGCTGCCTGCAGACCTGCAATGATAAGGAGGGCGCCCTTTGCTTCTCTTGGGGTCCCCACTCTGCAGGCAGCTCTTTTTAACTTCAGAATTCAGATCAAGTATCTCAGAAATCATAAGTTCTCACTTTCTTTTACTTACTTTTATTTAGAGCACAGCACACTAGTCACAGCAGGCACAGACTGGCAGGACTGGAGACCAGTTGAGGAGGAGGCAGGAGCACCGAGCAGAGAGAAGAGGACCGGCCTCTCCATCACCTGAGTCCACCTCCCTCTGCTGCTTCTCCAACCTGGTGGGTGGCTGGCTTCAGTCCCTCCTCCCTCCACTCAGGTACGCCCCCGGTCCGGCCCCCTCCACTGCCTACCTCATCTGTGCTGCTCGCCTGGCGCCTGCTCTGACTGCTCCGGACTCCTCCCCAGCCAGGCCCGAGCCGGCCTGGGCCACGGACGGACCGCCCACTAATTGTGCTCGTCCTCGGCCCTCCCCTAGCCTGCCCTGCAGGCAGCTCACAATGGATTCCGGAACTTAGGATTCCAATTTCCTGCGCTGGGGCCACTGGTGCCTGGCTCCACCTCAGTCCCTCAGGTACGCCCCCCATTCCGGCCCCCTCCACCGCCTACTGACTCCGTCTCTTCTCCCCAGCCAGGCCCGAGCCGCGGACCGGGCCTGGCTGCCTGTTTGTAGTGTGTGTGTGTGTAAATAAAAAAATAAAATCAACAGAAGGCAGCACGGATGGGCCCCCAGTGGCGTAGGGCCCCATAGCCACTGCTATGGTTGCTATGGCGATCCCTACGCCACTGAATCACACACTAGTCATGTACTGCTAGGAGAATATGGAGCTGTATCAAACAAATATGAGTGGAGTTTCTGATGGGGTCATGCCACTCTTATCTCCTACAAAGAATAAGAAGGTGGTGAGGGTCCTACTGTTTAGTAACTATTTAAAAGTAGACCATGTAAAATCAGTCTACATGATCTTTTGCATGGATACTGTAACCCCCTCTCAGCAAAATGGATGGGTGAAATTGTCATTAGGGTCATGCCAACTATATCTCCTACAAGACAAGTGTGATATAAGAAGACCTGGAAAAGAACTAATTGTGCTCCCCCGCGGTATACTATTATTCTTATTATTCCATTTTCACTGTAAAATATTTGTATGTAGCTTCTATTTCCTCGGAGCTGGACACATGGCGTATAGAATATGTTAAGATCATGTTTACGCCATCTCATTCATGGAAAAAGCTATTAGTGAATTTTACAGCTTTACAGGAATAGAACTTGTTTTCCCGCAGCATCCACTGTGTTTTTTCCATGGCACATCTCAGCATACGCCGAGATATTTTCTATCCTTCCTGCACATCTCATCAGACACAAAACTAAAGTCCATACAACACAGATCGACAGCCTGCTGTTACTTTACATAAAACCCACTGTGGCTCCAATTGATTTTCTATACAGACGACCTGTGATCTTGCGGCTTGGAAGGAAAAAATGGATGACAAATCATAAAACAAAGACATTTAAGGAAATATTATAAAGCAATACGATATAATGTCCTTTGAGCCTTGGTTGATTGGTAAGTAATCAACAGCTCTCAAGTAAATCTGTGGAGGAAAACTGTGTGTGTGGGTTATGGCATAGAGAAGTCTAGAAACCACCAAGAAATCAATGCTTGTGTTATTCTGCTAAATGAGCTTTGATTTGCAGAGCAACAAATTATGAAATGTGTCTCATTGATCCCTTTATATTACTTTTTTGGAGGAAGACACCATGTTCTCCTATGAAAACTAAGTAGATGAAAATAGATTTTTATTGTAGAAAAACAACTGTATTTGTCCATTGTAACTTAGTTTTACCCAAACGATTGTAAAAGGAAAAGATAGTTAATAAGGTGAATTATTCCCATGGGCTGTACCTGTGGCTTAGGATAAAATTGAAAAAACAATTTACATTTAAAACAGTATTCAGATATTCCAAGCCAATTCAATTGTTACACCTAAATTGTGTCCAAAGGCAAAATTATTAATTACTTTTGAGGGTAAATCAAGACTTATTGAACAGCTGCAAGACTAGGGTGGGCTTTGGAAGAAAGCGAAGATTATGTAGCATTAGGCCAATTAATTGCAGGTATAAATCCAAAAAGAAGCAAATGTAAAATAGAAAGATGGATATATTTCAAGTTCCTTTGTAGAGGTGAGCGAATTTCTTAAAAGTTCGATTCGGCTGATTCGCCGAATTTCATAAAATTTGCTTTGTGACAAATGACTTTGTCACGAAGCGCATTTTTTTGTAAGTAGCGGGTGCAATGACAGGGAGCTGCGATAGCGCCGCCCCAGTCATTGTACCCCTCAGATGCCGCGTCGATACAGGATCGTGGCATCTGAGTGTAAAATTAACAATAAAAAAAAATATTTAAATCAAACTTACCACCTCCATTTGCTCGCGACAGGCCGGCCGCCGCCATCTTGCTTGAAGATCCCGGACGGAATCCCGGGCGGCGCGAGATTACGTCATCACGCCGGCTGGCGTGGTGGCGTATGATGTCATCACGCCGGCTGGCGTAATGATGTAATCTCACGCCGCACTGGATTTCAGCCGAGATCCTCAAGCAGGATGAAGGCTGGCGGCCCGTCGCGAACAAATGGAGGAGATAAGTTAGAATTTTTTGTTTTTTTTATACTATTTCAGGTTAAATCGATACGCTGACCTGAAGCACTAGGAATTTCGGCTTCTATGCAAATCGAATTTGTACTGAAATTCGGATCGAATTCAACTTTGTGGGATTTAAATCGCTCATCTCCATTCCTTTGTATCTTCAAAATAGCTAGTCTTGCAGGGTGTTCCTGGTAATGAGTGGTTAAAATTATTGTCAGGTTTTCCCATATTGGTGATCTATCCTCCAGCCCCGCCAATCAGCTGTATGAGGAGATGGTGCGCGCAGTGTGCACGTCCCGTCTCCCATTGCTCTTCCTGCTGCTGCTATGTCTATGGCAAAGCGGCAGGAAGAGAGAAGGGAGAAGGCACGTGCACACTGCGCATGCCGACTACTCATACTGCTGATAGGTGGGGGGTGGGACCCTCGCCGATCTAATATTGATAACTTATCCTGAGGATAGCTCCTCAATATTAAAAGCCCGGACAAACCCTGTAAGAAAATTATTTTGGTGTTGTGGCTCATCTGCATAAAAGCAAATCTTTATGAAGTTTCCAAACTCTTCTTCCCTAGAAGTTCTTAGGTCTCCTGAATAAAAGGAGATAGGTCTGAACAGAACATCCATGTCCTACATTTAAAATGGGTTTCAAACTTTGTGGACTTGGCTACAAAGATGAGTCAGTAACTTGTTGAGGGCCTGTTGGAAGTGTGACACTGAATATAACTTCAGCATTGTGTTTATGATAATAATTAGAGATGAGCGAATCGAAGCTGACGAAGTGGAATTTGATCCGAATTTCAGGAAAACTTAGATTTGCAACGAATGCAAATTTTCTTGCGCTTCGTGGTAACGAATTGCAATTTTCCTAATATGGCAGCTACACGTGTGAGGACATGGGGCAAGGAACTCTGGGAAGACGGGATCACACAGATTGACATGCCTGCATGCAGCCAATCGGCAGCCAGCCAGCCCTGTGATGTCACAGCCCCATAAATACGGCAGCCATTTTAGAAACTGAAAAAAGGATTTATAAGTGCAGGGAAAGGATAGGGAGGAATAATTTCACAGCATCTTAGTGCAGGGAGAGACCAGAAGGCGCTAGGGACATTGATAGAAAAGCGATTTACAAGTGCAGGGACAGATTATTTTGGGATCCAAATAGTCATTAGACAGCTCTGTCATTCCAGCTTTTTGTTATTGGGCTGCAAGTGTAATGTTGAAAAGCCCTTAGAGGCTTATATCTTAGTATCTTATTAGTACAACAAGAAAAATATATACGCATTTCACTTCTGCAGTTATTTCTGGTGAAAGCGTATAGGGGTGTATTACAGTAAAAAAATAAAAATATAAACACTTTTAACTGGTGCACTTATTTGTGGCAAAAGCGTTCAGTGGCCTAGTTCAGTACAAAAAGAATATTATATTCTCAGTTCACGTCGGCGGTTATATGTGTTGAAAACATGGCTGGGAGTCAGCAGGGTGGCAACAGTGGGAGGTCAGGAGCCAAACATGCCCAGGGTAGAACACATTTGGCAGGACTTGCGCAGGAGAGCCTGCATGCAGTGTCCATGTGAGTGTTGTTAAGATGGCAAAATTGGTGGCACAACAGATGGGTAAGTACTAAGTAAACTATCTTCCCTTCACAGGTCAATATGCATCAGATTTCCCTAATATATATATATATTTTTTACTAGACAACACCTTTTAAAATCTCATTGACATTTGTTACATGCAAATTGTGACTTCTTGTTCACAGGATGCATTAGTAAAACTTTGTATGTGCCTAGTTATTCATAATGTGGCCATCCATGCCCCAGTGAGGACAAATGCCAACACAAGACACACCCGGATGTGCATTTTTACTGGTGGTGGTCGAACATTATTTTGAGCATATTTTTTTTTAGAGCAACAGAAGTCATCAATTCTCTTGCCATTAATGATGGTCATCCTTGGTTTTTCACCTTGGCATTTCATATTAACTTGAAAATAAATAGCCCTGGGTTCCGTCTATGCATCTCAGAAGCTATTGCACTGTACTTTACATAGGCATATACATCAATACGTGCTCAATATGACATTGAAGCCAAACGTCCTCCAGTTGAACTTGTCTCGAAATGGATTTAGTGTTTCTCTGAGACCTGACATTGCTTCTCTTATTCAGGAACAAGATTGTGCAGCCTCTCGCTCATTTGTGAATACATTTTGTCAGCTACAGAAGGTAAAACAAAGCCCAGCTGTAACTTTCTGTCAGACGGGGATGAGTCTGGTATTTGACTAAGAAAGGGAAGAGGCACGGCAAATGCTCTTTCCACCTGGGAGCAATCTCCAGTGCGGAGAGCAGTCCCTTGTCACGAAAATAGAGCACCGGCTAAGTCACACTCCCGTGTTAATTGGATCTAGACATTATATATCACTACATCTCATAAGGTTAAAGGAAATTTAAATGTCAAGTGTGCTTATAAATAAGCTAAATTTCCTGCCAGGGGCCCACAATCAGCCCTATGCTTTATTCGCAACCATCTCAAGCAAAAATTAAACAAACACTGCAAAACCCCATAGGAATTATTATGTGGTTGAGTTTTTGGACTACTGTCAAGTAGTGATGATCAAGCATGCTCGGCCGAACACCTGCTCGGCTTAAGCATCTCTGTGCTCGGCACATGGCGGTACTCGGCTGACTACCGCATGTGCTCGAGCACCATGCTCGAGTCTCCTCCCCGCACCATTCTTGGCTGCTACGCAGCCAATAAACGTGCAGGTAAGTACTGCCCTTGACTGTAATGCCGTATCCATGTTAGCTACTGGCATTACAGTGATTGGCTGTCCGGAACGCGCCATCGGGTGCTATATTACACCCGATGACACGTGCTCGGATCAGTCATAGTCAGGGAGAGCTGAGCATAGGAAGGGACAGAGAGTGTAGGGAGTGTAATTGAATTTTTTTTGGTACAAAAACATTTCAGAGACTGTGTGTGACAGAAGCAATATCCTGCGCTAAATACCGTGTAATAGCCCGCTGCGGACAGTTAAATTATCCGTGCCACATCTCCAGTGTAAAGTGTGGGAATCCCTAAAATATCAGTGACATCCAGTGTATTTTTTCCGTAGACGGTGTCCGCTTCTGACAGTGACCATACCAGGGCCACATCTGCAGTGTAACGTGTGCCATTAAAAAAAAATTCTGTGACATACAATGTAATTTTTCTATTGACGTTGTCCGCTTCTGACAGTGACCTTACCAGGGCCACATCTGCAGTGTAACGTGTGCGCTTCAAAAATGTATCTGTGACATATAGTGTACTTTGTCAGCTTTGAAACCATACTCCTCCCGGAACCCAAAGACTTTGGTTTCCCGGAAGCAGCTAGGCGGGTCATGGGAATAACGCAGCCGGATCGCCGGTCGTCATTGTTTATGGTCGGAACTACGATGGTATCTGATCGTCTTCGAACCTCCGACATTCGTTTTTGATTAATGAAAACATTCTTGGCAAAGGCTTTTGCTTTGGTTCATCTTGTGCCGGTCCAAGAATTTCACCTCTAGCGGTGCAATACGGATGCCCCCGGCCGTCCCTCTTAATCATGGCCCCAGTTCTAAAAACCAACAAAATAGAACTGGAGTCCTATTCCATTATTCCTAGATGAAGTATTCAGGTGACCCGGCCTGCTTTGAACACTGTAATTTTTTTAAATGGTCAACTCAGCAGCAGGCACTCACCTACAATCTTTTAAAGGGTCAGCTCACCTGCAGCCCCCACCTAATTATATCTAATAAGTAATTGCTTGGATGTGGTAGCCATGGCCATTTCTCAGGCTTCCTCTCCGGAATCAAACACTGATTCCCCCTTACCCATGGTCACCGTGGTAGGCGCTTAAAATAACATCGAAAGTTGATAGGGCAGACGTCCGAATGGATCATCGCCGTCATGGGGACGTGCAATCAGCCCCAGGTTATCTAGAGTCACCAAAACAGCAGCAGGCCCTCGCCCCTAATGTTTTAGATGGTCAGATAATCAGCAGGCCCTTGCTCCAAATGTTTTTGAGGGTCACCAGCAGGCCATCAATCATAATTTTTAAAGGCTGTGTATGATGCCCTCCTTTATGTGTAATAAAGGGTGTATTGGAGTGCCAGTTCCTTGTAATTTTTGGCAGCCCTTTCACATAGTGCATAGGCTTTATGAGTGAACTATTGTACCGCAATGTGAATGAGGCCCTCCATTATGTGATATACAGGTTGTATCGGAGTGCCCCTTCCTTGTAATCTATAGTTCTGAAGAAAGTTTATGGCTAGTTAAACTAGGATTGATTAAAGGAAAGTACCGTAATGGGAATCACCTTATATTGCAAGCTTAACCAAGCAGCAGCTATAAAGGGTCATAGGGCCAGAGGTGGTAAAAGTTATGTGCAATATTTTAAACAGGGTCCCACAACTATTATACATCACTCATCACTGTGCCGAGCCAAGGTGGAGAGTCCCAAGCCATAATTTCTTTGCCAAAAAGGCAGTACCAGCCCTGCACAAATATGTAGAACAGAAGGTGGGCCAGTCCTTGAGGTCGTCAGTGTCTGCCAAAGTGGACGGCAGCGCCGACGTGTGGAGCTGTAACTACAATCAGGGAAAATACATGTCCTTTCCAGCCCACTGGGTGAATGTGGTTTCTGCACAGCCACACCAGCAACTTGGCCAGGTCACGCCGCTTCCGCCTTCATGTTGCCACGCCGTTGGTCCAGTGACAATGTCCGCCTCCACTGCAGGGACAATTCACAGTGCGCCTCCAGCATACCACATGTGCAAGGGAAGGCGGTGTCACGCTGTTATTGACCTCGTTTGCCTTGGCGAACGGAGTCAGACAGGGAAGGAACTGCTCCGTATCCTTCAGCAAGAAATTGAATCCTGGCTTTCTCCCCGACAAATCAAAATCAAAACCATGGGGACCAAAAACGGGAAGAAAATGGTGTCGGTCCTGCGTCAAGGAGGGCTAAGCCATGCGCCCTGCATGGCACACGTGTTCAATCTGGTTGTCAAGCATTTCCTGAAGTCTTCCACCCATCTGCAAGACATCATAAAAATGGCCAGAAAACTTTGCATGTACTTCAGCCGCTCGTACGCCGCCAAGAACACCCTCCTTTAGCTGCAGCGGCAGAACGGAATCCCCCAAACTTAGGCTGATATGCGACTTTCCACCCGTTGGAATTCCACGCTTCATATGTTGGACCGATTGTATGAACAGAGAAAGGCCATCAACGATTTCCTGATGATCCAAGCGGACAGGAGTACTCCTCAGTGTAACTTCGATGTCAGCCAGTGGCAGCTCATGCATGACACCTGCCGTGGCAGTTTGCTCAGGCCCTTGGAGGATGCTACATTATTTGTCAGTCGCCAGGACTATGGGATGAACAACGTCATTCCACTGCTTAATGTCCCGGAACAGATGCTGCTAAATATGGCTGATCAGGGAACTGGAGATGTGGCACCTAGATCTCACGGCCACATGAGCCCTGTGGTGGCTAAACTGGAGGAGGAGAAGGTAATTGGAGCACAAGCAATGTGTAGCGAAATGGGTGGTTTTTCGACACAGGTGACAGCAGAGGAGGAGCAGCTGAAGGAGCAAGAGGGAGATGAGGAAGATAAGGCAGATGACCCAGGCACACCGTGGCAGTATGCAGTGGAGTCGGAGGCAGGTAGTCTCTCCGAGTCACTTGCGCAAATAGCCCAATGCATGCCCACTTGCTTGCGTAGTGTGAGGATTTGCTCTGGTAGGCAGGGTAAGCGGACGCAATACAGAAGTAAATCAAAATGTCAGTGTTTATTCACACAAAAGGCAAAAAAAAAAAACTCCTTACAGTCTTGGTGTTAATTCACACAATGAAAAAGTCCATAGAACAGACACGTCACCTTGCTAGCCGTTTTATTCCCGGCAGTCCACAGCAGGCTTTAGGGGGCCTGTTTCCCAGCGTGTAGCCCTCATGCGGCTCTCAATATTCCAGCACAACACCATGCTTCAGATCCCAAAACAGACCCAGCTGCCTATTTAAAGGACAGCCAGGTGCTGCCAAAACCCGGACCGGCACTTAAACTCCGGTCCGGTATTTGATCTCACCTGGCTGGAAAGTCACCATTCGGCAGAGGGATGACTTTTGGCTCTCCACCTTGTTGAACCGTCGCTACCAGTCCAGAATGGGGGCCTTTTTTGCACCCGCTGAGAGGGAGGACAATTTGAACTACTAAACTACTATAGAGACATCCTATGTAGTCAGTTGGCCGCTGCCTATCTGCGCCATTGTCCATCCTCTCTCAGGTCTGACCGGGGGGTCCCTCTGCGCTCATGTTCCACTGCCATGGCTGCTGGAGAGCGGTGGGGTGGCAGGAGCAGTACCAGCTCCATCAGCAGCAGCCTGAGTCTACAGTCGCTGATGAGCAGCTACCTTCACCGGCATAGTGAAGAAACTACTCACCAGCAGCTAGACATAGAGTAGAACCTGAACCAGCCGGTGATGGCATACTTGGACAGCACCTTGCCAACCCACATTGAAGATCCGCTGGACTACTGGGCAGCCAAACTGGATTTGTAGCCGCAACTAGTAAAGTTTGCCCTGGAAAAGCTGTCCTGCCTGGCCAGTAGTGTGGCATCAGAGCGGGTGTTTAATGCAGCAGGGGGCCCTAGTTACCCCAAGAAGAACTCGCCTGTCCACCCAAAATGTGGAGAGACTGACCTTTGTCAAGATGAATCAGGCGTGGATTAGCCAGGATTTCCACCCACCAATGCATCAGACTAGATCATCCATGCTGCCACACCAACACTTTGACAAAAGAGGCCTGTTTCTTCTGGCTACCTGCCTCAGCTACTATTCTGATGTTGCCACCCGCCTGATGCCACACATCTGATGACAAGTGCTGCTTCTTTCACCCACCATCTTTATCGGGTACTGGTATTGCCACCCACCTCCACACTATGTCACTGTGCTGCTCTTTGGTCTTCTCATTCTGCTGACACCTGCAGACTCTGTCATTGGGACACTCTCTGGTCTCCTCATGCTGCCACCACCCCCACACTGTCCCCTAGCCAATCTTAGCCTCCTTATACTGCCGCCACCTACAGACTCTGTCATTGGGCCATGCTGTGGTCTCCTCATGCTGCTTCCACCTCACCACTATATCATAGGCCCACTCTGTGGACTTCTCATTCTGTTCCCACCCTCCCCACTTCATGACTGGGCCACTATTTTGGCTTTTTGGCCTGGCTGACAGCATTATTTACTTGTCCTTCTTCTGATCTGTCAGAAGGAAGATAAAATTAGACGCACAATGGATCCTGTCTGTGTAGCAGCTGTTTGGCCTGTATGGTCATATCAGAATTGGCTTGTGATTTGGAAGCCAAAAGCAGGAGTGGGTAGAAAACACAGAAGACATGCAAATATTCCATTCACGTGTCATCTCTGATTTGGATCTACTCCAGTTTTTTGGGGCATTAGCAATACTGATGGATTACTGACCAAATGCTGACTGAGTGAAGGCGGATGCCCCACAGACCGGATCCGTTTTTTGTGAGTTATTGTTCTGAGGGATCAGAGGAAGGGCAAAATAATCAGTGACGTCAACACAAACTTACTGCTGACACCCTCTCCACTCTGTCGGGGGGCTCTACTTGTATAAGCATTTAATAGAACAGGTTCTGTAGACATCTATGTGGAATAAGCTGCTGACGGTGTAAAAGTAGTGCGCTTCATTTTGACACTAACATTGACCTGTATGGCTGAGTTCATACGTGAATTATTTGGTCAGTTTTGGCCCCGTGACTGCCCAAATAAGTGTAGTGTGCAGTGATTCTAAGTGCGACGCCTGTCATTTACCAAAGCAAACTTCCTATGCGTGTTACTGCAATGTTCTACACCACTATAAAGGCTCTCTGCAGCCAGGAAATAGCCGTTTTTTAAAAGTAATTTGCCTAGAATTTATTCGGATCTAACCAAATAAATTCAGCAAACCGGCTAATCGAATTTTTTAAAAATTGGCTCACCTCTAATAATTATATACAGGAGATACCAAGGTTATACCAGCATTGTCCATATCACTATATACAAGAAGATATATAACATATACCATCTTTACGTATATACCGGTAAGTATAATATACAATATGTACAATATAATACGTATAATATACAATGTATATAATATACAATAATATGCAGAAGATACCGTAGTAACTGCACATATGTGATCTGATGCATGTATACATGTATAAAGCTTTACGGTTTTATTTCACTTGGGAAAGATTACCCCGTTTTTTCTAACATGAAGCAGCTTTGTGTCTCTGAAGCTCCTAATAATTTTGCTGACTTAGCATGGCTGATTACTGAGTGGAAACAAATGGGCTGAGAGCACCTAGGAAGGAGCTGAGAACACAAGACGAGTGTTGAGATGCTATAGACTTTGACAGGCTCTCTAAGAGTTGCCTCCGTATGTGCTTCAGATGTGTCCTTCACTGTCTTTGATATTCGTCAGCACTTTGAATTACTTGTTTGATTGTTTTTGGGTTTGAAGTTTTACTGTTCATCAGACAATAGAAGGAAGGAAATTCAAGAAATCTGAAGTATTGTAAAATAACAGTTTGGGTGCCATCATTTAGAGTCAGCTGGGATATACTTGTCGTGAAGCTCCACAACAGCAACTGATAAACCAAAACCATTGATTGGGTCAAAGCCACGTAGGTCTGAAGCCATTCCGATAATTAAAAGCATTGCCCCATATGACAACACCCTCTCTAAATGAGGACCCGCGCTAAATCGCGCAGGGCAAAGGCATTTTTAGGAGTTCCGGTGATGTACCGGGGCTCTCCATGGGGCTGCCAGGAAGCCTGGTGACGTTGCGGCTAGGGCAGCGCTAAAGCTCACCCATCAGAGCCTGGTGACGTCACCGAAAACACTGCCAAGCGGAAGTTTCCACCCGGCAGTGTGTTATGATAAACAAAAGAGCCTTTTCCCTGCGCGATCTAGCGCAGGGCAAGGGAGCGCATCTTAGCATGAGATGCTCCGATGCTAGCCTCAGGGTCGCTGCCGGGTTGAAAATAAGGGTATGTCCGGGTTCATCTCTGAACCTGGACAACCCCTTTAAGTACCCAGTACTGTAAAGTGTAGGGATGAACATATCGACTTGGGGATAGGCCATAACTTAGTAAAGGCTAGACAACCCCTTTAAAATAAAGGGTGATTTTCTACAAGACTCTGGTAGTAATATAAATATATTATTTCCACCAATGTGTATGGGTAGCAAGACATAGGTAAGTATGCTGTAAATTATGTGGATTTTGAAGGGCTGAGTAACTGCCATTTCACTTTAAGAAGGAGGAACAATTATCCATTACACTTTAAGAATATGTAGATCTAGATTCCTCACCCAGGAACACAATTAATGAAGATGCACCCCTATGCCTATTTGTTGCTTGTCACATAAAAAAAAATTGACATAATAAATTCCATCTTCCACCATTCCATCATAACATAAGCAGTAGTGGCAGCAATCGTTTGCAAAGGATTATGGTTGTTTGGTCATCTATTTTGGGGGCATTTATTGAGCAAGTGTGTGAGTACCGAGACTGACAGGATAATGTGTGGTGGTTGGAGCCTCTATCAATTCCTCGTCTTTGCTCGGTGACACAACACTCTCTACTGGCTTTTTTGTTGTCTGCTCACATGAGAGAAAAATGTTGTTTTGACGGCTGTTGACTTTTGACAGACTACAAAAGAAAAAAAAAGGTCTTCCTTTCGGGAGAATCGAAGTGCTCTGCCAGCGGAAGATGAATTCTGAGAACTTAAGAGTGTGTCTCTTAGTATTATGTGAAGAGCATTCAATGCATTAGGGTTTGTGTTGCTGGTTTCTGGAGGGGCTCCAATGTTGATTGTCTTCCCAATGTTCAAGGATTAACGTTAGTCATATTGTATCACACATTTCAACATTGAATTGCTTAAAACAACATAAGATTTCATTTTGTAGTCTGCGATGATGATGAATTTTTTTCTTTTTTGGGGGGCTGAGGTCATACTATACAAAGCTCTTGAATGCATAAACCTTAAAATGCTCATACCAAGGTTGAATAAAACTTTTTTTTGTACCAGAACTGCTTAAAAGGGTTTCCCTGGACATTGTAACTGATGACCTATTCCCTGGAAAGGTCATCATTAGAGATGAGTGAAGTTTTGAAAAATTCTATTTGACAGCTTTGCCAAAGTTGGCCAAGAAATTCAATTCATATCGATAATTCATCAAATGGTGATCGGCTAGTGTAATATAGCCTTTTGGGTTTAAAGAAAAAAAAAAAAAAACACTAACGTCATCCACTTGCTCACACAGAGGCAGTCTGCCCTCTCTGGATTGAAAAGGACCTGAGCTGAGCGTGATGATGTCACCGCGATCACGTGAGTACGTTTTTTTTTTTTCATTCTTTCTTTCTAAGGCTGATTTCACACGTCCGTGGAACACGGTCCGTGAAATACCGGACTGCCATCCTGCTGAGTGCAGGAGCACACAGCGTCATTGGTTGCTATGACGCCGTGGGCTTTGTGCCGCTGCTGCTGTGCAGTAATACACTCGTATAGATCATGCAAGTGTATTGCTGTACAGCAGCGGCGGCACGAAGCGCACAGTGTCATCTCAACCAGCAGGATGCCAGTCCGGTATCTCATGGACCGTGTTCCACGGACGTGTGAATTCAGCCTAAGACAACTCCAGCCGCCATGTTAGGAAAAATGATTTATTACCACAAAGCGCAAGGAAATTTGGCTTCATTTAGAATAAAACCTTTCCTAAAATTTGGACCGAATTCCACTTTGGATGCTTTTTTTCGCTCTACACTAGTCATCATTATCTGAATGGGAGGGTTACACTACAAGGCCCCTCGATGATCAGCTGTTTGAGAAGGCATTGTCTCTTTGAGCTATGTCTCTGCTTTGATCCTAGTACCGTATATAAGACGAGGTAAAAAAGATCAGAAAGGCTATACCATTATAAAAAAATGAAAAATTATTTGGCTAAAAGGAAGAGTGGTTAAAAGTGGTCCAGTAGTCCTTACAAGGGCTGTCTATGAAACGTCTAATGGGTACTTGGAGACAGAAAGCTCATGCTATGGTGGTTTCATCACCATTTCAATGGATGGTAAGAATTTTACAGGAATGTTATTGCCATACAATTGGTGCTATAATGCTGAAAAACATAGAAGTGAAAGACTTAATAAAGTTATGGAAATTGAATAGGGGCAGCAGAACCTCATGTCAGGTTCAGATGTCAAGCAACATCTGGAAGGAGCTTGATTTTTATTATGGCATTGGAGACTATAATTTTCTATGTACCCAAGTGATTGAGACTCATTTGCTCCACGAATCCATAAGGTTACTATCTCCAAAACCGTAGGAAAAACTAAGTGGAGAAACCCTTTAAAGACTTCTACCCATAGGTGCATGAAAACATGTAACAATTTCCCCAAGGTACTACAGTCTTTCCTGGGCAGACCTCCTGTTCATGATCAAACCGACTCTCATGAGTCCATGACTTCTTCTTGTCTATTGTACGTTTATATTAGGTAGGGAAATGCTAACAAAAGTAGATGTGATGCTAATCTGCGTTTTCCCTGCTAAATAAATGGTCCTTATATAACAGCGGACCATTAGGAAGCCACGGGGAAAAATAATCCAAAAGTTCTTAAATGACGTAAAAGCTTTGCAGATTGCTGAGCGAATGTACTTTTTCCCATGAAAATGTTTCCAGGACTTCAGCTTCTTTACCTTGCAGCAATCAATGCTCACCATGCTTTTCTTAATGCAGTTACACAAATGACTTTAACCCCTCAAGCACTGTAGAGATTAATTAAATCAAATAAATGAATCCAGCTTCATTAGGTTAATGAAGTGAAAAACTAATCTAAAGAATGAGGGGTCAAATGAAAAAAATGGCTTTGCAATGGTGGAGTGAAAGGGATTTAATTGTTAGAATGAAAAAAAAAAAAAGATGAAAAAAGACAATTAAGTGAAACATAATTAATAGACTGATTTCAGGTTAAAAGAAAATCCCTTTGTTTAATGTTCTGTAACATTAATTTAACGGGACTAAAATGCGTGGTTGAGGTAACACTTGGAATTGCTATGGACTTCAGGCTTTGTTTAGTCATCTTTGTACTTTACAATGCTATAATTCCACGTGTGGCAGCAGTAATCATTGTCAGCTCCTTCGTTGTTAGCAAACTTGGTGTCCAACAGGAGCCTTAAAAATCCTGTACAAGTCACTGACTCTGGATATTACTTATTTTAAATGCTGCCTTTTAGTTCTACACTATTAGGGCACACTTATGATCAGTGACTCCAGCTAAGGGGCTGCTCACATCTTGTTTTTACGAGATGTGCTGGCCTGACACGGTCTGCTATGTACTCCTTCACCATCTTCCAAAATTTTTCCCTCCTTGTGACACTAGGACGCGCATTAGAGTGAGGGTGCTGGCGGGGTGTCATGAAACTGTCCCAGGCCTTGAAGAGTGTTGCCATGCCTCTGTTGGAACTGCTGTGTGTTCCCCTTGTCTCCCCTCCTCGGTTGGCCAAGGAACTACGTATTCTGCTGCCAGCGTTGTCAGATGGAAATTTTTGGAGCAATTTTTCCACAAGGACCTTCTATTTTGCTCGTCCTCTCCACCAGAGGAATGAGAGATGAGAAGTTCTCTTTGAAGCAGAGTCCAGAAGGGTTAACAACCAGTAATCCATGTTGTCTAAAATGCATATAACGCGTGTGTCACGGGAAAAGCAGCCTAATATGAAGTCAGCCATGTGTGCCAGAGTACCAACAGGCAAGACTTCGCTGTCGTCATCATGAGGATCACTCTCAATCTCCTCATCCTCATCCTCTTCTACCCATCCACGCTGAACACATGGAATTAAACTTCCATGGGTACTACCCTCTGTAGCGGAGGCAACCGTTTCCTGCTCCCCCTCCTCTTCATCATCCAATTTGCGCTGAGAAGACGAACGGAGGGTGGTCTGGCTATCTTCCTGTGTACTGTCTTCCCCCATATCCACCTCTTCCACATGCAAAGCGTCCGCATTCATTGTCAGCAGCGTTCGTTTCAGTAGACACAGAAGTGGGATGGTTACGCTGATAATAGCGGCATCGCCGCTCACCATCTGTGTTAAATTCTCGAAGTTTCTTGAAACCTCCCAGAGGTCAGACATTCATGCCCACTCCTCGCTTATGAATAGCGGAAGCTGACTGGAAAGGCGACAACCATGTTGCAGCTGGTATTCCACTACTGCCCTCTGCTGCTCAAAAAGTCTAGCCAAAATGTGGAACGTGGAGTTCCAGCGCGTGCTCGCATTGCACAACAGCCGGTGAGCTGGCAATTTCCAGAGCTGCAGCAGCATTAAAAGACTGGCGGAAGCTGTCGATGACTTGCGGAAATGGGCACACTCGCGGAGCACCTTCACCAGTAGATCAGGTAAATTGGGGTAGGTTTTGAGAAACCACTGAACCACTAGGTTGAACACGTGGGCTAGGCATGGTATGTGTGTGAGCTTGCCGAGCTCCAAAGCCGCCACCAAGTTACAGCCATTATCAGACACAACCATGCCTGGTTCTAGGTTGAGTGGCGAGAGCCACAGCTCAGTCTGGTATCTTATACCCTGCCACAACTCTGCGGCAGCGTGCTGTTGGTCACCTAAGCAGATCAGTTTAAGCGCGGCCTGTTGCCGCTTTCCCACTGCAGTGCTACACGGCTTCCAGTTACTGACTGATGGCTGACTGGTTATGCAAGATGATAATTCAGAGATGGAAGTGGAGGAGGAAGCGGAGGAGGAGAAGTGGGGGTTGGAGCCACTAACGTAGGTGCTGGCAGAAACCCTGATCGACGTAGGGCCTGCAATCCTTGGCCTCGGTAGCACCTGTGCCAACCCAGGATAAGACTCGCTCCCGGCCTCCACAACGTTCACCCAGTGTGCCATCAGGAAATGTAGCATCTCTGGCCAAAAGCACTTGTCCATGTGTCAGTCGTTAAGTGGACCGTCTCAGTAACTGCGTTGGTCAGGGCACGGATGATGTTACGGGACACATGATGGTGTAAGGCGGGCACGGCACACCTTGAAAAATAGTGGTGGCTGGGGACTCATAACGTGGGACGGCCGCCGACATGAGGTTGCTGAAGGCCTCAGTGTCCACAAGCCTAAATGGCAACATTTCCAGGGCAAGTAATTCGGAAAGCTGCGCATTTAGTGCTATGGCCTGTGGGTGGGTGGCTTGGCATTTGCGCTTGTGTTCAAAGACCTGGGGTAAGGACATTTGTACGCTGCGCTAAGACACAGAAGTGGATGTGGTCGCTGATAGTTCTTGCGAAGGTCCAGGTGCAGGGCGGGAGGCTTCCGGGCCAGCGACTTTGACAGGGGATTGGCCAGCACGTAACACAGGTGAAGAGGAGGCAGTGGTGTGACCCGCAGACACAGATTGTGTACCGAGGCGTTCGGCCCACCTATTAGAGTGCTTTGATGCAACATGGCGGATCATGCTGGAGGTGGCGAGATTGCTAGTGTTCACACCCCTGCTCATTGGGATGGCACAGGTTACAAATGACAATTCTTTTATCTTCCGCACTTTCCTCAAAAAAGCGCCAGACTGCGGAACACCTACCCCTTGGCAAGAGAGATTTCCGCAAGGGGGTGCTTCTGGGAACAGTTGCAGGCCTGTTTGGTGTGGCCTGCCTTCTCACTTTTAGCACCCCACTCCCTCTTCCAGCCTGTTGCGGTGCAGCAGATCCCTCCCCCTCTGTACTGCTGTCCTCACTCGGCTTTCCACCTTCCCAGGTTGGGTCAGTGACTTCATTGTTCATCACCTTCTCTTCCACTTCCTCACTATGCTTATGCTCCTGACTTGTTGACCTAACCACTACCTAGGTGATTGAGATTTGTGTCTCATCCTCTTCCTCAACCTCTTAAGACAGTAATTACCGTTGAGTTATTGGCAACTGTGTCTCATCATCATCCACCTCATGAAACAGTAATTGCAGTTCCCCACTGTCATCTTCTTGCGACTGTGGATGCTCAAGAGTTTGTGAATCAGGGCACAAGATCTGTCCCTCTTCAAGCGGGCTTGGCAAGAGGGCAAAATCAAGGAATGGCGCTGAAAAGAGCTCGTTGGAATATCCGAGTGTGGGATCACGTGTTTGGCAAGACTCTCTATGGTGGGAGGAGGGAGGAAGGAGGATCAGGATGAGTATGGAGTTAAGCAGATTCTTGGCTACTGACACTGGACTTGGTGGAAGACCTTTACTGCTCGCCTTCTTCATATTAAATGTTATATATGATTGAAAGTCTGTCACACGTACAGTAGTGTAGGGGTTGGAAGTGTATGCGCAAAATTTTAAAAGGTATTTGGGATGTGAAAACATCACACAGGAGATATCCTGCAGATAATGTCAATGCTGTAACCAGCAGCTAATGAAAAATGACAGGGAATGTCACAGGTATTTGGGATGAGGAAACGTTATACAGGAGAGGTACCACCGGTAATGTCACTGTACGCAGCGTCTACGCAAAAAAGTACACTGTATGCCACAGATTTTGGATGAGCACACTTTACACAGTAGATGTGGCGCAGCTTAAGTCGTTGCCTGCAACAGCTACTATTGTACACTATTTAGCGCAGGATGCATTAAAAATAGAAATAGAGATTGCTGCCACACACAATAGTCCTAAAAAGGACTTTTGGGTCTGTAAAGTTTTAGCTATTTAGCACAGGTTGCGCTAAAAATATAGATTGCTGCTGCCACACACAATAGTCCTTAAAAAGACTTTTGGGCCTCTGAAAAGTTTTGGTGGTAATAATATTCTTAAAACACTCCCTACACTGTGTGTCCCTTCCTATGCTCAGCTCTCCCTGACTAAGAATGAGCCAAACACGTGTCATCGGGTGCTATATAGCAGCCGGTGACGCGTTCTAGCCAACCAATCACTGTAATGCCAGCAGCCAACATGGCTACAGCATTACAGTGAGGGCAGCACTTACCTGCACGTTTATTGGCTGCGTAGCAGGCAAGAAAAATGCGGGGCGGAGACTCGAGCATTGTGCTCGAGCACATTCGGTATTCGGTCGAATACCGCCATGTGCCGATCATCAAGATACTCGAGCCGAATAGGTGTTTTGCCGAACAAGCTCGATCATCACTAATATTAATTTATTTTTTGCTTTACAGGGGTTGTCCTATGTCGGCCATCTTCTGTATTCTTTGTGCCTCCAATCTTTTAGTCCAGTAGCTGTGAATCTGAGGACTTGGAATCTCTCCTACAGACGCCACGACAAAAGCCTTACTAGGTGCAATATATTAGAAAACTATTGGGCGGCTCAGTGGTTTGCACTGGGGTTCTAGGTTCAAATCCGACCAAGGACAACATCTGCATATTCTCTCTTGGTTTACTTGGGTTTCCTCTGGTTTCTTCCCTGACTCCAAAACAATATAAATTGGTAAATTGGTTTCTTTCCTCTGAAATTGACTCTGATGAGTGTTGGGGACAATCGCCTAAGTGGCAGACACTGGACGTGTCCCCAGCTACAGAACCATTTCCATGCTGCGAGTCCTCTGTGTGAGATAACACAAACACATATGGTTGTCACTGCCATAATTAAAATTGGAAAAAGGGGTCTCTATAAAATGTCAAGGATTTACTTACCTGGTGAACCACTAAATGTATATTTATCGCAAATTCCCAGTGATTGCCTATGCATTCTTTATTTTAAAAGGGTTATCCGCAATAGTTTTTTTTAATGGTCACCCCCTTAATTCGATAATAATATTAAGTAAATAGAATGCGGGCACTTCCTGAATCATGTGGCATTCATTCAGCACATGATCCTAGCCTGGTTACAAGCTACAATCTATGTGGGTTGCCCCTGTCAGACTTGGGCACTTACTGCTCACAGTGCCTGAGACTACCTACTGCTCAGGCGCAACTCACGTACATTGCGTGTTGTAACTAGTCTAGGATCGAGTGTCCAATATATGGCATAGTATGCGTTAGTGCCTGCAACCTAATTACACCAGGAGCACAACGCTGGCGTTGTAAGAATGTTTTCAACATTATGGGGGGGGGGGGGGCTACTGCAAAAATAAGTAAATAAGTGACTTTTCTATGCAGAATAAGTGACTTTTCTATGCAGTAGTACCTTGGTTCTCTGCAACACGAGAAGGCGTCATCGTTACAAATGGTAGATTGGGGCTCCATTACAGACATTACATTGGGTCCCATGAGCTATTATTGCCTATGCAAAAGTAGCAGAATATTCAGAAAATTGGGTGCCAGATGAATGGACTATATTGGTATTCCTTTTAGCTTTAGATACAGTACATCCAATCCAATCCAATCATTCCAGAGGATACACAGTAAAACTGCTAAACACGTGTACAGCTTCAAAATGATGATGGGAATGTGATGAGATCAAGATTGCTTCACATCCTCTGGAAATGGATGTCATCAATAAAACTGAGTATCACTGCTTCAATTTGTTAAAGGTTTTCAGGCTGACAATCCGGAGCCGTAGACGCCACAGATCTGAAGTTCCATTAAGTATATCAGCTATTACAGGCATACGGTTACACTGCGGCCATTATATCCACATTGCTGGTGATACATTTAGCAAATCGAATGCAGAGTATTGAGAACATTGTGCCTATAATCAACTAAAACCTAATAACGCTGCGCGTTTACTGCTTCACTCTTCTGATTTGTACGACTTGGATGTGCTCCAGGATAATCCAATAACTAGGAGTGCATTACTAAGTTGTTATATAGCACAGTTCTGGAAACTCCATTTCCTGGGAATCCACCTTGACAATTACTTGGTGGAGATATATTTCTCCTGCAATCTTTTATCCCAATGACTTGTCTCTTGTGGGATAAGAACATGTTTATCATGCAGTAAGCGAGATGTGTCAAGCATTTTTATCTGTTGCACAAGAGCCATTAACACTACCCCTTTGTACAAGAATATAACTACTATAATACTGCTCCTAAGTACAAGAATATAACTACTAATATACTGCTCCTATGTACAAGAATATAACTACTATAATACTACTCCTATGTACAAGAATATAACTACTATAATACTGCTCCTAAGTACAAGAATATAACTACTAATATACTGCTCCTATGTACAAGAATATAACTACTATAATACTACTCCTATGTACAAGAATATAACTACTATAATACTGCTTCTATGTACAAGAATATAACTACTATAATACTGTCTCCTATGTACAAGAATATAACTACTATAATACTACTACTATGTACAAGAATATAACTACTATAATACTGCTCCTATGTACAAGAATATAACTACTATAATACTACTCCTATGTACAAGAATATAACTACTATAATACTGCTTCTATGTACAAGAATATAACTACTATAATACTGCTCCTATGTACAAGAATATAACTGCTATAATACTGCTCCTATGTACAAGAATATAACTACTATAATACTGCTCCTATGTACAAGAATATAACTACTATAATACTGCCTCCTATGTACAGGAATATAACTACTATAATACTGCTCCTATGTACAAGAATATAACTACTATAATACTACTCCTATGTACAAGAATATAACTACTATAATACTGCTCCTAAGTACAAGAATATAACTACTAATATACTGCTCCTATGTACAAGAATATAACTACTATAATACTACTCCTATGTACAAGAATATAACTACTATAATACTGCTTCTATGTACAAGAATATAACTACTATAATACTGTCTCCTATGTACAAGAATATAACTACTATAATACTACTACTATGTACAAGAATATAACTACTATAATACTGCTCCTATGTACAAGAATATAACTACTATAATACTACTCCTATGTACAAGAATATAACTACTATAATACTGCTTCTATGTACAAGAATATAACTACTATAATACTGCTCCTAAGTACAAGAATATAACTACTACAGTTGCAAGAAAAAGTATGTGAACCCTTTGGAATGATATGGATTTCTGCACAAATTGGTAATAAAATGTGATCTGATCTTCATCTAAGTCACAACAATAGACAATCACAGTCTGCTTAAACTAATAACACACAAAGAATTAAATGTTACCATGTTTTTATTGAACACACCATGTAAACATTCACAGTGCAGGTGGAAAAAGTATGTGAACCCTTGGATTGAATAACTGGTTGAACCTCCTTTGGCAGCAATAACTTCAACCAAATGTTTCCTGTAGTTGCAGATCAGACGTGCACAACGGTCAGGAGTAATTCTTGACCATTCCTCTTTACAGAACTGTTTCAGTTCAGCAATATTCTTGGGATGTCTGGTGTGAATTGCTTTCTTGAGGTCATGCCACAGCATCTCAATTGGTTTGAGGTCAGGACTCTGACTGGGCCACTCCATAAGGCATATTTTATTCTGTTTAAGCCATTCTGTTGTTGATCTACTTCTATGCTTTGGGTCGTTGTCCTGTTGCAACACCCATCTTCTGTTGAGCTTCAGCTGGTGGACAGATGGCCTTAAGTTCTCTTGCAAAATGTCTTGATAAACTTGGGAATTCATTTTTCCTTCGATGATAGCAATCCGTCCAGGCACTGACGCAGCAAAGCAGCCGTAAACCATGATGCCCCCACCACCATACTTCACAGTTGGGATGAGGTTTTGATGTTGGTGTGCTGTGTCTCTTTTTCTCCACACATAGTGTTGTGTGTTTCTTCCAAAGAACTCAACTTTGGTTTCATCTGTCCACAGAATATTTTGCCAGTACTGCTGTGGAACATCCAGGTGCTCTTGTGCAAACTGTAAGCATGCAGCAATGTTTTTTTGGGACAGCAGTGGCTTCCTCTGTGGTATCCTCCCATGAAATTTATTCTTGTTTAGTGTTTTACGTATCATAGATTCGCTAACAGGGATGTTAGCATATGCCAGAGACTTTTGCAAGTCTTTAGCTGACACTCTAGGATTCTTCTTCACCTCATTGAGCAGCCTGCGCTGTGCTCTTGCAGTCATCTTTACAGGACGGCCACTCCTAGGGAGAGTAGCAGCAGTGCTGAACTTTCTCTATTTATAGACAATTTGTCTTACCGTAGACTGATGAACAGCAAGGCTTTTGGAGATACTTTTATAACCCTTTCCAGCTTTTTTGCAAGTCAACAATTCTTAATCGTAGGTCTTTTGAGAGCTCTTTTGTGCGAGGCATCATTCACATCAGGCAATGCTTCTTGTGAAAAGCAAACCCAGAACTGGTGAGTGTTTTTAATAGGGCAGCTGTAACCAACACCTCCAATCTCATCTCATTGATTGGACTCCAGTTGGCTGACACCTCACTCCAATTAGCTCTTGGAGATGTCATTAGTCTAAGGGTTCACATACTTTTTCCACCTGCACTGTGAATGTTTACATGGTGTGTTCAATAAAAACAAGGTAACATTTAATTATTTGTGTGTTATTAGTTTAAGCAGACTGTGATTGTCTATTGTTGTGACTTAGATGAAGATCAGATCACATTTTATGACCAATTTGTGCAGAAATCCATATCATTCCAAAGGGTTCACATACTTTTTCTTGCAACTGTATAATACTGCCTCCTATGTACAAGAATATAACTACTATAATACTGCTCCTAAGTACAAGAATATAACTACTATAATACTGCTCCTATGTACAAGAATATAACTACTATAATACTACCTCCTATGTACAAGAAAATAACTACTATAATACTGCTCCTATGTACAAGAATATAAACTACTATAATACTGCTCCTATGTACAAGAATATAACTACTATAATACTACCTCCTATGTACAAGAATATAACTACTATAATACTGTCTCCTATGTACAAGAATATAACTACTATAATACTTCTCCTATGCACAAGAATATAGCTACTATAATACTGCCTCCTATGTACAAGAATATAACTACTATAATACTGCTCTTATGTACAAGAATATAACTACTATAATACTTTCTCCTATGTATAAGAATATAACTACTATAATACTGCTCCTATATATAAGAATATAACTACTATAATACTGCCTCCTATGTACAAGAATATAACTACTATAATACTGCCTCCTATGTACAAGAATATAACTACTATAATACTTTCTCCTATGTATAAGAATATAAGTACTATAATACTGCTCCTATGTACAAGAATATAACAACTATAATACTTTCTCCTATGTACAAGAATATAACTACTATAATACTTTCTCCTATGTACAAGAATATAACTACTATAATACTGCCTCCTATGTACAAGAATATAACTACTATAATACTGCTCCTATATATAAGAATATAACTACTATAATACTGCTCCTATATATAAGAATATAACTACTGTAATACTGCTCCTATGTACAAGAATATAACTACTATAATACTGCTCCTATGTACAAGAATATAACTACTATAATACTGCTCCTATGTACAAGAATATAACTACTATAATACTGCTCCTATGTACAAGAATATAACTACTATAATACTGCTCCTATATATAAGAATATAACTACTATAATACTGCTCCTATATATAAGAATATAACTACTGTAATACTGCCTCCTATGTACAAGAATATAACTACAATACTACTGGCTGTGTCTATGAAAATAATTATAATAACACTACTACAGCAATTAATATATGAATCTGAATATATGAGACTTTTTCTGGTAATATACAAAAAATTTGGTTGAAAAATGATGCACTTTGCATTATAAGTTGTTACATTGTTATGGCCACATACCAGTGATAACCTACAGACAATACACATTTTTTTCAGCTATTACCCCTCTGGCAGTATACTGTATGTTTACATGCTTCAGCTTGCATTGGAATCCAGGCAAGGTGATGATTGACAGGAGATTAATGCATGGGTTAAGCATATTCTGAGTATCACACTGCTAGCAGGATTCTCAAAGATGGTGCTTAGATGTGCTACTTAAGTCTTAAAATACTGAAACGGCCAGGTATGTGCATTGATAAGGAAATCATTTGCATCTGAAGAGACGGCCTTGGAATATCAACATCCATTAATAGAGAACACGTTCTTTCTCTCTGCAACCTTGGAAGGTATTAATGAGCACAATGGCAACATCAGGAAAATTAGGGTTATGGGTTTTGAATGTGGATTCAGATATAGATGACAATAATAGACTTGCAAGGTCAATAGAGAAAACATACATTTGAAATCTGTACAATGCAGTGACATCACCTGCGTTGAGTTAATATCTAGATCTATTTATCTGCTGAGGTTTTAGATACGTTACACCCGCCTTTATAGAAAACAATTTCAGTTCAGAGTCCAATTGTTACAGGAATAAAATAGAGTTCGCTAAACTCGGGTTACCAATTCCTCTTAACAAATACAGCAGTTGGTTTGTGAATTACAACTCCGAGCATAAGGTAGGTTTAATTGTTCTATCAGAATAAGTCTCTTCACAAATGCCCAAGGACTTTTCAGAATCAGTATTCTCAGCTGTTATAAATTCAATTGACAGCAGAGGTGAAAAAGTTTGAGAAGAATTAACAGTTGTTAGCAAAACAATTATCTCAGGCTTTCTGTGCTTTCCTGTACTTGACAGCATATTAACATCTGAATAATCTCAAAACACATACCATATAACGCTACTAACATAGAAGACACCACAAGAGAGCTTGATTTACCCAATAAAATTGTAAATGGCCTTTGGTACCATTCCAAAACTTCTATAGATGAATTGTATAGTGGTCCAGATCTTTGGTACAACTAAACCCAAAAGTATTGTTCCAGATCTTTTGACACAATAACCAGACCATAAGTATTGGTCCAGATCTTTGATAAAATCTCTAGAATTCTAAGTTGACACACAGGTCTTTGATAGAATTAGAACCATAAGTAGTCATCTAAGTCTTTTATATAACTAGAACCATAAGCAATGGTCCTAGTCTTTGGTAAAACAATTAAAGCCATACAAATTCTTTGTCTCTGTTATACCTGCTTATACCATGAACAGTGATTTCTTGTTTTTGGTATGACAGGAAGAACCATAAACAGTGATTTCTAGTTTTTGGTATGACAGGAAGAACCATAAACAGTGGCCCATGCCTTTGGTGTAGAGTCATAGAGACTAGAGTCATAACCAATGGTCTTCAAGATCTTTGGGATAGCAAATAGAGCCATAAGCAATGGTCCAGAAGGCTACTTTCACACTAGCGTTCGGGGCTCCGCTTGTGAGCTCCGTTTGAAGGGTCTCACAAGCGGCCCCGAACGCATCCGTACTGCCCCAATGCATTCTGAGTGGATGCAGATCCGCTCAGAATGCATCAGTCTGGCAGCGTTCAGCCTCCGCTCAGCAAGCGGACACCCGAAGGCAAACGGATCTGTCCAGACTTACAATGTAAGTCAATGGGGACGGATCCGTTTGAAGTTGACACAATATGGCTCAATTTTTAAACGGATCCGTCCCCCATTGACTTTCAATGTAAAGTCTGGACGGATCCGTCTGAACTACTTTCACACTTAAATTTTTTTTTAAACTATAATGCAGACGGATCCCTTCTGAACGGATCCAAACGTCTGCATTATAGGAGCGGATCCGTCTGTGCAGACACCAGACGGACCCACTCTGAACGCTAGTGTGAAAGTAGCCTTAGAGATGCGGGAATTGATTCTACCGATTCTGAATTTGTCCCAAATTTCCACCAAATTCAGTTTCTAATGAACCCAAATTTACCCACCAGACAGCGCATATATTATCCCCAGAAAACCAGAGTAGCATACTAGTTTCTGTGTGTGTGTCTATAATCTGATCCCTAGGAGATGAGAGAGTTTTATATACCAATTTTTAGGGCCATTGGAGCATATTTGATTTAGGCAGAATCCATTTGGACCCAAATTTTAATTTTTTGAAAAAGACACCGAATTGGACACAAAACAAATGGACACCATTAATAGTGGTTCCACTTCCTGGTCTTTGGTATGGCAATAAGAAACCTTGCAATGATTTCTAAGGCATACATGGTAAAAACATTTTTTTATTGACTATTAAAACAAAAAAACAATAAGAACCATCAGCCCTGACCATTTTCTTGAGAATATATTCTAGTACCATTATCATAGGTTCATGGAATAGCCAGTACTACCACTGGCAGTGGACCCCGATATCTTGTCCAACTATCCTTTTTGTTTTCTTAAAGTCTTTTTTTTGAATGGAGCAGGAAGCCGTTAGTGGTCTCAGTCTTTTCTAAACCTTGCAATCGGTAGTTATACAGAAAAAAATGTTGTGATCACTTAAAATGTTGAAGATCACACTGAACAGCATGACAGATGAACAGCATGATAGTTTTCGGCCAGAGCACTCCAAGCTGCCACTTTGTTAGACCTTACCCTTAAGTGGCACTTAGAGGGGCTGATGAGCAGATTGTTGGGAAGGAAGCTCTCCTTCCTTACAGTCAACTGCTCGTTAAGTTGAGGTGAAGCACTGCATTTACAAGTATGAGATTGAGCAATCACTGTTGTGGTCACTCGTCCTGCATTGTTTTTGGGCAGCATATCGCTGTTTAGATAGCACGATCTGCTGCCAAGAAATAATAATTTAGGTGCCTGCATGATTGACAGTTTCACCCGAGCGTTTCATTCATTCATCGGGTGATCTACAGCACCTTTACATGGGCAGATTGTCGGACATGAGCGTTTGCAGGAACGTTTGTTCCCGATAATGTGCCCAATTATCTGGGCATCTAAATCTACCTTTAGGGTTTCTGATACCAACCCTTATTTAAAGTGTTCTTTCTTACAAATTCCCTTTGAAAGTATTTACCATGTTTCCTACCATTTACTAAAGTGGTGTACTGGCATTTTTGGTTCAGAAGGGTTGTTTTTGATAACCGTATAATACATCATTGTATAAGGGCATAAGCCCAATTAATAATTACAAAAACATCTCCAAAGGTATAGCTTTACATCACAGTTGGTGAGGTCTTCCTTCACAACATAGTTTTACTGCTGAAATCTATTGCAATATTTTACTGTGTGTAAGATGAACTTACTTTCTCTGTAAAATCAGCCTCAGCCTTCATCATTCTCTGGCCAAATTATATTTGACATTTAATTTAAGAACGAAAGTTACCTTAATCTTGAGTCGTAGTAGAACATCCACAATAGAGTAATGAAGCTTTTCCATAGGGCTAAATCATTATTTTTCAACTCAAGATAATTTTGGTCACCAGTAATTGAACATGCAATTGAAAGCATAGAAAATTTATTATTTTTGACTGTTAATTACAGAAGAACTTTAAGTACTGTATTCTTAGAGATGAGGAACTACTGTTCCCTCATGAGAAGAAGAAGTTGGACATGAGTGATGTCTGCTATGTTATACCAGTGGTTAGTCTTATTGTAGCTGACAGAGGAAGACATAAGCTCCCCAAGCCATGACTGGTCAATGTCACTAATGCACCCCAGTAGTACGCAGTTGGAAATGACTGGAGAAGCACAGGACCCCCTCCTAGTTCTGAGCATTCCACCACAACCCTATTCCCATGGGGCAGAAACTTACACCCATCGATCCCATCTCTGTCTCAACCATGATTCTGCTTCCCTCTTCCTTACTGGCCGATTTTGTGCTGCCTGGGAAGACAAAGAACTCTTTAAAAGGATTTTCCAGTATTTAGATATTGATGACCTATCCTCAGGAAAAGTCATACATTAAATCAGTGGGGGTTTGATACGCAGACCCCATACCGACTAGTGATGAGCGGCATAGGCAATATTCAAATTCACTCGAAATGCCGATTTTCACAAATAAAATTCACAATTCGAATATTCGCGCTCAACACTAATACCGACCATGAGCCAATACCAAAAACTAGGTAGTTTCTGGTGCCAGCATACTGCCATTAGGGCTGGTACGACCCCTATATAGTAGATGGAGCCTTTTTCTTACAGCTCAATCCACTGTATAGTTTCTTGCACTAGTGACTTCCCAAATTAGGTGACCCATGGGGGTCCTTGGTTTTAGACCCCCACAATCTAATATTGGTAAGTACGATAGGTTATATAGTTACATAATTAATACGGTTGAAAAAAAGACATAAGTCCATTTAGTTCAACCAAGGGATAGGTGGGGACGCAAATCCATATTTATCAACATTTAAGTCCTGTAAAATTCCCTAAAGGATAAAACCCTCGATTTTGCAGGACCCAAGTTGATCATTCCTCTATCTAGGTTAGGAGCCAACAGCCCTACTAATTCTAATCAGAAATATTTGTTTTCATTAAATTTATTTTGGCTTCAAAAATCACCCTAAAAATGAGAAAATAAAATGGAAATACAACCTTTAATATGGTTAGAAAGAAAGTCCAGTATAAATTCTCACATCATCTCCTTCGCTGCCAAAAGTTGTTGATCTAATGTAAGGGTAATGCCATGGCACAGCTCAGATGCTTTACCTCTCTGCTTGCCAAGCAAAGGTTTCAATGTCATAAAAAAAGTCAGGAGATAAATAAGTACAAGCTGGTCAGCTAAATGTAACTAGGACCACTGTATCATTTTAAGGATGAAGGGCGTGCAACTATTACTGCAAGCAGCTGGAGGCAAACGTCTCGACACATGAGGCTGTTCATTTTATAGAATGGAGTCCTGCCCACAAACTAAATTATATTTCTTGCTGCCTGAAGTTGACTAGGTGCAGTAAATAGTTTGTTTACTGTCACCTGTAGCTGTGTGGAAAATTTTGTGTAAGAAATGTTATAGAAAAATAGCCAAAATGCATTTTTAGACACATTCAAGAGGGTTGTCCAGGATTAGAAAAACATGGGCGCTTTCTTCCAAACACCCCTGTCCATAGGTTTTGTGTGGTATTTTAATTCTGCACCATGGCAGATGCAATCAATGGAAAGGAGTGGTGCTGTTTTTGGAAGAAAGCGACCATGTTTTTCTATTCCTGGGCAACCTCTTTAGAGAGCACATGTCACCAGCATGAACCCCATTAAACCGTTCAGAGTACTCTGTATGATTGATCCTGTTGGCTTTCCTGAGAAATAAGACTTTTATACTTTATGCAAATTAGGGCTCCAGTGCATCAAGGGGGCATGGTCAGCGCTGAGGAATTGAGGTACACCAAAGGGATAGGCCTGGTCCCTTCATGCATTGAGGCCCTTATTTGCAAAAACACATTTTTTTCCCTTGGGAATGCTTTAAGTCAGGCATATTGTTAATCAGCAGGGTCAACCCTACCAGGCAGTGTAGGGTTGATCCGTTTGACTGGTGCTCTTAAAAAATCCTGAAGCAATCGTGTGTGAAGAAGACTGCTTTGATAGAACGGAATTATAACTGTCTGCATCCCCCACATGTAATGGTAGACATGTGGAGGTGCAATACGGCCATAGACCTTTATGGGCATGATATCATGGCTTGGAAGCTGTACAGAGCCGTAATGCTACCAAGGTGTCTACTGTTTTTGTGCCTTTTCTCCTAAATAAAAAGCACACAATTAAGAATACTTTCACAGCATCACGGCAAGAAACTCAATCAAAAAGAAAGGGGAAAAAAAAGTCTCTAGATATAACAGGTGTGAAGGAAGCCGGGATCTCATTTGTATAGAAGTACATTTCTTGTGATAATAGCTATTTATTTATTATTCTCAATTGTGAATATCATTTTGAATAGAGGCAAAACAAAGCTTTGCTCAAAGGATAAAAAGAAGAGTCTGAACGCATCCCGAGACACAAAATGAAAATAAGATGTGAATCGCCGGCGTTCCGTTTCAAAGGCCTTTCAAGCCGCTCTGTTTCAAGGGCGTTTTATCTTGTTTTTTTCCTCCTCTCCCTTGGTCTTTCTTGCATATAATTTCATGTTGAGTTCAATGATACGAATAATAAACCTTTTATGATGACTGTGATTTTTTTTTTAAGAGTATTTGTCAAGGTCTCCCTTCCGTGGTGAAACACAGGTAGCGAGCAGACAATTAGGCAGATTTCTGAAAACAGTCGCTGCAAAGAAGTTGTTTTTGCCACAAGCAAAGGGATTGGCCTCCAGCTGTCAGAAAATGAACAAAACTAGTGATAAATTCAATTCAGATACTTTGGTCAACTCTGTCAGGTGATTTGATTCAGGTCCAAATAAATTCCACCTGAATCGAAAGAGCTCTAGTTGCAACACTAATGCCAAGACAGCCGTAGTACGTAATGTGACAGTGACACATATGGCTATAGGTAAATGCATGGCTGCCAGTAGTAACTGCACTGTAAGGTTTTTTTATGTTTACAAAAAAGGGTCCAAAAAAGTTTTGCCTTATGATGGCAAATGCCTGCCGCTGTATACAGACAAACACTGCCTGTCTTCTGATCTGAAAAGTGTCTGGTGCCTTTTAGAGAAATTTGTCCAAATCAAATCGACAAAAATTTGGATATGACCCACGTTTTTGGAAAATTCAAGACAAATTTGATTTGTTTCGAATCAATTCACTAACTTTAAACACAAGCTTCGGGTTCATTTGTTTGCATCATCCGTTGCAGGGGCTATGTGCAGCCATTGCTGATGTAGGAGCCTGCATAGTACAGCTTACACAATTTTATTAGTTATGTATTCATCCACATAATGCCATCCTATACTATCTAAATTATATTCCCCACATAATGCCCAAGTAACAACACAATTCAATGCTACATGGTATTTGGTAGTTGTAGGGTTGAAGGAGTTAAGGGGGTTATCCGAGACAAAAAAATGCCCGAGCCCCTGACACTGAATCTACTTACCTAGTCCCCGCACCGCCACCGCTGCTTCTCCTTGTGTGCGGATGAAAAGATCCAATATCGGGGGGAGCAACCAATGGCAGGCGGTGACGGGGATGAGCCTCCCTAGCATCACAGGTGACGCTAGGGAGGCTCGTCCCCATCACCTCTTGCCATTGGCTGTTCGCCCCCGACACCGGATGTTTTCATCTGCGCACAGGGAGAAGCAGCGGCAGTGCAGGGACCAGGAGTGGCGCGGGGAGCCAGGTAAGTAGATTTACTGTGAGGGGTCTGGGCATATGGGGGGCATTTTGTAGTCTTGGATATCCCCTTTAATAGTCATATTTGTGGTTTTCCAGAGCCAGTCTAAATGAAAGGCACATTTGACAAGTCCAAGTCATGATGGAACAGATTATTTTCCTGTTGCTGTACATGGTCAGGTTACAGCTGGGTAACCAACCTTTTGAGCAGTTGTCCAGCTTGGCACCCCATTAAAAACCAGCCCCACTATCCTGCACTATTCCATTTCAGAGGGACTTAGACTTATTCTGAAGCCCTTTGTTCATGAACCGAAAGCCAGAGCTACAGTGAAGATGAAGACTGACATAGGAAGAACAGTAGGCTACAAAGAAGTGGGGGTTGAGGGGATGCAACTGCAGGAAGTATATGCCATTCCTGATGAGAGAAGAGCTGATTAAAGGGGTATTTGAAACAATGAAATATCACTAGAATATGTTGTCACTTTAATATTGGTGGGGGTCTGACATCTGGGACCCCCAAAAACCCTGAGCATGGAGGGGATGCAAAGCAGGTGTAGCATTGCACTCACTTCACCATTTTATCTCTGCACTTTGGTGTCCTGGCCACAAACTGTTTTCAGTGTTAAACTAGAACTTTTTCCTCTTTTTTTCTTAGCATTGTTAGGGTTTCCAGATGTGAGACCCACAAGATAATAAAGTGATGGCATACCCTAGCAATAATAGGAAGACCCCTTCAGCAACCACTTTAGTCAATGGCACCACTCGACAAGATGGAAAAGCTCTATTAACTGAAATTGCAAAAAGGTATATTTGTTATATCCGCTCCATCTGCACTTTTTTTGTAGACCTTGCATAAAAAAAGTACTTTGAACTTGCTTAAAAATACAGTTTTTGACTCTTACGCCAATAGCTTCAGATGGCACTACTGTGTCGGGCTTCCCTATCCCTTCAGTACCATAGCTAAAACCTAAATATCCACTTGGTGTACCCGATGCGCCCACAGGTTTCACTAGCAGCAGATAACATCACAGAATGACTTGAAAGTTCCATGTCTCTGCTGCGAAAAAGCTGCAAGTTAGCAATTTACCAAGATATCCACAAAGGAAGCACAAAGAGCATAATAATGTCTTTAAGCGTATGCTCCATGCTGCGAGGCCAGACATGTACCATCAATAAATAAAGAGGCTGATTGCTGTAAAGAGTACTTGAGTTGATTGGGTTTGATTGGATAGCGCTATGTGGAGGTGAGATGTACCCCTGGGGGTACAACGAGCCAGGTGATCAGTACGAAAAAGGCAATTTCATTCATTTGGGGAATATATACCAAAAGAACAACTTTTAGACAGGGTGAAGTTCATCCTTCAGCTGAAAAAAAGAAAACTCCCCGGACACTTTACTTTCAGCAAATGCATCCAGCAAAAAGTCAGCCGTGATTGAAGCAGGAGATTCACTAAAGATATGTCCCCATCTTGTGCAATAGACTTGTATCTGAATTTCGGGGGGAGAGCGTCCATCATTCTGGGCTGCAGAGCGAATGTAGGGCAAGTAAACTGCAGCGAGACAAACAACCCATCCACACTTATGTTTTATTTTATACTATTCTGAGCCTAAATTATCGTCAAATTAACCCTTTTAACAGCCTTTAATTTAAAAAAAAAAAAAAGCTAAATCACAATCCATATTTTACAGTCAGATTGAAAATCTAATGAATTTTTGCATCATTTGTACATGCTGTTTGTACAATTAGCCTTTATGGCGTTTTCCGGGCTTTTAATATTGATGACCTATTCTCATCAGTATCCGATCGGCAGGGGCCCGACACCCAGCGCCCCCGTTGATCAGCTGTATGAGGAGACGACGCTCGCAGTGTGCACGTGCCTTCTCCCATCTCTATACCTGCTCTGCTGCGGGCAGAGAGTCAGGAGACGGCACGCATATACTGCGCGCGCCGTCTCCTCATACTGCTAATTGGCGGGGGGCCTCATCTGATATCAATGAGGATAGGTATCAATATTAAAAGCCCGGACAACCCCTTTAAAGGTATTCTCTGAAGCCGGGAACCCCGTTTGGCTTTATTTCTAATTTATTAGAAAGATTTTAATTTTAATGTATTACATTATTATTTACAGATTTACAGAAATGAAATATGCAGAATTCAGTGCTATTGGCTCCAGTCGGAACACAGACCTAAAGGGCAATTATTCTGAAATCTTGTAGAAACAAATAATTCTTGAAAATTTCTTAGCTTTACTTCAAAGCAGTTGTCCGGTTTCCACCTGAAGTAAAGAACTGGTAATTACTTGGAGATCCTGCATCGCTGCCGCAGTTCTACTGGCCGGGCTCCATTTATCTGGTTGCAGCGGTGACTTCTTATCAACAACAACAACCCCATTTTGGAAAAGAAGACACCCCAAGGTATTTCGTGATGGGCATAGTGAGTTCATGGAAGTTTTTATTTTTTGTCACAAGTTAGTGGAATATGAGACTTTGTAAGAAAAAAAAAATCATCATTTTCCGCTAACTTGTGACAAAAAATAAAAACTTCTATGAACTCACTATGCCCATCAGCGAATACCTTAGGGTGTCTACTTTCCGAAATGGGGTCATTTGTGGGGTTTTTCTACTGTCTGGCCATTGTAGAACCTCAGGAAACATGACAGGTGCTCAGAAAGTCAGAGCTGCTTCAAAAAGCGGAAATTCACATTTTTGTACCATAGTTTGTAAACGCTATAACTTTTACCCAAACCAATAAATATACACTTATTGCATTTTTTTTTTATCAAAGACATGTAGAACACTAAATTCAGAGAAACATTTATATAGAAATGTAGTTTTAAAAAAAAAAAATTTACAACTGAAAGTGAAAAATGTCATTTTTTTGCAAAAATTTCGGTAAATTTCGATTAATAACAAAAAAAAGTAAAAATGTCAGTAGCAATGAAATACCACCAAATGAAAGCTCTATTAGTGAGAAGAAAAGGAGGTAAAATTCATTTGGGTGGTAAGTTGCATGACCGAGCAATAAACGGTGAAAGTAGTGTAGGTCAGAAGTGTAAAAAGTGGTCTGGTCATTAAGGGTGTTTAAGCACTGGGGGCTGAGGTGGTTAAAGCACATCCTGTTTGTTTCATTTTAAATCCATTGTGGTGTTGTATAGAGCCAAAAATTTTAGAATTGTGTCAATGTCCCATTATTTATGGACCTGACTGTGTATATATATATATATAGTTTCAGCAGATTAGATTAGATCACTGGCCACACTCTGACACCTCAGCCAGTCACGTAGTACTGATAGTTTATGGGTGGTAGTTCATCGAGCTGGTTTCTGTGTTCCCAGTTAACACTTGGAGGTTAGATAAGCTTATTGCACAAAAAGATAATAAAGTACACTTGCAAATGGGGTGAAAGAAAGGCTAGGCCTCGGTTAAAGACCCAAGTGTGGAAAGACATCGGATTATTATACGGACGTTTATTAGGTTGAACTCTTAACAGCGAGTTCCGTCAGATACAAAGGAACACAGAGTCACTTATCGAAAAGATTCCATAACGCGAGCCCAGCGGCACTTAAGTAAACACATTTTATTGTGCCGGCCTTCCTGCAATTGTAGAAGGGTGTAAAAAAAAAAAGAGGAAAGGAAAGGTGGCTGATGTACAAAGGTTATGTTTTATTTCATGTCTCACTGGGTAACTAGCAAAGCACTGAGAAAACGGAGTCAAGTTTCCAAATTAAAAAAGAGCAGAATGTGCCGAAGGGTTCTGTGTGCCGATACTGTCTGCTGGAATCCTAACTGTAATACAAAGATAATAATCAATACAACTACAGCATTAGACTATTTTTAACTTGATAGTAGAATTATTTTTTTTGGACATGCAGCAATATTCATATGTGACGTTTTGGCACGCAGGCCTTCTTCAGACACTATGTCGCAGTGATGAAGGAAGAGAAGGAAAGACGCAGTAATAAGTAGAATGTGTGACCACATGTAGGGAAAGCGTCTGATTATTACAAATGGGGTTGGAACCCTACTTACAGCAAGTCCTACGGAGAGCAACAAAGATTTATTGCAAATGTAATACAAAGATGTAGCAGAGCTGGCTGTATTGAAATGTGTCGTTTGCACAGGAGGTTTTACTGAAATTGACCCTCCGGTACAAGAAAAAAATAAATAATCACATGAACTGAGGAATGAATAGAACACTTGGGCTACATGCACACAACAGTGAAAAAACGGACGTGTGACATTTTTTTAGCAGCCATTACACGTCCGTTTTAAGACCAACGGTCGTCTATGGGGTTATTCACACTGCAGTTTTTTTGACGGCCAACGAATAAGGGACGTCAAAAAATAGAACATTTTCTATCTTGTCCATTTTTGACTGACCGACTGCCCCCATACAATTTGAATGGGTCAATTTTTAATGTCTGTTTCTCAGAAAGGCATCAGGGAAAAAAATATCCATCAAAAATGGACAGTTTACCTGTTTTTAGCTGACGTGTAGCTGTAGCCTTACCTGGAGAGCACCCTTTCATGTTGCAGATCTGCTATTGCTCAGGCTCCTCTGCACACACTGTGCATCAGTGGCCCAAGACACTCTTTTTTTGTCCAGCCCTGCTCTGGGATTGGCCAGAACTGTTCATGTGAGCAATGCTGACCAATCCAAGGGCGGCAGTAAGTATCTTGGGCTAACAACTGCACAGTGTGTCACAGGTCACCTGAGAACTGCTGCAGCCATCTTGTATGGCAGAAGAGGAGCCTGGGAACTGACAGATCTGCAGCTAAGAAGAAGAAAAGGAGGACACCTTGTAAGTGTTCTGTTCATTTCCCCAGTTAACATGATTTTCTTTCTCTTGAACTGGAGGGTCATTTGAAGTCCTATGGAAAGCCAAAGATAAGTCACTGTAGCAGGCCTGTTCATTGTCCACTCTGCTTTAAAACTCAGAGCCCAATTCGGCTTCGGTTCCGAGGTACCAGACGGAACCGAAACCAAATTTGGTTGCAAGTTTCAAAGTGGTTTTCCAGTTTAAAAATCAACTACCAAAGTTATTCAATTAAGTCTCATGCAACTTTGCAAATGACTCACTAAGGCTACTTTCACACTAGCGTTCGGAGCGGATCCGTCTGATGTTTCATCAGACGGATCCGCTCCGATAATGCAGATGTTCGCATCCGTTCAGAACGGATGCGTCTGCATTAAAACTTAGAAAATTTTCTAAGTGTGAAAGTTGTCTGAGCCGATCCGTTCAGACTTTCCATTGAAAGTCAATGGGGAACGGATCCGTTTGAAGATTGAGCCATATGGTGTCATCTTCAAGCGGATCCGTCCCCATTGACTTCCATTATAAGTCTGGACGGATCCGCTCGCCTCCGCACGGCCAGGCGGACACCCGAACGCTGCAAGCAGCATTCAGGTGTCCGCTCACTGAGCGGAGCGGAGGCTGAACGCTGGCAGGTGGATGCATTCTCAGTGGATCCGTCTCCACTGAGAATGCATTGGGGCCAGACGGATGCGTTCGGGGCCGCTCGTGAGCCCCTTCAAACGGTGCGCACGAGCGGACACCCGAACGCTAGTGTGAAAGTAGCCTTAGGCTCATCCGAACCCGCAGATTTTAATACTGTATGGAGACGAATCTCTGTACAGCATTAATCTGAAGTTTTGAGTGAAGCGACTTCGGATGTAGCATCCAAAGCTCGCTTTACTCATCACTAGTCTGAACCTCAGGTATAAAAACTGGTCTTGTTGTCCTTAGCCAATAACAATGCATATTTAATTTCATCAAGAAGTATGAGAAATGAAATCTGCACTGTGGTTGCTACGAGCAAAAAAGTTTTCTGAGTTTGGATAGACAAGGATTGAGGCTACGGTCAGATGGAGTTTTTTCTGTGCTGAAAACAAACTGATGCGGAATTTGCTTTCTTTCAAAGCCCTGCGATTCTGTCCCCACATGCAGGTACGGGCGCCAGGCTTTCTCAGTCCTCCCCGCTGCTGCACGCCGTGCTGATAGGCGCTGGGTTCTTAAGCTGTGGTCTGCACTCCTGCCACCAGTATCTCCCTCCTGGATCAGAGTTCCTTGAGTGCATTTAGGGTGTGTGCGGGTGTGTGTGTCTTCCTTATGTGAGGCATTATGCGCACGCCTCCCATATTCCCCAGCCTATGGCTGGTCTGCAGGAGGTATTTAAAGTTGTCTTCTTCTACAGTAAGGCGCCTGAACAACTTAGGTTCCTAGTTAGTTTGAGCTAAGGTGTTCCGTTGGTTCTTGTCATTCTGTGTACTGGACTTTTGATTACGTTTTACAGTCTTTGCCTGATTTCCGCCTGCCCTGACTACGCCTCCGTCTGATCAGCCTCTGGCCTCCCAGCATCCATTGGGTGCATTGTGTCACCTGAAGGTCAGTCCAGTGAGTTCACACTCTGGTCCCGATTCCCTTGTGTTTCAATTCACCTGGTACTCCCCTCGGCAAAGTCTCTCCTCACCACCAGAGCTATCGTGTGAAGAACGAGGGGTGTGCTTGGACATTGCCCTCAGAGGGAGTTGGTCATGTGGGGCAGTGGGTTCCCACCCGCTGGTCATAACAGAAAGATTATTCGCTCACAAACAATCTATCTTTGAACTAAAGATCTTTCATCAGGCTCTCATAAGAAAATATTAAACACAGACGACTTCTTTTCAAATGATAACAGTCTGGCATCTTTTGAGTAAAACATTACATTTCAACCAATTGGTTGATATTTTATACCGTGTATGGCCACACAATGGTCTCTGTATAAAAACTAAACTTGACAAAAAGATGAGCAGCCCGAATGCTACATGAAGAAGCTCATCACAGCAGGAAGTCACAGCTCGAGTTTTCGGCTAAATTACAAATAGTGAAGCTAAATTGTAGCTTTCAGTGTTAGTGGATGGCACATGCAATCAATCATCTATAAAAAGAAAAAAAATCTACTAGGTTAAAAAAAAAAATATATATATGTATTTATTTTTTTGGTGGGTAGTGATCGAAGAATTGTATCCTAATATTATATCTTATCAGGTGGCTTTTTATAATCCTATTATGGAAGCGCTCAGTGATTAGGAGCAAACATTCCCTGAGGCACAAGAAGTTTACTTGTGTACAGTGTAATAAAATTGCTTCAAATACTACACAACCCAAAGGAATGCAGATAATAGTAATAGTATTACAGGCAGCTAGAAGGGAACTGCCTGCATTCAGGACATAAAGCAGATACTTCACAATGTATTCTCTATAAAGAGTAAGAACTGGAGGACGCGGGAGCCAGAAGCAAATTGAGTAATAGAGGACAACCATAGAGCTGAAAATCACACCTTTTAAGTAACCTACAATATAGATAGATTTGGTTAATGGTTCAAGGAATTCAGAGGAGAAGGTCAGTTCCCATGTTTTCGTATGAGAAATATGCTATTAAGCACTTACGCTTGAAGCCCACCTGCAGGACCCCCGGGAACTTTAATGGCTGGTCTGATTCAGTGTATAAATGAAAATCTCACCACACAACAGGACACAACGTGCTTTGGAGCATCTGCTTGTTAACATATCGGAGCAAGAGAATTCTCTTCAGAAATGGAGGACAGCTGGATTGCTTATGTATACATCAATTCTGAAGTAGAAGACTTATTACAGCTCCTGTGTGGGAGCTTCACTGGAGGCCATAATGCTTGTCCCTCACAATACCTGTAGTTAAGCATTTGCTTTGTAGAATACTTTATAACGTAAGAGAAGAACTCAAAGAATGTGGACACAAAATTTAAGAGGATCATTGTTTTCTATATACGCAGATCATTGGATTTCGATGGTTCCTGAACCATACACCCCCAGAGAGTTGTGCTCAAGCCAATGAAAAGGCTTAGAAACTTTTCTAAACCCAACATGAGAAGTGGCTGGTCTTCATTCCACTCAAAATATTGACCCAAGATCTGGTCATGTTGGATCAGCTCTAGGACCACATCGCTGTCAAAAACAATTAACTTGCCAATCCTTATAATTCCTCTAACTCCCTTCCCATAAACCTGGATCTAATTAACTCAAATTAAAACTAATTGGAAAATGAAAAGAAGAAAGTTTTGGATAACAGAATATAATCCCAAAATAATAAGCTGATGGGTTCATTTTTAATTATCTTCCTAATTAATTAGAACCAAGTCAGCTTTTGAGGAGCCAACTCGCACTCTGTCATCCAGTTTTTACAATGAGCGCTGATAGAAGGCACAAAATGTATTTTCAGGGTGTTGCAACTGAGTCTCGTGATTTATCCAGGACTGAGAATTTGGACAGGGTCCAAGGGTTTACCAGCTGCGGTGGCCTGTAACACTGAAGGTGCATTTACATGTGCCAACTGAGCAGACAATTATCAGGAAGGAACTGTCCCTTCTTAATGATTGCCTGGTTGTCAGCGGAGGTGAAGAACTACATTTATGAGCAGCAATCTCCTCCACTGTATGGGTATGAACGATCGCTACCAGAAATACTCATACTCAAACAGAATCATTGTTTCTGGGCAGCAGATAGATGTCCACACAACACGATTAGATGTCCACACAGCACCATGTGCTGTCCAGAAATGATGACTTAGATGTCTAGGTCAGTAACATTTCCACCAGATGAACAAGCGTTTTGCTCATTCATCAGGTGATCTGAGCACCTTTACATGGGCTAATCAGCGCTCATACTAACGTTTGTTCCCAATATTCATCCCAACATTTGCCCAGTGTAAATCTGTCTTTAAGTTAATGACTTTCAGGATCCATATGTAGAAAAACAGTTCAGGAGGATTCACGTCAGACAGTATAGGTGACCCAGGGTGGCTAAAAATCCACTTGGAATAATTAGGTATTTTTAGGTATACTTTCCGGGAGGCAGTCCAGGTCCCTGAAGCCCACGCCCTAATATCTTCATGGTATGAACTTGAGGTGGCTGTACGAGTGATTAGGACTGGGTCTGATCAGGATTCTAACCTCCTTTTAATCAGTGGTTCAAGATTCTTTCGAAAAGTGCATAAATATTCCAAAATTGAGTCTTGCTGCTGCTTATTTCTTTCTCCCCTCGGCCACATACACATCTGGCTTGGCCTAACATGCATGTATATTGGGGAATTGGTGGGAACAGCTGTCGGCTGAACATAAGGTGTGCGGCTAGTGTTTACGGGACTCCTTTACTTAGCAAATACATTTAAAAAAAAAATTTGTCCAAAAGATCCCAAACGGGATAAAACGTCCAACAGTAAAAAAAAGAAATCCACTAATCCAGGAGTGAGTCCGCCGCTCATAATTATCTCGGCCATTGTTTTATGGACACGCTGTAATATAAAGTCTGGCGCAAATATTTCTTCGAATCTATAAATTCTCTGTCCGCAGCTTCTCGTCTTTTATTATTTCCACTATTATTTAACCTAAAAACGTCTCTGGGCCTTTTTTTCTCCACTGATTCATGCGAGACGTGTGCACGTCGCTGACATTTGGTTAATTGAGTTGTGAGGTTTATATTCTTTATATGGCTGAGTGTCATTATACATTATACAGCTCACTTTCTAAAATTTCCTTCTTTATGGCAGATTTCTAATTAGGATTGCTAACGGGCTCATTATTTCAAATGCTAAAATTCATATTTCTTATTTGATATCTTTATCCTGGGCATGGCTGTAATGTAATGGCGGGATCTCACCGCGCTGCGTGGGGGGAAAACACTTTGTTCTTTATGGCTGTGTTGTAAAAAAACACGGAGGGGGCATATTCTAAAAACGGTGAGACTTTTCTACATCTTATTCTGGAAATAACTCCTGGTTATGGGGAAACTCCACTAGAAAGATGTTCTCCATGGTATTCACAGCAGCCAATCACTCACTGAATCATTTTTGCATGCGGTGAGCTGTAAAGCATCATCCACAACTCCCCAGCAGCGGCCCCCGGGGAGCGAATTTCTCACTTTTGTATGAGTCTGACACGGCTGGCATTGCATCACAAGTGCTAAAGTAGTCATTCTTGGCAAAGTGGCATTGCTAAATATGGGCACTTTGTTTTTCTGAACCTACTGAGATAACAACCCCGCTACATCTGGATATAGGTGCACACTGTGAAGTCAGTGTTAGGGCTCATGCACACAAACTTAATTTTCTTCTGTTTCTGTTCCGTTTTTTTACAGGTCTGTATGCTTAACCATTCATTTCAATGGGGCTTGAAAAAAACCGGAAATAACTCTCTGTTCATTCCGTGTCTGCATGTCCGTTCCGCAAAAAAATAGAACATGTCCTATTCTTGTCCGCTTTGCAGACAAGGACAGGCATTGTTAGAGTGGACGTCACACGGATGCGAATCCGTGTTTTGCGGACTGTAGAACACATACGGTCATGTGCATGAGCCCATAGGCTGGGACACTTTGAGACATATGGGGCAGCTTTACTGATAGCGTTGTACTGTGCAAATAAGAATCACACTCTTAGGCCTCATGCACATGAACGTATTTTCATTCCATGTCTGTACCGTTTTTTTTTTTTTAATGGGTCCGCAAAAAAAACGGAAGGTACTCCGTGTGCATTCAGTTTCCGTATGTCCATTCCGCAAAAAAATATAACATGTCCTATTATTGTCTATTTTGAGGACAGGCATTGTTACAATGGATCCGCAAAAATAATGGATGCAACACGGACGACACGCGGATGTCAACCGTTTTTTTTTGTGGATCCATATTTTGCGGACCGCAAAATACATACAGTCCTAAAGGAAAATGTACTGATCATAGGTGTCTGAATGCTGAGACCCCACCAATCACAAGAAAAGGGGTCCCATTCCCCCGATATCGTCCTTTTTTTTTTTTTTTTGCGGACCTATTGAAATGAATGGCTCCCTATATGGTCCGCAAAAAAACAGAAGGTATTCCGTGTGCATTCCGTTTCCATATGCCCGTATTTCCGTTCCGCAAAAAAATATGTCCGCATTACGGACAAGGATAGTACTGTTCTATTAGGGGCCAGCTGTTCTGTTCTGCAAAATACTGAATGCACATGGATGTCGTCCATATTTTTTGCGGATCCGTTTTTTGAGGACCGCAAATAAACTTTAATTTTTTTAATTTTTTGGCAGACAAGGTCTGAGAGACGCAGGATGTATACTTACATCTGCGCCCCAAGATCCTTCTGCCTAGCCTGATCAGAATATTGGTGGGGAGCCACTATTTTTAATTATTTACCTCAATAAAAATTAGTTTTAGCATTCTTTTTTTCATGCATTGAATCTTGTATATTTAAGTACGCACACCTTATATTAGTGTCTAGTTAATCACGTGGATTTTTTTCACCTACAGGTAGGTGGGTCAAGTTTTGCAAACTTCACCCACATATATTGTCATGATTTTGCACAAAAAAAAATATGTTCAATGTGCAATGTGTGAATTCCTCACAGGGTATGATCATTGCCTTGGGGTACTTCAATGTCCTTCATTTGAGTTAGAGGGTGCTTGGCTAAGAAACATTGAGAAACACTGGTCTAATATATATCAAAAAAAGTATCAAAAATTTTCATTGGTCATGACCAGGCTCCTCAGGGGTGGGCTTATAGCTACAAAAAGTGATATAATAGAAAACAAAAGCTTTCCTATCAAATGCAGATTAGCAGAGTAAAGTTTAATTTTGGCACAATCTGCTGTGATCCCAGGATGCGAGGTACAGATTTATACCAAACAGCTGATAAAAGTGCTCACACTTTATAAAGGTGTTGGGTCCAATGCGGAACAGAGGCACGGAAGCACTACGGAGTGCTTCCATGGAGTTTCTACCCGTGGCCCCCGCACTGCAAACAAAAAAAAGTACTTGTTCTATTTTTTTCACGGTGCGGATGGATCATGGACCCATTCAAGTTGAACGGGTCTGCACCTATCTGTGTCAGACACACGGACGGTGGCCATTTTTTGGGGGTCTGCATCTTTCCGCGCTATGAGTCCATATGGACTCCTACAGTGCGTTAGTCTCGCGCATGCGCGGTGTGCTAATGAAACCCGGCTAACTGCGGGAGCCGGGATCGCACAGTAACAAAATGCGTGAGACTAAGGCGATCCCGGGCCGCATTGCAGGATGTCAATCACACAGCAGAGGGGACGGTTAGGGGGTGTGACTTATCTTGATTTGATGCAAGGAGGCCGCTGCCCCTTGACTTCAGACTGACCGTCGAGATAGCGCTGATGGCGATTAAAACATAGTATTTGTCATGTACGGATCAAACACATAATTAATAACAGACTGGGGGCTACTATAAGGTAATGCTGGCGGTTATATATATGCGATTTTGAGGTGACAGGTTCCCTTTAATAGGGTTGATCCTGCTGATAGGTGCTCTTCAAATCAATGAATTATGCAATACAAAAAAGTAGCCATGCATTGACAAATTCAGCCCCGCTATACCAGCTACCATGTCAACATTGCACATAATATGTTCGATAAAGCATTCGTTATTGTCCTCTGCTGATTTCATTTTTGATGTTCAGAGCTCTCCCGTCCTGGACTCAGTCTGCGTCCTGATCAGACATTTAAACAAGTCTAATAAACTACTTTGGAAACATCAATGATGACATTTAAACTATTTCAGTGTTTTGTGCACTTGTGATTTATTGTAAATGACATATGCATAGTGATAATACAGTTAAATGATGCATTTGCAATTCATCTGAAACAACATAATTAGTTCTCCAAGGATTCCGTGATCTATTATTCCGACTAAACACGAGGCAGGAAACTACACTTAAGAATTAAATGCTGGATAAAGTCTGATATTTTAAGCATGGCTTTCTTCATTTTGTATTGCCATAATTAATTTCCAGAGCCATGAAATTATTTTTTAATATAAATTGCCTGCGTTCAACAAAACACCGTTAAATATTAAATTTGGAAAAATCTTGGATTTTTTTTTTTTTCCCGCTATTAAAATGAATTGTTGGGGCAAAAAGGAAATTAAACTAAATTATATTAAATTTATTTCCTTTTATCAGATAAAAGATTGGACTGCCAGGAGCCACGTGAATGACACTATTAAAAAAAACGATTATATTAAAGGACAAATGAGAGACTTAATGAGAATTGCGTAATGAACTAACTAGTCTGTCTTACAATGGAATGACAAAAGACATGTATGGCTGAGGTAGGGGCCAAACTCTTAGTGATTGTCTGATATATAAATGAAAAGGTGGCATATGGAGCGTTGATTGTTACAGAACAAAGACGATCTCACTCTAATGTGTGCAAGTCCATAGAAGTAACCAGAAAGACTGACACAGTATCAATTGCATCCATATCAGTATAATATGTATGAGAATATAAGTACTATAATACTGCCTCCTATGTACAAGAATATAACTACTATAAAACTGCTCCTATGTACAAGAATATAATTACTATATTACTACCCCTATGTACAAGAATATAACTGCTATAATACTGCCTCCTATATACAAGAATATAACTACTATAATACTGCCCCTATGTACAAGAATATAACTACTATAATACTGCCTCCTATGTACAAGAATAAAACTACTATAATACTGCCTCCTATGTACAAGAATATAACTGCTATAATACTGCCTCCTATGTACAAGAATATAACTGCTATAATACTGCTCCTATGTAGAAGAATATAACTACTATAATACTGCCTCCTATATACAAGAATATAACTACTATAATACTGGCCCTATGTACAAGAATATAACTGCTATAATACTGCCTCATATATACAAGAATATAACTACTATATTACTACCCCTATGTACAAGAATATAACTGCTATAATACTGCCTCCTATATACAAGAATATAACTACTATAATACTGCCCCTATGTACAAGAATATAACTGCTATAATACTGCCTCCTATGTACAAGAATATAACTGCTATAATACTGCTCCTATGTAGAAGAATATAACTACTACAATACTGCTCCTATGTACAAGAATATAACTACTATAATACTGCCTCCTATGTACAAGAATATAACTGCTATAATACTGCTCCTATGTACAAGAATATAACTACTATAATACTGCCTCCTATATACAAGAATATAACTACTATAATACTGCTCCTATGTACAAGAATATAACTACTATAATACTGCTCCTATGTACAAGAATATAACTACTATAATACTGCTCCTATGTACAAGAATATAACTACTATAATACTGCTCCTATGTACAGGAATATAACTACTATAATACTGCCTCCTATGTAGAAGAATATAACTACTACAATACTGCTCCTATGTACAAGAATATAACTACTATAATACTGCTCCTATGTATAAGAATATAACTACTATAATACTGCCTCCTATGTACAGGAATATAACTACTATAATACTGCTCCTATGTACAAGAATATAACTAATATAATACTGCTCCTATGTACAAGACTATAATTACTATAATACTGCTCCTATGTACAAGAATATAACTACTATAATACTGTCTCCTATGTACAAGTATATAACTACTATAATACTGCTCCTATGTACAGGAATATAACTACTATAATACTGCTCCTATGTACAAGACTATAACTACTATAATACTGCTCCTATGTATAATAATATAACTACTATAATACTTCTCCTATGTACAAGAATATAACTACTATAATACTGCCTCCTATGTACAAGAATATAACTACTATAATACTGCTCCTATGTATAAGAATATAACTACTATAAAACTGCTCCTATGTACAAGAATAGAATTACTATATTACTACCCCTATGTACAAGAATATAACTGCTATAATACTGCCTCCTATATACAAGAATATAACTACTATAATACTGCCCCTATGTACAAGAATATAACTGCTATAATACTGCTCCTATGTACAAGAATATAACTACTATAATACTGCTCCTATGTACAGGAATATAACTACTATAATACTGCTCCTATGTACAAGAATATAACTACTATAATACTGCCTCCTATGTACAAGAATATAACTACTATAATACTGCTCCTATGTACAAGAATATAACTACTATAATACTGCTCCTATGTACAGGAATATAACTACTATAATACTGTCTCCTATGTAGAAGAATATAACTACTACAATACTGCTCCTATGTACAAGAATATAACTACTATAATACTGCTCCTATGTATAAGAATATAACTACTATAATACTGCCTCCTATGTACAGGAATATAACTACTATAATACTGCTCCTATGTGCAAGAATATAACTAATATAATACTGCTCCTATGTACAAGACTATAACTACTATAATACTGCTCCTATGTACAAGAATATAACTACTATAATACTGTCTCCTATGTACAAGAATATAACTACTATAATACTGCTCCTATGTACAAGAATATAACTACTATAATACTGCTCCTATGTACAAGACTATAACTACTATAATACTGCTCCTATGTACAAGAATATAACTACTATAATACTGTCTTCTATGTACAAGAATATATCTACTATGATACTGCTCCTATGTACAAGAATATATCTACTATGATACTGCTCCTATGTACAAGAATATAACAACTATAATACTGGTCCTATGTACAAGTATATAACTACTATAATACTGCTCCTATGTACAAGACTATAACTACTATAATACTGCTCCTATGTATAAGAATATAACTACTATAATACTGCTCCTATGTACAAGAATATAACTACTATAATACTGCCCTATGTACAAGAATATAACTACTATAATACTGCTCCTATGTACAAGAATATGACTACTATAATACTGCCTCCTATGTACAAGAATATAACTACTATAATACTGCTCCTATGTATAAGAATATAACTACTATAATACTGCTCCTATGTACAATAATATAACTACTATAATACTGCTCCTATGTATAAGAATATAACTACTATAATACTGCTCCTATGTACAAGAATATAACTGCTATAATACTGCCTTCTATGTACAAGAATATAACTACTATAATACTGCTCCTATGTACAAGAATATAACTACTATAATACTGCTCCTATGTACAAGAATATAACTACTATAATACTGCTCCTATGTACAAGAATATAACTACTATAATACTGCTCCTATGTACAAGAATATAACTACTATAATACTGCTCCTATGTACAAGAATATAACTACTATAATACTGCTCCTATGTTCAAGAATATAACTGCTATAATACTGCTCCTATGTACAAGAATATAACTGCTATAATACTGCTCCTATGTACAGGAATATAACTGCTATAATACTGCTCCTATGTACAAGAATATAACTACTATAATACTGCTCCTATGTACAAGAATATAACTACTATAATACTGCTCCTATGTACAGGAATATAACTACTATAATACTGTCTCCTATGTAGAAGAATATAACTACTACAATACTGCTCCTATGTACAAGAATATAACTACTATAATACTGCTCCTATGTATAAGAATATAACTACTATAATACTGCCTCCTATGTACAGGAATATAACTACTATAATACTGCTCCTATGTACAAGAATATAACTAATATAATACTGCTCCTATGTACAAGACTATAACTACTATAATACTGCTCCTATGTACAAGAATATAACTACTATAATACTGTCTCCTATGTACAAGAATATGACTACTATAATACTGCCTCCTATGTACAAGAATATAACTACTATAATACTGCTCCTATGTATAAGAATATAACTACTATAATACTGCTCCTATGTACAATAATATAACTACTATAATACTGCTCCTATGTATAAGAATATAACTACTATAATACTGCTCCTATGTACAAGAATATAACTGCTATAATACTGCCTTCTATGTACAAGAATATAACTACTATAATACTGCTCCTATGTACAAGAATATAACTACTATAATACTGCTCCTATGTACAAGAATATAACTACTATAATACTGCTCCTATGTACAAGAATATAACTACTATAATACTGCTCCTATGTACAAGAATATAACTACTATAATACTGCTCCTATGTACAAGAATATAACTACTATAATACTGCTCCTATGTTCAAGAATATAACTGCTATAATACTGCTCCTATGTACAAGAATATAACTGCTATAATACTGCTCATATGTACAGGAATATAACTACTATAATACTGCTCCTATGTACAAGAATATAACTACTATAATACTGCCTCCTATGTACAAGAATATAACTACTATAATACTGCTCCTATGTACAAGAATATAACTACTATAATACTGCTCCTATGTACAGGAATATAACTACTATAATACTGTCTCCTATGTAGAAGAATATAACTACTACAATACTGCTCCTATGTACAAGAATATAACTACTATAATACTGCTCCTATGTATAAGAATATAACTACTATAATACTGCCTCCTATGTACAAGAATATAACTACTATAATACTGCTCCTATGTACAAGAATATAACTAATATAATACTGCTCCTATGTACAAGACTATAACTACTATAATACTGCTCCTATGTACAAGAATATAACTACTATAATACTGTCTCCTATGTACAAGAATATAACTACTATAATACTGCTCCTATGTACAAGAATATAACTACTATAATACTGCTCCTATGTACAAGACTATAACTACTATAATACTGCTCCTATGTACAAGAATATAACTACTATAATACTGTCTTCTATGTACAAGAATATATCTACTATGATACTGCTCCTATGTACAAGAATATATCTACTATGATACTGCTCCTATGTACAAGAATATAACAACTATAATACTGGTCCTATGTACAAGTATATAACTACTATAATACTGCTCCTATGTACAAGAATATAACTGCTATAATACTGCCTTCTATGTACAAGAATATAACTGCTATAATACTGCTCCTATGTACAAGAATATAACTGCTATAATACTGCTCCTATGTACAAGAATATAACTACTATAATACTGCTCCTATGTACAAGAATATAACTACTATAATACTGCTCCTATGTACAAGAATATAACTACTATAATACTGCTCCTATGTACAAGAATATAACTACTATAATACTGCTCCTATGTACAAGAATATAACTGCTATAATACTGCTCCTATGTACAAGAATATAACTACTATAATACTGCTCCTATGTACAAGAATATAACTACTATAATACTGCTCCTATGTACAAGAATATAACTACTATAATACTGCTCCTATGTACAAGAATATAACTACTATAATACTGCTCCTATGTATAAGAATATAACTACTATAATACTGCTCCTATGTACAAGAATATAACTGCTATAATACTGCCTTCTATGTACAAGAATATAACTACTATAATACTGCTCCTATGTACAAGAATATAACTACTATAATACTGCTCCTATGTACAAGAATATAACTACTATAATACTGCTCCTATGTACAAGAATATAACTACTATAATACTGCTCCTATGTACAAGAATATAACTACTATAATACTGCTCCTATGTACAAGAATATAACTACTATAATACTGCTCCTATGTTCAAGAATATAACTGCTATAATACTGCTCCTATGTACAAGAATATAACTGCTATAATACTGCTCATATGTACAGGAATATAACTACTATAATACTGCTCCTATGTACAAGAATATAACTACTATAATACTGCCTCCTATGTACAAGAATATAACTACTATAATACTGCTCCTATGTACAAGAATATAACTACTATAATACTGCTCCTATGTACAGGAATATAACTACTATAATACTGTCTCCTATGTAGAAGAATATAACTACTACAATACTGCTCCTATGTACAAGAATATAACTACTATAATACTGCTCCTATGTATAAGAATATAACTACTATAATACTGCCTCCTATGTACAGGAATATAACTACTATAATACTGCTCCTATGTACAAGAATATAACTAATATAATACTGCTCCTATGTACAAGACTATAACTACTATAATACTGCTCCTATGTACAAGAATATAACTACTATAATACTGTCTCCTATGTACAAGAATATAACTACTATAATACTGCTCCTATGTACAAGAATATAACTACTATAATACTGCTCCTATGTACAAGACTATAACTACTATAATACTGCTCCTATGTACAAGAATATAACTACTATAATACTGTCTTCTATGTACAAGAATATATCTACTATGATACTGCTCCTATGTACAAGAATATATCTACTATGATACTGCTCCTATGTACAAGAATATAACAACTATAATACTGGTCCTATGTACAAGTATATAACTACTATAATACTGCTCCTATGTACAAGAATATAACTGCTATAATACTGCCTTCTATGTACAAGAATATAACTGCTATAATACTGCTCCTATGTACAAGAATATAACTGCTATAATACTGCTCCTATGTACAAGAATATAACTACTATAATACTGCTCCTATGTACAAGAATATAACTACTATAATACTGCTCCTATGTACAAGAATATAACTACTATAATACTGCTCCTATGTACAAGAATATAACTACTATAATACTGCTCCTATGTTCAAGAATATAACTGCTATAATACTGCTCCTATGTACAAGAATATAACTACTATAATACTGCCTCCTATGTACAAGAATATAACTACTATAATACTGATCCTATGTACAGGAATATAACTGCTATAATACTGCTCCTATGTACAAGAATATAACTACTATAATACTGTTCCTATGTACACAAATATAACTACTATAATACTGCTCCTATGTACAAGAATATAACTACTATAATACTGCTCCTATGTACAGGAATATAACTACTATAATACTGCCTCCTATGTAGAAGAATATAACTACTACAATACTGCTCCTATGTACAAGAATATAACTACTATAATACTGCTCCTATGTATAAGAATATAACTACTATAATACTGCCTCCTATGTACAGGAATATAACTACTATAATACTGCTCCTATGTACAAGAATATAACTAATATAATACTGCTCCTATGTACAAGACTATAACTACTATAATACTGCTCCTATGTACAAGAATATAACTACTATAATACTGCTCCTATGTACAAGAATATAACTACTATAATACTGCCTCCTATGTACAAGAATATAACTACTATAATACTGCTCCTATGTATAAGAATATAACTACTATAATACTGCTCCTATGTACAATAATATAACTACTATAATACTGCTCCTATGTATAAGAATATAACTACTATAATACTGCTCCTATGTACAAGAATATAACTGCTATAATACTGCCTCCTATGTACAAGAATATAACTACTATAATACTGCTCCTATGTGAAATAATATAACTACTATAATACTGCCTCCTATGTACAAGAATATAACTACTATAATACTGCTCCTATGTATAAGAATATAACTACTATAATACTGCTCCTATGTACAATAATATAACTACTATAATACTGCTCCTATGTATAAGAATATAACTACTATAATACTGCTCCTATGTACAAGAATATAACTGCTATAATACTGCCTCCTATGTACAAGAATATAAATACTATAATACTGCTCCTATGTACAAGAATATAACTACTATAATACTGCTCCTATGTACAAGAATATAACTACTATAATACTGCTCCTATGTACAAGAATATAACTACTATAATACTGCTCCTATGTACAAAAATATAACTACTATAATACTGCCCCTATGTACAAGAATATAACTACTATAATACTGCTCCTATGTTCAAGAATATAACTGCTATAATACTGCTCCTATGTACAAGAATATAACTACTATAATACTGCCTCCTATGTACAAGAATATAACTACTATAATACTGATCCTATGTACAGGAATATAACTGCTATAATACTGCTCCTATGTACAAGAATATAACTACTATAATACTGTTCCTATGTACACAAATATAACTACTATAATACTGCTCCTATGTACAAGAATATAACTACTATAATACTGCTCCTATGTACAGGAATATAACTACTATAATACTGCCTCCTATGTAGAAGAATATAACTACTACAATACTGCTCCTATGTACAAGAATATAACTACTATAATACTGCTCCTATGTATAAGAATATAACTACTATAATACTGCCTCCTATGTACAGGAATATAACTACTATAATACTGCTCCTATGTACAAGAATATAACTAATATAATACTGCTCCTATGTACAAGACTATAACTACTATAATACTGCTCCTATGTACAAGAATATAACTACTATAATACTGCTCCTATGTACAAGAATATAACTACTATAATACTGCCTCCTATGTACAAGAATATAACTACTATAATACTGCTCCTATGTATAAGAATATAACTACTATAATACTGCTCCTATGTACAATAATATAACTACTATAATACTGCTCCTATGTATAAGAATATAACTACTATAATACTGATCCTATGTACAAGAATATAACTGCTATAATACTGCCTCCTATGTACAAGAATATAACTACTATAATACTGCTCCTATGTGAAATAATATAACTACTATAATACTGCCTCCTATGTACAAGAATATAACTACTATAATACTGCTCCTATGTATAAGAATATAACTACTATAATACTGCTCCTATGTACAATAATATAACTACTATAATACTGCTCCTATGTATAAGAATATAACTACTATAATACTGCTCCTATGTACAAGAATATAACTGCTATAATACTGCCTCCTATGTACAAGAATATAAATACTATAATACTGCTCCTATGTACAAGAATATAACTACTATAATACTGCTCCTATGTACAAGAATATAACTACTATAATACTGCTCCTATGTACAAGAATATAACTACTATAATACTGCTCCTATGTACAAAAATATAACTACTATAATACTGCCCCTATGTACAAGAATATAACTACTATAATACTGCTCCTATGTTCAAGAATATAACTGCTATAATACTGCTCCTATGTACAAGAATATAACTACTATAATACTGCCTCCTATGTACAAGAATATAACTACTATAATACTGATCCTATGTACAGGAATATAACTGCTATAATACTGCTCCTATGTACAAGAATATAAGTTGTCAAAGGCCTCCTTTTAATTTACTGTCTCTAAAAAGTATTGCGTTCCCGACACCTTGTCCAGGAAGCCTCATGTCCAGTGGACAGTGGTGGGTTTTATATCGCTTACGCGCAGTAACCAAGGAACATCATCATTACCAGCCATGGGTTGAGATATGGTGGCATTCATGCATATTGCTTACTGGTTCAATAAATGTTGTATTTTCATTCCTGAAGGCCGACCTTCTTCCTTCTGCCAGGTTTGGCAAAATTAAAAGGCTTTCCAAGACTAGGACTCTGCATTGTCCTCGGCACAAAAGACGGGGTCTATTTAAAATCCGATTATTTCCACAGCAGCGTCTTCTTAATACCTGACGGTCATATATGTACACTCATCGTCTATGCCTGAATGGCCATTTTATTCTTATCTGGCAGGGAATGTAGATTTTTGTTCCTTTGATTTTATTCCTTGGTCCTTTTTTTTCTTCTTTTAAAAAGCATGTTTTTCTCATCTGCAAAAAATAAAGTGGGCCACATGCCTCTAAGGAGGCTGTAAAACACAATTTTATTCCCACCTTTCCTCTTTTCTCGGCTTCTGTGAGGCCTACTATGCCCAGAAGTGCTTCCACTCAAGCTGGACCATCAAATCAATTATCACAGCGTTCAGCTTCCTAAATATGAAAGGCAATGAATGACAACAGGCAAAGCGAACTTTCAGCTTTGATTTGTCATTGGCGATGTAAATCTTTCAACCCCCCCCTCATCTTTCTTCCTCTCGCTCACTCTACCCCCCCCCCCACCCACCACCAAGCACCTTCCTCTATGTTGTTCAGTCTGCTCTTTCTCGAAGATGTTTTTAGTGTCTGACAATTTGGTCACATTCTCCCCTTCCTGTCTGCGGCTGCATTGTCAAATGATCCAAGAAAAGGCTTCACCTTTTGCTGAGTCAAAGTCGTAAGAGAAAAATGAAGTCAGGTTTGTTATAGCTCTAGAATATCCTCCCGACGACCTTTTGGTTATTTTTGAGTATGGGATGAGGCTTCATTGCAGTACTCATGCAGCCTTTCTTCACTAGAAGCTAATGTTATACTGCAGGGTTCTGTCATCTCTTCAAGATGTTTCAGCTTGGAGAAAGAAGAATGGTACCAGTATTGTATTGGTACCAAAATACTGTATTGCACTTGCATAGCTTTCCGCATTAAGAACAGTCCGAGTACTATGCCCAAATAAAATCGGGGTTCCACTATAGTTAAAGACTTAATAAGTGAAGTATTAAAGGGGTCAGCTCTGAACCCAGACATATCTCTGTTTTCACCCAGGCAGGCCCTCTGATAAAAGGCTTTTTCTGGAGATCCGGTGATGCATCGGGCTATCCATGGGTAAGCTAGGTTGAGCCTTCCACCTAGTAGTGAGCCCGGTGATGTCACCAGCACTAATGGGCGGGCTTTAGTGCTGCCCTAGCATGTAAAATGGCTGGGGCAACGCTAAAGCTTGACCATCAGTGCCAGTGCCATCATTGGGAAAACTGCTAAGTAGAAGCCTCCGCCTAGCAGTATAAAAAATATAAAAAAAAAACAGCTAGACAACCCCTTTAATGGTCAATGGCCTTAAAATGTCAGTGTCCATTTTTTTCATTTTGTTAAAAAAATGCTGGAGTTTAAACCCACATGGTGTTTGCCCTGAGAGCTCATTGCTCCCATGAAGCCACGAAAAGCATCTAGTTATCATAGCAAATGAACTGACTGGGTGTTTATGTTTTGTTTTGTTTTTTCAGTGTCTCAGAAATAAATCTGAATTTGAAATCAAATCTTTTAAATATAGTTTAATATTTAGCTAAAATCTAGATTTTATTACTGTAATTATTTAGATTTGAAGACTGCATCACACTGTCCAAGATACCAAAGGAACAACTGTTCAGATCTTCTAAGATCTGTTAACTCTTATATGTCCAGCTCTGAAAGGCGTTAGCATTCATGCTCTTATCTTTTCAAATTTTGAGAACCAATAAACAATACAGAGTTATTTATTTTTATTTTTTTACATTCAGGAGTCCTTGTGCTATGTTGTCCTGAGAACCCACCTTTTACCTTGTTAGAAGGTCCAGTAGGACCAAGCTTAGCCATGTATGTTTTTACATAGCTTACAACTGCGTCAGTATTCATGTTCACATATTTTCAATTTAGTGAAACTCTTCAAACAGAAAAATTTTGTTCACTATTTCTTAGGTGTTGTAGTTTTTCATCTTGTGTTATATTGTTCGGAAGACCTATATAAATAGTCTTGAAGGATATCTAGACCTACATGGTTATGAGGGTGATGGGCATTGTACATCCTTGTGTGTATTTATTGTATTTGATTGTATTGATTCCTCTTAGAGATGAGCAAATTTCTTCGAGTTAAATTCTAGTCCTATTCGACCAAATCAGACATTCGATGCCACACGCTTCTAATGTATTATTAGAAGGTTTCCTACCTGAAAGCATTAATTACATTACCTTCATTTTCTGGTACCATATAGAGAGATTGTTATTTTTAATTTTTCAACATTCCCATTATAGTCTGGAGTGAAGTATTGTAAAATCATTAAGAAGCTAATATCCATTAGTCTATGTAAAATATGATTGCGCTTTGCACACAATGCTAATCCACATGCAGGCAGCGCCGCCAGGTGTAGAGGGAATGCGCGAGCCTCCGATAACATTGCTAATGTCTTGTGCTGCCAGTGATAGGGGATGTATAGATAACAAGGTGGTAATGTTGTGCACCAGTGTACAGGGTGGGCCATTTATATGGATAAACCTTAATAAAATGGAAATGGTTGGTGATATTAACTTCCTGTTTGTGGCACATTAGTATATGTGAGGGGGGAAACTTTTCAAGATGGGTGGTGACCATGGCAGCCATTTTGAAGTCGGCCATTTTAAATCCAACTTTTGTTTTTTCAATAGGAAGAGGGTCATGTGACACATCAAACCTATTGGGAATTTCACACGGAAAACAATGGTGTGCTTGGTTTTAACGTAACTTTATTCTTTCATGAGTTATTTACAAGTTTCTGACCAATTATAAAATGTGTTCAATGTGCTGCCCATTGTGTTGAATTGTCAATGCAACCCTTTTCTCCCACTCTTCACACACTGATAGCAACACCGCAGGAGAAATGCTAGCACAGGCTTCCAGTATCTGTAGTTTCAGGTGCTGCACATCTCGTATCTTCACAGCATAGACAATTGCCTTCAGATGATACGAGATGTGCAGCACCTGAAACTACGGATACTGGAAGCCTGTGCTAGCATTTTTTCTGCGGTGTTGCTATCAGTGTGTGAAGAGTGGGAGAAGAGGGTTGCATTGACAATCCAACACAATGGGCAGCACATTGAACACATTTTATAAGTGGTCAGAAACTTGTAAATAACTCATGAAAGAATAAAGTTACCAAGCACACCATTGTTTTTCTTGTGAAATTCCCAATAAGTTTGATGTGTCACATGACCCTCTTCCTATTGAAAAAACAAAAGTTAGATTCAAAATGGCCGCCATGGTCACCACCCATCTTGAAAAGTTTCCCCCCTTACATATACTAATGTGCCACAAACAGGAAGTTAATATCACCAACCATTCCCATTTTATTAAGGTGTATCCATATAAATGGCCCACCCTGTAGATTCATCAATAGGTGTTGTTATTTCTTTGCTCAGATGTCACATCGCCCGACATTTCCGGCATCAGACAGCATTGGAAGGATGTAGAGAAAAAGGTTTCTGATCAGGCGCAAACACACAGGCTCCAATCCATCTCTTTTAGGTGAATCTTCTTTATTAGTATAAGATGTATAGAACAACGCGTTTCGGGGCTCAAAATGTCCCCTTCATCAGGTTAACAGTAGTCACCTGGTGACTACTGTTAACCTGATGAAGGGGACATTTTGAGCCCCGAAACGCGTTGTTCTATACATCTTATACTAATAAAGAAGATTCACCTAAAAGAGATGGATTGGAGCCTGTGTGTTTGCGCCTGATCAGAAACCTTTTTCTCTACAAGCATCCTTTGGGGGATTGGGCCTCCGATCCCAAAGATACCTCTTCTGCGGCTGCATTCACGGATCCGGAAAGTCTCTCTTTTACTTACATACCTACAATAGAGTTGTGTCTATTATTGCACAACCTAAAAAGGTGAGCATCCTAACTTTTTAAACAATTAAGTTTGTACTGAACATACTACCCTATTGTGCGCCCCCCATACCCTTTCTTTTGTCTCCATGTTCCCCTCCTGACCGAGGGGTACTCTAGACTCGCCCGTGGTTACCAAGAAAGCATTGGAAGGATAACATGAATCTGTCAGCTGGAAATGACTACATTAAACCATATCAGGAGATCTTCAGAAGGTCTTCTCTGGTTATCCACATTTTGTTTCTTAGAGGTAACTCAACTCAAACTACTGAACCCCCTGTTATGCCAGCGGGTGTGGACCCACTGTGCCATTGACCGGCTATACCCTGGAGGGGTGTGACTTGGGCTACCCTTACACTGGCGTTTTGACCCTAATGCATTCTGAATGGAAAAGGATCCGCTCAGAATGCATCAGTTTGCCTCCGTTTTGTCTCCATTCCGCTCTGGAGGCTGCTTGCAGCGTTTTTGTGTCTGTCTGACGAAACTGAGCCAAATGGATGCGTTCTGGCACACAATGTAAGTCAATGGGGACAGATCCGTTTTCACTGGCACAATAGAAAACTGATCCGTCCTCTATTGACTTTCAATGGTGTTCAAGACGATTCCGTCTTGGCTATGCTAAAGATAATACAAACGGATCCGTTCTGATGCAGACAGTTGTATTGTCTGAACGGATCCGTCTGTGCAGATCCATGACGGATCCCCACAAAACGTGAGTGCGAAAGTAGCCTAAGTGATCACCTGGTCTTCACTAGAGCCTCTGATGGTAAGGATAAGCTTGGGTCGTTAGGGCAGCCTCCAGGTACCACTCCAGAATAGTCCCCCAAGTTAGTGGCAGCTGACCAGGGGGTCAAAGATACTGGTGCAAAGCACCGAGGGGAATCACAGTCAGGAAGTCCGGAGTCCGAGCAGGCAGTGATCAAGCGAAGTCCATAAACGAAGTGCAAGGTCAGAGGCTGGCAGTACACAGAAAAGCAGAATTTCAAAACACCTTCACACAAGAAACTAGACAAGCTAGTAACCAAGATTGCTCAGGTGCCTTCCTGGGGCAGAAAATGCTTTTAAATATTTCCTGCAATCCAGCCATAGGCTGAGGAGATCGAGGGCGTGTACGTGCTGCCTCACAAGGGAGGAGAGACACACCCATGCAAGCCCTAACAAACATTTCAGGAACTAAACTCTGGCATGGAGCGCAGATAAAACAGTTAAGCTACCTGCTGTCCACGCTTGTCAGCATTGCGCATGGCAGCAGGAGGAAAAAGAGGAAGCCCGTGCCCGCGGGTAGGGGCAGCAGTGCCGGCACGGACCACTGGGCTAACGACCCTCAACAGTTTTTATTTTTTTACATTCTGATAAAATTTTCAGGAGAGCCACCATTTATGGCTTTATTGTCACAAAGCGTTTACCTGTTGTCATTTATAAAGTTTGCCTATTCAAATACAAATGAGGGTCACAGCTCCTCCCTTAAAGGCAAATGCCAATCTAGTCTCATTCTGAAGTTAAGGCTCTATTTGACAGCCCCATTGTTCCGGCAATTGTCAGGAAGGAAGCGTTCCTTCTCAGGAATCGAGCGTTTGCTTGTTTATCTGGTATTCGGTGTCAGTATTACACTGACAGATGATGGCAAGTATTACTACGAATGCTCGTTAGCGATCATCTGGCAGGAAATCTGCCCATCAAATACAGGCTTTAATTTACAAATTGACCAAATGATCAGGAAATCCTCTAGAGGCATTCTGCAAATTTCTTAGTATATCAGCCCAATTTTACTGTTGGGTAATACCTGCTTCTCTTAATTAAACCATCATATGCTTTCTGTTAAAACATTTCCATTCCACACAGTTTCCTCTCTGATTTCTTCTCACTTCCTAAAACATTCACCCAGTTTCCATTGTGATTTCTTCTCAATTCCACCCAATTTCAAGTCTATTGCCTTTTCACTTCCACCCAGTTCCCACTGTTGCTTTTATTCAATTTCACCTAGTTTCTTCTCTGGTTTTATCTCAATTCCATCCAGTGCCTTCTCTGGTTTCTTCTGAATTCCACCTAATTCTCTCTCTAGCTTTTTCTTATATCTACTTACTGTAGTTCCCTCTCTCTTTTTTCTCATTTCCACCCAGTTCTCCCTCTGGTTTCTCAATTTCATCCAGTTTCCTCTCTATCTTCTCCTAATTTTCTCCCAGTTTCCTTTCTAGTTTCTTCTCAATTCCATCCACTTTCCCCTCTAGCATTTTTCTCATTTCCATCCAGTTTCCTCTCTAGCTTCTTCTCATTTCCACTCAGTTCCCTTTGTTTTTCTCATTTCCACCCTGTCCTCCCTCTGCTTCCTTCTAATTTCTACCCAGTTCCCTCTGCTTTCTTCTCATTTCCAACCATTTCTCAGTTGTTGTTGTTTTTTTCTTTTTTCCACCCTGTCCTTTTTCTGTTTTTTTTTTTCAAGTGCCCTCTCTGGTTCTTTTTTGTTTCCATCATGTCCTCTCTCTTGGCTCCTTCTTCTTTCATCTCTAATTTTAGAACACTATTAATAGAGATTGAAGGATAATAGAACTACGTCTTTCCTTATGTGAACACATTTGTTTTGACCACTCAGTAGGACATCAAAAGGAAGTTGAGCCTCATGGTGACCACTCAGTATTCAATATTCATTGATTTCTTTCAATGGATTCATTTAGATCACTGGTTGTTGAGAGACTCAAATGGAGCGTCTCATAGGAATGTACAGAGAGAGTGACTTCCGATCCAGTCAAAAATGCTGTAAGATTCAGCGAGTCTGAGCACCAGACATATGATGCAGCATGGGACCGGCAGTGGATAAATCAGACACACAGGCTTGGGTAATGCAACTGTCCTGCTGTTTACCTGTCATACATTACTAACGAGTTCTTCTTTAATATAGAATTTCAGAAATTTCACTCTTACTATAGCGTATAGAATGCAGATATTACCCAACTTTACACTAGTTGGTCCTGATGAGGCTCCATCACCATGTCCTGGGGCTTTACGACACACATCTGTATACTCGCCATACGTCATGGGTTTCTGTCACCAGAAATACCTAAATTAAACTGGATGACATTAGTTATGTGCTAATGTCAACTGAACCTAACTAGCCTATTCCTAGTTTTATCCATGCCCCCGTTAGTCTATAAATATAACTTTTATAATATTAAAATTAGCCTCTAGGAGCAAGGGGGTGGAGGGCTGGGCGTTGTTCCTGCTCCTAGAGGCTCCATTATCCAACTTCTGTCACCTCCCTCCAAGTCTTGATTGACAGGGCCAGGCAGCATTCGCATCCTCCTGCCGGCCCTGAGTGCATGGTAAATCTCGCGCCTGCGCTGTGCCGTTCAGTATTCGGCGCATGGCATAGTGAAGGAAGGACACTGACTGGCTACCGACTTCCTTACTGTGCTTACCCTGAATACTGAACGGCATGGCGCGAGATTTACCATGCACTCAGGGTCGGCAGGAAGATGTGAACGCTGCCTGGCCCTGTCAATCAAGACTTGGAGGTCGGAGACAGAGGTGGGAGAACGGAGCCTCTAGGAGCCGCTCCTAGAGGCTAATTTGCAAATTATAAAAGTTACATTTATGGAGTAACGAGGGCATGGATAAAACTAGGAATAGGCTAGTTAGGTTAAGCTGACATTAGACTAACTCACACAAACGAGATAGTAATTAGTACGTCCACTAAATATATGAGGATCACTGCCTGAAGAACGTATTAAAAGAAAATAATAAAGTATTTAAACTCTAAGTTATAAAAACGGGAAAGACAGTATATCACTTTCCGTGACTATCAGGCTTCCAGACTCAGGTCATGTGATGTAGGAGTTTAATTGGATCCACAACACAGCCTAAAGTCTGGACAAGATCCCTATTCAGCTAGCACGGTAGTGCCAATATATACTGGTAAGGGGAAAAGGACACGGTTCGTGTATTTGGACCAGGCACAGGTGCGTGATCAGAAGCAGTCCTACCTAGCTTAATTTGTAAGGCAACTACGAGTGAAGATAACACTGGTTGCAAGCAATCCAGTATAAAGCATCCACAAAATACTAGTATATATGTGGACGCTCACTCAGCTGCCTCCATAAGCCTACCCATTCATATATAATATACTGGGTCTTGGTCTCAGACCGCATGCACACTAGCAAGTCACCTATTGCGCTGCTTGACTCAGAACTGCACCCTGCCTAGAGAGCCGTGTCCTAGTGTTAGATCTCCGGCTCAACGTGTTTCGCTATGGCACTGTAAGCCACAACTCATCAGGAGTGAAAAATCTCTTATTAACTCAAGTTGCCTGTCAAGCAGAAGCAGCCTCACACTTTTGCGTGTCAAGGCTTCGGCGCTATGACGGCCGTGGAGGTCAGAGACAGAGGTGGGAGAACGGAGCCTCTAGGAGCAGGAGCAACGTCATCCCTCCCCCGCTCCTAGAGGCTCATTTGCAAATGATAAAAGTTACATTTATGGAGTAACGAGGGCATGGATAAAACTAGGAATAGGCTAGTTAGGTTAAGCTGACATTAGCACATCTAAAATGTCAGCCAGTTTAATTTAGGTATTTCTGGTGACAGAAACCCTTTGAGTAAAGAAGGGAATGTATGTCACAACTCCAAAAATGCTGCTTTTGAAGGACTGTCCGCAAAACGGAATGCAAAGAGGCGCTGCTTATTGAAATTCCTAGGCAGTTTAGGGGCAGGGTTTACGAAGGATTTGGGTTTTATACTGTATGTTGGTAGATATAGAAAGGGTAGGATGAAGGGGGCAATAAGAAAGGCTGCTTCCACCACAGTCGTCATCTTTATTTTCTTACTTTCCAAGGAGATCTCATTTCTCAAGCCTCAATATAACTGCAATCTCACTGCCGCAAATCGCTCAAAAATAACACCACAAACAATTAGCTTCCAAATGCTCCATCCAGCAACAAATGATTTGGAAAATCTATGCTGCATTTTCTGAAAAGCCATTTTCCATGAGTTTGCTAATTATTTAACTGTTCTAATGAATGCACCGTAACACAATGCTTATGAGTGTCCAAAGAGAGACGTCTAATATCTGGGCTGTGTATGACGCGCGTGTGCCAGGGAAATGAACAGTACATGTGCTCGTTCATGCAGAAGGACTCCCTTCCCAGACAATGATGTACGTTAGCATTGTTCAGCTAATGAACCAACATTCTCCGCATAGGGGGAAGGAACATAGCTCTGCAGCCTTATTTAGAACCTAACAGCAGGAGAAAGGCTTAATAATGAAATAAAGCTAAGTTGTAGTACAGAAGTAACAGAGCCAAGTTGTCGGGATTCGAACCCGTGACCAGCCACATCCCAGGCGGTAGCCCTGCTTACTAGGCTACCATCCTCTCTGGACATTCCTCCCTGAAACCTATTATATAACCTCAGTCTTGCCAAGCCTTGCCCATCACCCTTGATTCCCCACACCTGGTACTTCCCTATATAAGTCCAGCCCCTTGCACTCTAGCTTGCTGATTATTCAGCTCCTGAGCCTTGATCAAGCTTCTCCTCATCTGCTGCTCTTGCTACTACTGGAAGTCCACTGCTGACCAGGAATTGCCTACCGACTACTCTTCTGCTTTGTCCCTACCTACTGAACTGCTACCACCGTTGCCATCCGGATTGTCTGACCACGCTTACTGCCGCCTGCCATGACCCACCGCCAGCCTACCGACTACGCCTCTGCCAGACTTCCTGCACCTACTACCTGCCTGCGGTCCTTGCCACTGGGCTCCACTCCTACCTCCAGCCAGCGGTCCTCTGACTCAGGTGAGCCTGTAGGACTGTTACACAAGTCTGCAAGAATCAGCAGTGCTGAGAAAGTCACTGGGATATAATGTGTTATCAGTGGGTTTAAGGGCGTTCCCCGCTTTGGACAACCACCTTATGTTTATAGAGCGTACGGAACCCCAGTAGTCCATGCTGGACACAATAACCCTGTCTTAGAGCAATCCGTTGTGGCCTTTTGGAGAATTTAGTACATTTTTTTTTTTTTTTTTATGCTTAAGTGGTTTTCAAACCACGATGGGTGGGCTTAACCCCTGACCTTTCCCCTTTAGCCACTCATCACTGTTCTGACGCCTGGCCTTGAAATCTTGCATATGTGTTGGCGACTGTTCAATTGGTGCATGCGCAGTTCAGGTCTAAGGAGTAGGGATAGCTGAATGAAGTCTACTGCACATGCGCCAATCGATCTTTCGCTGGCTCATGGAGAAAATTTCAGGTATGGGCACTGGAAGAACGATAAAGCCTGGTCGGAGAGGGCACGGCTAGCCAGAAGTGAAGCAGTGTTCAGAGGGGCTAGGTTGTCACTCAGTGCTCCAAGCACCCCATTAACATAAAAACATTACTAATTTCTTAAAAAGGACACAATGGATTTCTGCAAGACAGGGGTTGTATGCCCGGGCTTACTAGGGTTGATCTTTCAGACAGATGCTCTTTAAAGAATCTTGCAACCATAATTGGAGTAAAATGGGCACCACGGTGGCTCCGTGGTTAGTAGTGTTGATCGCGAATATTCTAATCGCAAATTTTTATGTGAATATCGGCACTTTGAGAATTCGCAAAGATGTAGAATATAGGTAGTGTGATAGGGATTACTGTTTCCCTGCTGTCCATACATACATGCTACAGACAAAGTGCTGTGATGTCACAACAATACTTAGTGCATCAATCAGTAATATCTACTCAGACCTGATAAAATATGAAGTTGCATGTATTGCGCAAAAATAAGTGCATCATTAGTGCCAATTTGCGAAAATAATGACTAGAGATCATGAATTCTAGAATTTATTGGAAATATTATGCGAAAAATTTGCGAAATATCCCGAAAAACAAATATTGGCTGTGCCGCTTATCACTATCGGGAGCTCCCTGCTCTTAATAATGTGAGGGTTCTCAATAGTCGACTCACCTTTGAATGTCCTAGGTGGCTTAAAGGGGTGTTTCCATTCCAAATGCATGCTATATCCACAGAATATGCCATAAACATCTAATAGATTTGGGTCCCACCTCTGCCTATCTCCAGAATGTGGGTCACCGGATCTTCATACCACCTGGTAACACAGCCTTGGACCACTGTATCCAAGGGGAGAATGAATGGAGAGGTGGTTGAGCATGCGTGTGGCTCCCTCTATTCACTATAGGAGTCATATAAACAGGCATGCATGTTCTGGAAATAGCTGTGGGTCCCAGAGGTGGGGATACCCCTTTACAATGTCCCGTGAAGAGGTCAATGGTCCAAAATGCCAACAATTAGCTCTGCTACATCTGGACAAATAATAAAAAGTTAAATCTGCCATTGCATTATTTTGGGGAAACCTTACTTTAAGTTCTCTGGGAAAACACCTGTTAATTTCACCATCAGGTGCATAAAATTACAAACTCAGCCCTGCTACACCTGTCTATTAGATGCAGAATGAGCGCCATTCGGCAGGCGCCAGTTTCTCTTGCTGAGCGATGCTTCATGCTCCTCTGCAGTATGAATGGCAGGGTTTGTGTGCTTTTCCTTAGGAAATCTCTTGCGTTGCCAAAAGCAATTAAGCACTCGATGCGCAGTAGGCAATGGAGAGCTTCTGGTGGGGAAGAAAACGCTGAAACTTCCATGTATTTGAGGAATGATGCATTCAGCACTTTTCATTGACTCCGCATACATTACCTACTTTTCTCACAAGCTTCGTAATTCAGTTCACAAAACCCCCGACACAACTCTGTAAATTATACTCCCCAGACCCGGATAACCTCATTTAATCCCAGACAACTGCTGCAGGATCGGTAAACACTGGATTCTATTAAGTTCTGTGTAACCGGCTCCTTCCTAATTCCCACATTCTAGAGGAGCGCTGTCCAAATATTCTCCGAGGCTCAGCTCTGCTCCTATTACTGCCATCTGAAGAGAAAATGGGCCAAAAATGCAATATTATAGGCAAAAAAGCACACGTAACACTTGTAAAGTGATATGTCTACCACTGGGAACGAGGATCTAGTAAAAGGTATCTATTTACCTATCTCATATCTATTTATCTATCTAATATATATATATATATATATGGTCACACCCTAGGACATAGCCCCCGACGTACCATTTGACAAATGGTGCTGCCATTTCTTCCATTTGTAATATATATATATATATATACTAGCAGAAGGACCCGGCTTCACACGGGTATATTTCATCTATTTCATTTGATGTTTCTGTGTGTCGACAGTATCCCCCATAACAGTGACCTCTACAGCACCCCGCCCCCTTAATAGTGACCTCCACAGTGCCTGCCCCTTAACAGTAACCCTAACAGTGCCCACCCCTTTAACAGTGACCTACACAGTGCAAGCCCCTTTAACAGTGACCTAAACAGTGCCCGCCCCTTTAAGTGACCTCCACAGGGCCCTGCCCCTTTAAGGCTAGGGCTACACGATGACGTGTCGCACCAATGTCGCTCAACAATTTTTACAATGATAGGCTATGGTGTCACACTGCGAAATGCTGCAACACGACAGTCACAAAAAATCCATCCAAGAGGGATGCATGTTGCAGTGTAGTGGTGTCCTATGTGTCGTGCGACTTATTGTCATCGTGTAGCCCTAGCCTTAAGGTGACCTACAGCAGTGAAGGACAATGGCAGGGTTGTTATGGAAACCTGGACTGTGTATGTGGAGGCTAACGGCCTGCGAGCTTTTATTGGCGGATAAGGGTCATGTGACCAGGCTTCTATTGGCTAATGCATTTTTTGAGAATATCTCAGGAATGGTACGTTCTAGAGAGCCGAGACACCTGCAATATTTATTTTCTGGTAGCAAGGGATGTATATACCAAGGTTCGTTGAAATGGATGGTTGCGTTTTTGAGTTTTCACGGAACATACATACATACACATATATATATATATATACGTCCTTTTTATATGTGTGTATATATATATATATATATATATCATGTGTTGGTGTCCTAAATCTCTGAGTAACCCCCTTAGGACTCAGATACAGTTGCATCCTACAGTGGAGCACCGACCTGGGAGCTCTTTCTCCTGCATTTGCTCTGTTGTAGGTAGGTTAGTGTTGGTTGGTATGATTATTTCACTTTATTACAGCTGAGGCTCTGCTGCAATGTTGGCTGGAAGAGGTATGTAGACATCAACTTTGTGGGGGGCACTAAAGGGACTTTAACCCTGTTTGCCACCAACACTGTGGGGGACACTAAGGGAGTGCTGATACAATGATGGGCAATAAGGGTCAGTGTTACTGGACATAAAGAGGACACTGTTGTGGTGTGGGGGCATTACTAAGTGTGGGGCACAAAGGGGGTACTCTTACTGTGTGTAGGGAGCTATTGGGGCATGATGACTGTGGTGGAGCACCATTATTGTGTAGGCTAATACTGTGTGGAGCCATTTACAGTGTGGAGGCACTAAAAGGGGAACATGCCTTTGAGCTTGTGACCCTGATCTTTCAAGATCCTATCATCGCCCCCAATTTATTTTATCTGAATCTACTACTATGGAGGCAAAACGCATTAAACATGCAGTCCACGGATGTATATTTATGTTTTGGACTAAATAATGAACAGAAGCTGAAATTGTCCATCTTCCATCGTAAGAACATAAACCTTCCAAGCATTGAGATAATGGAGAGCCAACGTTCCTCATCGCTGAAGGACACGCTCCTATTAAAGTTTGAACTGGAAATATTCCTAATCATACATATGAAAGACTGAAATAACCAAGGACGTAATTGATCTGGGAATTTACCCCGGTGGATGACAAGAAGAGGAATGTGCCGTATATCATATGGGAAATTAAAGTCAGCAAAGGCAAAAAAGATAGGATGGAAATCATAGAAAAGAGGTTACAGCAATGATACGATCTTACTACATAAATAGACTGAGGGCCCCTCAATGGGACACAGATGGGCCAATCCTGATGGAAATCAATCCCTCGGTTCATTTAAGATATGGTATGCAAGACTCGTTATATGTTTTATTCATAGATCTCAATGGGAATTGGATCCTCAGGGCGACACATATTTAGGTTGTCACAATGTATCATCTAAAGATTGACCAAAATTGTATTTTACAAATAACCTAAAGAGGTCTGCCCGGGTGACAGATCTTCTAAAGGGTTTCCAATGACATTAGTACATCACACCTTTTCCCTTATTTTACAGGTAGCCCAATACTATTGGATATGAGGGCACAGTGGGACCCAGTAAATTGTCTCCAAAGATACTGGTACTGGGATAAAGGGTAGGTACAAAATGGTTAGTCGATGCCTATGTCAGCCCCTTCAGCCATTCAACAAAGCTTTTGTTGGTCAAAGGACATAGCCACTGATGCCCTGACTCTTTAGGCACTGGAAGAGTGCTCTTCTAAGAGCTCCTGAGGATGAAGCTTCTATTTTGTCCCATGTTTGCAGATGGCTAAGTTCAAGAGAACTTCATTTCATGAGGTTCTCAGCCTCTGACAATTCCCTCTTTTCCTTTGGCAATAAGCTGATCACAAAGTGTCCCCCTGCTGGGACCATGAGCTGTAATCTGAAGGCAAACCTGACAGTAAGTGTTTCCTTTCCCTGCAGCACCACCACAGGGGAAATTAAGAATTACATCTCAATGGGACAGGACAGGTCCTCCACAGCGATGGACACTCCAGAGTAACCACTCTCCATTCTGACCAAGAAATGAAGATCCTGAACACAGGACACCCTCCCCCTACATATATATGTATTGTCACTGTCACCTCAACAATCTCCCTTGATCAAACTGATTATTCCCAGAACTGACCTCTACTTTTTGGTCCCTCTTAACACAGAAGTGTGACCACTTAACCAATCACTGTTTGAGGTCGGTCACTAAAGAGGCTAGTGATTGGCTGAACGGTTTATTGCATTGGGAAGGACCAGGAAGTAGAGACCGGCCAGGATGAGAGATGGGTTAAGATTGGACTTATCCCCTATTCACAGGGTAGGGAATAGGTATCTTTTTGATTGGGCTATGACCAAAAGGGCCCAAACTGATCACAATATTGGGTTCCCACCACATGAACGGAGCAGCAGTCAAGCATGTGCATTCCCACTTCACTCTTCTTTTTGGGAACGCCAGAGACGGCCATGGCTCAGGCTGCTTCTTCATCCATTCCCCATTCTTTAAACTGCAGCTGTCCTTGTCTGCTTTGTGAGGTTGCAGGACAAGGACAGCAGGAAGTCAGTGCTTGTTATTAATGTCCTTCATAGCTAGAAAAGACCTACACAGATATAGAAGGAAATTAATTAATAAGGGGAAGCCTGTTTTGGTGCTGGGAGTCGGACCTCCATGATCAGATATTGATGGCTGGAGAACCCTTTTACTGTTGGCGTCTCCAAGTGTAGGTTCAATTTTATGGAAATCTGAGTTGTTCTAAAAAAAAAATGCATTATGAGATTTGTCACAACATGGATTTCCTGACCGGGAGAACAAACTAAAATTGTCCTGTGTGGGCAGGAATTTTATCTTATGTACTGGACCATGGTTTATGGTTTATGGTTTTATACCTAAAAACAGCAGGTCCATCAAGTAAAATCTAAAATCATGAAGTGATAACCCAGAGGAAGAGGAAAACAAAAAACAAAAAACAATATACAGGGAGTGCAGAATTATTAGGCAAGTTGTACTTTTGAGGATTAATTTTATTATTGAACAACAACCATGTTCTCAATGAACCCAAAAAACTCATTAATATCAAAGCTGAATATTTTTGGAAGTAGTTTTTAGTTTGTTTTTAGTTTTAGCTATTTTAGGGGGATATCTGTGTGTGCAGGTGACTATTAATGTGCATAATTATTAGGCAACTTAACAAAAAACAAATATATACCCATTTCAATTATTTATTTTTACCAGTGAAACCAATATAACATCTCAAAATTGACAAATATACATTTCTGACATTCAAAAACAAAACAAAAACAAATCAGTGACCAATATAGCCACCTTTCTTTGCAAGGACACTCAAAAGCCTGCCATCCATGGATTCTGTCACTGTTTTGATCTGTTCACCATCAACATTGCGTGCAGCAGCAACCACAGCCTCCCAGACACTGTTCAGAGAGGTGTACTGTTTTCCCTCCTTGTAAATCTCACATTTGATGATGGACCACAGGTTCTCAATGGGGTTCAGATCAGGTGAACAAGGAGGCCATGTCATTAGATTTTCTTCTTTTATACCCTTTCTTGCCAGCCACGCTGTGGAGTACTTGGACGCGTGTGATGGAGCATTGTCCTGCATGAAAATCATGTTTTTCTTGAAGGATGCAGACTTCTTCCTGTACCACTGCTTGAAGAAGGTGTCTTCCAGAAACTGGCAGTAGGACTGGGAGTTGAGCTTGACTCCATCCTCAACCCGAAAAGGCGCCACAAGCTCATCTTTGATGATACCAGCCCAAACCAGTACTCCACCTCCACCTTGCTGGCGTCTGAGTCGGACTGGAGCTCTCTGCCCTTTACCAATCCAGCCACAGGCCCATCCATCTGGCCCATCAAGACTCACTCTCATTTCATCAGTCCATAAAACCTTAGAAAAATCAGTCTTGAGATATTTCTTGGCCCAGTCTTGATGTTTCAGCTTGTGTGTCTTGTTCAGTGGTGGTCGTCTTTCAGCCTTTCTTACCTTGGCCATGTCTCTGAGTATTGCACACCTTGTGCTTTTGGGCACTCCAGTGATGTTGCAGCTCTGAAATATGGCCAAACTGGTGGCAAGTGGCATCTTGGCAGCTGCACGCTTGACTTTTCTCAGTTCATGGGCAGTTATTTTGCGCCTTGGTTTTTCCACACGCTTCTTGCGACCCTGTTGACTATTTTGAATGAAACGCTTGATTGTTCGATGATCACGCTTCAGAAGCTTTGCAATTTTAAGAGTGCTGCATCCCTCTGCAAGATATCTCACTATTTTTGACTTTTCTGAGCCTGTCAAGTCCTTCTTTTGACCCATTTTGCCAAAGGAAAGGAATAATTATGCACACCTAATATAGGGTGTTGATGTCATTAGACCACACCCCTTCTCATTACAGAGATGCACATCACCTAATATGCTTAATTGGTAGTAGGCTTTCGAGCCTATACAGCTTGGAGTAAGACAACATGCATAAAGAGGATGATGTGGTCAAAATACTCATTTGCCTAATAATTCTGCACGCAGTGTAATGGCTGGTTGTACCATATTAGTGAGAACATTTCTTATAGACTCCAAATATAAAATCCCATTCCACCTCCAGATACTTTATATCACAAAATATTGGTGCTATTACTTTCAAGAAAGTCATCCAGAGCCTTCTGGAAAAAAGGAATTAAGCATCAGAACCTCATCTAGTAGAAAGTTCCATACTCTTACTGCTCTTACAGTAAAGAATCCCATCTATAGTGATGATGCAACCTCCTTTACTCTAGAAGCAGAGGATGCCCTCTTGTCACGGCTACAAGCCTAGGTATAAAAGATCTTTATAAAAGACCTCTCCCAATCAACCGCCATGATTGATAGTATCCCCGAAGCAATGAAGGATTGGACATGGTGAAATCCAACACTGTGATCCTTCTTTGCTGATGCCTACTGTTGTGTCAGACGATACATCCTGTAAAGCCTAGAGTTTGATTGTTGTGCATTGAGGAGGTGAGATACCATGTAGCAACACATATGATATATTGCATAACATATGGACAGTGGAAAAGGATGACTATCCAAAAGATGGCTGAAGCCAATAATAACCTCATCTGTGAGAAGATCCAGAGATGGTAGATTCTGGACAAAGTATCTTTATACAGTGACCAAGTGTTGACTTGATGAGCATAAAAATATGTGGGTATGTGATGTTACGTTCACAAACTCACATGGTTGATATCCATGTGGATTCTGTGCCAAAATCTGCATCAAATCTGATGACAATCCACATCCCATGCATAAAAAGAAGGGAAGTGATAGCATCCAACATAGTCCCCAAACATCTTCATTTTTGACATGTCCAAAATGAAACAGAACAACGTTTCAACCCTTGCAGGTCTTTGTCAAATCCCATGCATTTTACATGGATATCCACAACCTCGTTCACGTTCATAGAACATACCTTTGCAGATCTTTGGCTGCACCACAGGAAAAAAAAATATCAGTCACGGAGATGAGTAGCAGACTACTTGTTTTTGCACATTCTTGAATTAATCTTCTGGATTACCCTAATTGGACGGCAAGGGAGCTAACCCTTGTGCAGATCCACCAAAGTTTAAACTGCACATCTACTGCAGAAATGTAATGGGGTATTGCAGTTAAATCAAGTCATCACCTATTCACTGGATAGGGGATGCGTTTTAGATTAGTGGTGGTCTGATCATTGGGGTCCCTACCAATCATGAGAAAAGGGGGACGGTGTACCCTATCTGAACAGTAATGCTTGGGCATATGCACCACCACTCCATTTAACTCTATGGGACTAAGGGCTTGTTCACATGACCGTATGGCTTTTTCAGTGTTTTTTGGGCCTTTTTTAACAAATCAGTTTTTCTGTTTTTTGTTTCAGTAGTTTCCGGTTCCATTCCGTTTTTCCATATGGCATACACAGTATACAGTAATTACATAGAGAAAAATGGGCTGGGGATAAAATTTTCAATAGATGGTACCGCAAAAACGGATCGGATACGGAAGACTTACGGAGTACATTCCGCATGTGTTTTGTTTTTTTTGCAGACCCATTGACTTGAATGGAGCCACGGAATGTGATTTGCGGGCAATAATAGGACATGTTCTATCTTTGAACGGAACTGAAAATGGAAATACGGAAACGGAATGCATACGGAGTACATTCCATTTTTTTTTGCGGACCCGTTGAAATGCATGGTTCCGCATACGGAACAAAAAAAAAATGGCCTATAAACGGAACGCAAAAAACGTTTGTGTGAACGAGCCCTAATGCAGATAGTTGAGCACAGCACTCAGCTATGCCTGCACAGTGCAGATCCATACACTTTGACTGGAGCGATGGTGCCCATGCTTAACCAGTATTCCATTCAAATGAGAGACACAGGTCCCTTGTTCCCGTGATCAGAACAAGTTTTTTTTTGGGGGGGCCACAACTTTTTTATAGTCACTTCAATCTCCTTCAATCTTGAAGACCTGGCAATTCTCATAGAACCTCTCCTAACTACCTCCTCTAGGAAGGACCACACCATTATCTTCAGCAGATTTTCAGCTCCACCATATATTTTGCATCTTCGAGTAGACTACCTCCCAGAAGACACCTTTAGTTTTGGGCAGTTATCTCAAAGAGGACTCACTAAGCTTTACTGTACTAAATATTGGTAAAGAGGTGGGGTGGGGGTCTGACTCTATTATCCTACAACAGTGGCTCTCCATTGGAATATGGTTCCATAGTTGGTTCTCTCCAGCATATCCCATTATCATATCCAAAGATTTCAGACTTTCACATGAATATCAAATGAGAACTCTATTTTCAGAATGAAGTTTGTGCCATTCCATCTGTTAGACTATAATATCACTATAAATTACCGCCACATGAAGAATCAAATGACTTTGTACTGTTCTGCTCACGTCTAAAAAGCTACAGCTCATATTGTAATTATTTTATAGCTGCTGCTAAATGGTTAAGCATTGAGGAAAAATAAGAGTTTTGTGCTCCATCAAGGTCATCCGAAGCGTCATTCTGCTGAAAGAATGAAATATAGAGCCCAGTAAATCTCTCCTTCTGTCCATGAGAAATGGAGATTTAGCTTTGCAGTGTAGCACAGCAGCTGTGACGGTAGGGGGTTGATGCCGTAGGTCCCACACTTTCAGTGCTAACAATCCTTATCCCCTCAGCTGCCTGCTCTGAGTGACATCTTTTGTTGGGGAAGGTAATGAGCCCTCCAGTCTTAAAGCTGCACACATCCGATGATAAGCATCAAACAGAAGCCTTGGCAAGAGGGAGTCGCCGGTGCAGTGCCAAGAACCCTCAGAAGCTATGGGCATGCTCACAGTAGGAGACCACTCTGATTTATCCCATCACATTTTCATAACTAACTTCTTTTCAGCTGCTCAGCACAATGAAGACTTTGTATAAAGTTTCCTGTGCCTTCATTTTATGCATCTCTGGAACACACGGCTCCCCGAAGGGTCTGTTTCAAATCAGTGATGGCACCATGCCCCACCGGACAACGGGTTGCGTCATGGGTGTAATCGATCCTCAAATGCTGAACATAAGTGCATGGTATGTATGTGGTAGGTGGTGCTCTGAGTCCTGACACAGAAGGACAACATCATTGGAATGCTCCTACTATGGTACAAGAAGAAAATGCTCACAATGGCCAGCTTCCTGGAGGAGAAGTAAAGAAAATCAACGATTGAACGTCTGGGAAATTACATTTCCAACCAAAACATGGTGGGGATGAGTAAAAAATATAATTTGGCTCTTGAGTTTGGTCCTAGAGAGCATTTGCCAAAATTAAAGGGTAGGTTATAAACATCTGGTAGGTATGGATCCCACCTCTTCCCCTTGAGTTATATCTTGTACATCTCAGTTCCCATGACTTTCTTTTTAAATATACCGTATTTTTTGCCCTATAAGATGCACCCCCCCCCCCCTAATAAAGTGGTTACTACTGTTAATGTTTATAGTGGTAAAATATTGGTCTGTTATTTTATTAAAAGTTTTGACACACCTTTTGTTCAAAATATTTCCCCCCTCTATTTTCACTCTCTAAAACCTACAGTAGGTGCGTCTTATAGGGCGAAAAATACAGTAGGTTTTACAATTTCTATTCACTTGCATATGATGCAGCTGTGGTATCAATGGCTAAGATACACCAAACATGGCAGACTTGATGGAACCCTGTTTATGGGTTTCTTCAATGGGTTTCATCAAATACAAAAAATAAAAAAGTTTGGTTATCTGGAAAGCAGAACCTCACTTGCCACATCCCTCTCCAATAAATATGGAGCACCAGCTTATCCATAGATACCATCATGTCAACGTGGTCATAACAAGCTGTTGAATGGTCGATAACTACCCAAATAATGGACACAGGTACAGTGCGAGCAGATAGAACTGCCGATGGCCTTCTGCAATTTCAAAATGCATTCCAAGAACAGAGATATCCTTAATCCCTAGAAAGCTTAGATCCATTTCCCTTACGTGCTGCCATATCATGTGCGTGTTTGAAAGTGAATCCTGGCCTGCAGCTCCCTTCTAAACAGCACAAACAACCTAATCGAGCCTCCAAGCATCAGATTTGAAACACCGTGGCCATGTTGGCAGAGAGATAAAAATATGTATATTTCCAAACGGCTTCGACTCTGCTTGACCATTTGCATGAGACTTTTTATTATTTCTGCACCTGAGTCCTTCAAAGTCCAATTTGTTTTTCCTTTAAAATAAAAAACAAAACTTTTCTTTTACAACTTTTCTTTTTAAATAAACCCTAGAGGTAAAGCCAGCACATGGAATGATTTTTCTTAAGCTGTCTCCTAACATTCATCACTTCTAATGCAATTTAATAGAATGACTTCAGTGATCTATACCATCGTATGGCCGTGTCGTTAAAAAGGAATCAAGAAGTCACGGACCCCAGGCAATTTTTGCGTGCTGGCTTCTTCGAGTGGACAGACCTTTGGATGAGCTCTGCCCAAAGCACAGCATCATTTTCTAGGGCCTGCTGTATTCTCATTTCCACTCAGCCACAGGACACTGATGGTTTGTGATTATACGAAAATAGGAAACTAAAATATTAATTTAGTGTGCACAGCGCCTGACAGAGACGAGGTATTCACAGATACTACCACCGGAGGATCCTCCAACTTCTATTAATCACATGGAATGGATGTAATCAATGATATTGTGATGCCTTGACTTCTATAAAGGACTGCGCAAAACAAATGTGATTTATTGATATTCAAAAAATTCCCCCCTCCCGTCATTTTTTACTTGCTATATTTGAGGTCAATTCCATCAAATTGCACCTTTATTAGCCATATTTATTTTATGTTTAGACTACTGTTATTAACCCTCTAGGAACTAGGCAGATTTTGGCTTTGAGGATAAATAACTTTTTGATATTTTTGCAGTTTCAAAATGTATTTTTATAGACGCATGTATACAGTGATTATCTGTATTTTGTTTCAAATGGAATGCAAAAAAAAAAAATATAAAATTGTTTTTAATACACCTGGAAATGGTATTTACTGCCAGTGATGGCCAGTTTGCCGTGTTCGCCCGCGAACACATGCGGGCTGCCATCTTAACTGACAAGTCCTGCGATGCACAGGTAAGTCCTTACTGTGCCTGTGCGCGAGCTGGTCTGAAATGAAATTAGGTCTCCGGGTGCAGACAGTTCCGAGAACAGCCCGATGAAGGCCCCCGGAGGTTGTTCTCGGAACTGCCTGCTCCCGTTGGACTAAGGACTTACCTGTGCATCGCCGGACTTGTCAGTTAAGACAGAAGCTCGCATGTGTTCGCGGGCGAACACGGCGAACTGGCAATCACTGTTTACTGCATACAGATCATTAAACCAAGTCTGCATTTTTATTCTTATTTTATATATTTTGTTATTTGTATTATTTAAAGGGGATGTTCAAAGTTTGGAAGTTATCCCCTATTCACAGGATAAACGGGTTTCCTTTCGGTGTCTGTTTCGTTTTTTTGCTGACCGTATGAGGAACCTTTCATTTCAACGGGTCCAAAAAAAAAAAACGGAAGTTACTCCGTGTGCATTCCGTTTCCATATGTCCATTCCGCAAAAAAATAGTCCTATTCTTGGCTGTTTTGAGGACAGGCTGCAACACGGATGACACACGGATGTCAACCGTTTTTTTGTGGATCCATGTTTTGCAGACCGCAAAATACATACGGTCATGTGCATGAGCCCTAAAGTATAATTTACTGGTCATGGGTGTCTGAATGCTGAGACCCCCACCAATCACGAGAAAAGGGGTCCCATTCCCCCGATATGATGAAGCAGTTGGTCGAGCTTTGTATGGGACCACTGGAGACAGCAGAGTACAGTGCTTGGATAATTCCAAAAGACACATAAAGGATACCACTCCATTACATAGGGGGTATGGGTCCCCCAGACTTCTGTTCTCGGGGTGGTGGGGGGTTCCAGCATTTGGACCCCCAGCGATCAGTTATTTATCCCCTATATTGTGAATAGGGAAAAATGTGGCACAAGTATTGTTTTTTATTGCTTATTGTTTTTGTTTTCTTTTTATTGTATTTAGCCTTTATTTCACTTATTTTCTTTTTGCAGTTTTACTTGAAAGAAAGAAGGTTTGTACACAAACATAGAAGAGGATTCTTTACGGTAAGAGCAGTGAGACTATGGAGCTCTCTGCCTGAGGAGGTGGTGATGGGGAGTACAATAAAGGAATTCAGGAGGGGCCTGGATGTATTTCTGGAGTGTAATAATATTACAGGCTATAGCTACTAGAGAGGGGTCGGGGATCCAGGGAGATATTCTGATGCCTGATTGGAGTCGGGAAGGAATTTTTTCCTCCTAAAGTGGGGAAAATTGGCTTCTACCTCACAGTTTTTTTTTGCCTTCCTCTGGATCAACTTGCAGGATGACAGGCCGAACTGGATGGACAGAGGACTTTTTTCCGCCTTATAAACTATGTTACAGTACTTTTTTAGACTTTAAACTGTCTTTACTATTTTATCATAAAACAATGGAAGCGGATTAGTATGTTGTAATCTATGCATATAAAAGGCACATGCACCAGTTAGGAGATACCTACAGAAAATACACGCTAACAGGAAAGCCATGGGGACTTGTTTTTAGTTCCAAATTTCAGGTTCAATTCTAATGAATTGGTCAGCAGAGTTGATTCAGTTATGATTACAAATAAATCTGACCCAAAATGAAAGTGCTCACGTTGCGTTGAAAAGTGTCGACACTCTAGGGATACAACCCCTTTCAAGTAATGTCAGAGTGACAGTGACATATATGGCTGTGAGTAATCTGAGTTTTTGAGAAGATCGAGACAAATATTATTCACTTAGAATTGATCACTGGTCCAAGGCTGTCCCCATCATAAAGTTATCTTTGACAATCCTAATGCGGTGGAGCGGAGTGTACTTCAACACTTCAACATGCACAACTTTCATAGGAAACTTAGTCTTAGGGCTCATGCACACGAACATATTTTTTTTCCGTGTCCGTTACGTTTTTTTTTTTTTTCGGAGCATGTGCGGAACCATTTATTTCAATGGGTCTGCAAAAAAAAAACGGAAATTACTCAGTGTGCTTTCCGTATGTCCGCATGTCTGTTCCACAAAAAAATAGAACATTGTCTGCTGTTCCGTTCTGCAAAATACAGAATGCACACGGACGTCCGTATTTTTTGCGGATCCGTGTTTTGCCGACCACAAAACACATACAGTCGTGTGCATGAGCCCTTAGGTATAGTTGGGCAAGAATGCAAAAACTGCATTTGTACTTTCTTAGGCAAGTTTTACATCTGCGCTAAAGATATCCAGCAGGCTGTTCCGGCAGAGGAACAGCCTGCTGGAGGTCATTGGATTTGGCCTAGTCGGATACTGCCATTCATCGCCAGGCCCCATTGACTATAATGGGATCTGGCAAGGATTCGTCCAGTTTCCAGCTAGGTTTCGACTGGGCAAAACTGGTGTCTGCAATGGGCTCCGGCGGTGCATGGCCCTATCCAACTTTTCCAGGTGATCTTCTGCCGGAACAGCCTGCGGGTTAGCTTTACCGCGAGTGTGAAAGTAGCCTTAGACTCCAACTACAACCATGGCATCCTTTCGAACTTTACTGTAATTGGTTGATCCTGATATTTCCGTCAGCCATACACTTTGGACAGCTGTTGACCGAATGCTCTGTAGATGGATTATCTCCCTATGGATCAAATAGGATGAGCTATTTTTTTTCTCTTTGGACAAGTTGGGACACCACCGTACACATTACACAGTCGGCTGGCCACACCAATATCAGCAGCTTTAATTATCTGATATACACTATTATGCACAATAATAGAAAATCTGAGGCTTTCAAAACCAGGGAACTGTGAAGCACAATCAACAAAAATTTTACTTAAAATTTAGGGCTGGTCCCTGGAAATTAGGGACAGTTGGCAGTCGAGGTAATGCATCCGCAGGGGCCAATCAGAGCAAAGCATTCTCACAGCAGATAATGAAATCTCGGCCTTGACTCTTGTTATATTTCTGGGACTCGGCCATCTGCCGTCTTTATAGTTACACAAGACGCTCACAATATTATTTCTGGAGACCTCAGAGGCAGATTTTATAGTTTGTTTCTAGAAACTGAACTTTACAGTCCACGTGCTTAGGATGGTCGAACGTAATTTTCTTTGGTCATGATAATAAAAAGGAATGAGAGTAACTGCTGTATATAACGGGAGGGAGAAAATCAATAGTTCAGGGAGAATATCCCAGAGTCAGAAACCAAGTGGCAGCTCTTTATTTATACAAGCTCACAATCCTGATATACAGCACAGGTGCACTAACAAGGACCAGGTCACATGTTTTACATGATGTATGTACAGGAAAAGTAATGTCATGTATGTACACAGTGACTGCACCAGCAGAATAGTGAGTGCAGCTCTGGAGTATAATACAGGATGTAACTCAGGATCAGTACAGGATAAGTAATGTATGTATACAGTGACTGCAGCAGCAGAATAGTGAGTGCAGCTCTGCAGTATAATACAGGATGTAACTCAGGATCAGTACAGGATAAGTAATGTATGTACACAGTGACTGCACCAGCAGAATAGTGAGTGCAGCTCTGGAGTATAATACAGGATGTAACTCAGGATCAGTACAGGATAAGTAATGTATGTACACAGTGACTACACCAGCAGAATAGTGAGTGCAGCTCTGGAGTATAATACAGGATGTAACTCAGGATCAGTACAGGATAAGTAATGTATTTACACAGTGACTGCACCAGCAGAATAGTGAGTGCAGCTCTGGAGTATAATACAGGATGTAACTCAGGATCAGTACAGGATAAGTAATGTATGTATACAGTGACTGCAGCAGCAGAATAGTGAGTGCAGCTCTGCAGTATAATACAGGATGTAACTCAGGATAAGTACAGGATAAGTAATGTATGTACACAGTGACTGCACCAGCAGAATAGTGAGTGCAGCTCTGGAGTATAATACAGGATGTAACTCAGGATCAGTACAGGATAAGTAATGTATGTACACAGTGACTGCACCAGCAGAATAGTGAGTGCAGCTCTGGAGTATAATACAGGATCTAACTGAGGATCAGTACAGGATAAGTAATGTATGTACACAGTGACTACACCAGCAGAATAGTGAGTGCAGCTCTGGAGTATAATACAGGATGTAACTCAGGATCAGTACAGGATAAGCAATGTAATGTATGTACACAGTGACTGCACCAGCAGAATAGTGAGTGCAGCTCTGGAGTATAATACAGGATGTAACTTAGGATCAGTACAGGATAAGCAATGTAATGTATGTACACAGTGACTGCACCAGCAGAATAGTGAGTGCAGCTCTGGAGTATAATACAGGATGTAAATCAGGATCAGTACAGGATAAGTAATGTATGTACACAGTGACTGCACCAGCAGAATAGTGAATGCAGCTCTGCAGTATAATACAGGATGTAACTCAGGATCAGAACAGGATAAGTAATGTAATGTATGTACACAGTGACTGCACCAGCAGAATAGTGAGTGCAGCTCTGGAGTATAATACAGGATGTAACAAAGGATCAGTACAGGATAAGAAATGTAATGTATGTACACAGTGACTGCAACAGCAGAATAGTGAGTGCAGCTCTGGAGTATAATACAGGATCTAACTCAGGATCAGTACAGGATAAGTAATGTAATGTATGTACACAGTGATGGCACCAGCAGAATAGTGAGTGCAGCTCTGGAGTATAATACAGGATGTAACTCAGGATCAGTTCAGGATAAGTAATGTATGTACAAAGTGTCTCTACCAGCAGAATAGTGAGTGCAGCTCTGGAGTATAATGCAGGATGTAACTCAGGATCAGTTCAGGAAAAGTAATGTAATGTATGTACACAGTGACTGCACCAGCAAAATAGTGAGTGCAGCTCTGGAGTATAATACAGGATGTAACTCAGGATCAGTACAGGATAAGTAATGTATGTACACAGTGTCTCCACCAGCAGAATAGTGAGTGCAGCTCTGGAGTATAATACAGGATGTAACTCAGGATCAGTACAGGATAAGTAATGGAATGTATGTACACAGTGACTGCACCAGCAGAATAGTGAGTGCAGCTCTGGAGTATAATACAGGATCTAACTCAGGATCAGTACAGGAAAAGTAATGTAATGTATGTACACGGTGACTACAGCAGCAGAATAGTGAGTGCAGCTCTGGAGTATAATACAGGATGTAACTCAGGATCAGTACAGGATAAGTAATGTATGTACACAGTGACTGCACCAGCAGAATAGTGAGTGTAGCTCTGGAGTATAATACAGGATGTAACTCAGGATTAGTACAGGATAAGTAATGTATGTATACAGTGACTGCACCAGCAGAATAGTGAGTGCAGCTCTGGAGTATAATACAGGATGTAACTCAGGATTAGTACAGGATAAGTAATGTATGTATACAGTGACTGCACCAGCAGAATAGTGAGTGTAGCTCTGGAGTATAATACAGGATGTAACTCAGGATTAGTACAGGATAAGTAAAAAAAAATTTGCTTGTGCGCATGAGACTGGTCAACGAGGTGGATTCAGCCAATGTGTTAAAATGAATCCTGATTATAATTCTGTCTCTTCCCCGGGCATTTCTGACATCACCACTTGCTGTATCATGATGCTACATCAGCTAAAATTTCATATGCATACTTTATTAGGAAAAAAAAAAAAAGTCTAAGGTTAAATTGGGTATTAAAACAAAAATGTCCCCTCCCTTATTCCACTCATTAAGCCGTAAATGTAATAATATACCAGGCATAAGAATGGAGAGGGTTTACGAGCCTAATGAAAGCTCCTCCTCAGGTGCCCAGCGAGCGCACCAACTCTTTAGTATCCCATCTAAAACCTTTATGTCATGTTTAAGCAAGGTAAAGAAATTACTCTTTATGAAGACATTTTTCTATCTCTTTGCAGCTGAACTTTGGTTGGGATTCAATACGGCAGCCCGGGAATCTATTCAATAATGTATTATTTAATGCATTTATTTTGCCTTTGGGAAGTTTTCTTTTTTCCTTCACTTGAAATGACCAACAGGTCACAGGCATTTTATTGCAAATATAAATATTAAAGGGAAATTGCTGGCTGTATTTCCAGCGGACAGAAACCATTTGCAGGTATATCCTCGATCCGACTTAATGCAATGTGTGGAATATTCAAGAAAATAAAACACATACATTGAGCGCACCGGGGCTGATGTATGAACATAGAGCAATCGTTAGTAAGCCGGGTGCACTGAGGACGGCTATAAAATAAAGATATAGAAATAATACAAAGATTTCATTGATTTGTTTTCTAAGTATTCAAATCACGAGGGGGAAACGAGAGACACAGACGGATCTGAGCTCAGCATTGTTGTAAAGAAAAGAACTGTAATCACATTTTATCATGACTTGGAAATGGGAATGTGTCATAAGGGGCAATTCTACGTGAACTGCATGGTCCAGATCCACGTGTCACATCGGGGAGGTCATACCAGGGCGCCGGAGCAGTCTACATTTTTTTTTGTATTGGTTCCATTTGTGGATTTCAGCCCCATGTCTACTAATTACGTTTTACTTTTGGGTACAGCCTATACTTTCTTTTACGCGTCAGGTTCATTCTCATGTTGAGTTGCTAGTTCCATGACTGGAATGTCCATAGAACACCAGATATTATGTGGACAGTCTACATTTTTGATTAGTATAGAGTTCAATGCTAGGTCTAGGATTTAGTTCCATGTCTGGTTCCTCTGTTGTCTTTAGGTTGTTACTCCTGGGAACAGCCTATACTTTCTTTTACGCGTAGGGTTCATTCTCATGTTGAGTTGCTAGTTCCATACTGGAATGTCCATAGAACACCAAATATTGTGTGGACAGTCTACATTTTTGATTAGCACTAGAGTTCAGTGCTAGGTCTAGGATTTAGTTCCATGTCTGGTTCCTCTGTTGTCCTTAGGTTGTTACTCCTGGGAACAGCCTATACTTTATTTTACGCGTAGGGTTCATTCTCATGTTGATTTGCTAGTTCCATGACTGGAATGTCCATAGAACACCAGATATTATGTGGACAGTCTACATTTTTGATTAGTATAGAGTTCAGTGCTAGGTCTAGGATTTAGTTCCATGTCTGGTTCCTCTGTTGTCCTTAGGTTGTTACTCCTGGGAACAGCCTATACTTTCTTTTACGCGTAGGGTTCATTCTCATGTTGATTTGCTAGTTCCATGACTGGAATGTCCATAGAACACCAGATATTGTGTGGACAGTCTACATTTTGATTAGTACAGAGTTCAGTGCTAGGTCTAGGACTTTGTTCCATGTCTGGTTCCTCTTTTGTCCTTAGGTTGTTACTCCTGGGAACAGCCTATACTTTCTTTTTCTAGAAGGTTTCAGCTCAGTTCCATGTCTACTATTCAACTCAATGACTGATATATCCAAAATGAAATGGATGTTCCTTCCGGGAGTAGCCTTCTCCTCTCCAGTAGGGTTCACTATCATTTCCATGTCCAGTGTTCAGTTCTGTGACCGGCACAGTACTGTATATCCATCAAACGTTATACCTGTGAAAAGTATAGACTTCATTGATGATATACAGTCCCCGAGAATAATTTCCTCTGGTGGGCCCAAGGAACCCCAGTCTGAGATTAATTCAGTTCCATGTCTGGGTCTTATACTGTCCACTGGATGTTACTCCTGGGATCAATGTACACTTTCTTTTACTAGTCATGTTCAGTCCTGTGTCTGGTTTTCAATTTTTCAGTGGTTCAATGGTTCCAACTTCTGTTTATCAGGAGAGTTCAGTTTCAAGTCTGGTTCTTCTACCTTGCACAGGATGTTACTCCTGGGAGCATTTAATTATTTCTTTTATTAATAGGGTTGACCTGTAGTTAGTAAGGTTCAGCTCAATGTATGGTCCATAGGGATACACATTAGCCATATTTTAATAGTTTGGACATTGACTCACAGGTAGCTACCTATAGATGGAATTAGAAAGACAGTTTCTTCCTCCCGAAGTTATATAGCATAGATTTTCCAGGTAGAGTTGACTGTAAAACTTTCTGACACCTGCTAGCAGTGTCCATGAGAAGCAACAATGAACGTCAAGAGCTGGTTCATAGGGAGTTCAGAAGAGATAACACCTCATGATGGTCTGACTTTTCTTTTACTACTAGGTAGAGATGAGCAAATCTTAGGTTATGAAACTCGTTCACGCTTCGTTTGGTGGTAAAAGCAGAATTGCATTATGGATTCCGTTACCACGGACAATAACGCAATTCTGTGACGGAATGCATAACGGAACGCCTTTAGAGGCATAATAGAAGTCTATGGCCTGCATAACGGAGCCGTCCCATTTCCGTTATGCAGGAGAGGACTCCCCTGCCTCTAAAGGCATTCCGTCATAGAATTGCATTATGGTCCGTGGTAACGGAATCCATAACGCAATTCTGCTTTTACCACCAAATGAAGTGTTAACGAATTTCAAAATATGAAATTCGCTCATCTCTATTACTAGGGTTCAGTTCCATGTCTAGTTTTTATTTCTATGACTGGTACTGTATGTCCATTGTGTACCAGATGTTACTCCTGTGGTGGTTTACATTTTTTGTAATCTATCAAGATTATTGTAACACGCTTGCATAGAGATTAGCAACCTTCAGCACTCCAGCTGCTGTGAAACTACAACTCCCAACATGCAAACTTGCTTGGCTGCTCTTCTAACTCCCATAGAAGTGAATGAAGCATTCTGGGAGTTGTAGTTTAGGAACAGCCAGAGGTTGCTGATCCCTGTGTTAGCAAAACTCTTTACAGGCTGCAACACACATCATAACCACTGGGTGGCCACATATAGACACATATAGCATGAACAACTCCCAACAGAGTATCACAAAATCATGTTCTGTTTTAAAAGTTGGTCATCCCGGACCATACATCTCAAGGAAGGACACATCTTCAAGCTAGGATTTGCATTACATGGGGCAGATAATTAGCTTGCCCCTAGCACTCAATGGCAATAGTTCTGCTACCCCCACCTACCTAGATGTCTGATCTAGTGAAAGACAAGGATGTGTCTACTCAATATTATTTCATGGACTCTCAGCAGCACAGAGTATTTCAGGATCTTCTGGGGGGAGGCGAAGTGATATGATGATGTTAGTGAGGACAATGCTGCATGTGAAGAAGAGAAAGAGAACTAATGGAAGGTCACAGAACGAGAGTAGCATAGAGGGAGGAGGAGCAGCATCCTCCAGCAGCACAGAGCATTTCAGGTGAAGAATGTGGTGATCATGTGTGAAGTCGGAGGCTGTAGTCCAAGTAGTAGAGTTGTCACAGAAGCACCAAGTACTTCAGGAGGGGATTATGTTGGTCTTTTAGGAGGTTACACATTTAGGCCTCGTGTGCGCCCCGTGGCCGTGCTGCACAAACCCCCACTGTCGGGCAGCCGCAGCGGATCACGGGCCAATTCACTTTAATGGGTCCGCGATCCGGCCGTTCTGCAAAAAGAAAGGACATGTTCTATCTTTTTGCGGAACGGAAGTACGGGACAAAACCCCATGTGCTTCCGTAGGGTTCCGTTCCGCATCTCCGGATTTGCAGACCCATTGAAGTGAATGGTTCAGCATCCGTGATGCGGAATGCACACGGAACGGTGCCCGTGTATTACGGATCCGCAATACGGCCACAAGAGCGCACACATTCGTGTGCAATAAGCCTTATAGTGAACGGAGATGGATCCCCCCCCCAGCAGTACAGAGTGTTTCAGGAGATTAGTGTACTCTGTGCTGATGTGGGCAGTGAAGTGTGATGACAATAATTACAAGGGGCAGAAATGTGCAAAAAATGGATCACATGACTGATAGACTATGCCCATAGGGCAGCCTCTACTATGCACTACAAAGACCAGCAGACGGAGGACCTTGTATGCAGCATATGTGCGCTGCTGTATCCGCATCAGACGCAGAGATATTGATGGGTTGTTTTCAGCTCTGGCTCGGTAATTTGCTGCGCTATCTGGCAGTCACTGTCGCCCGTCCTCGTTACTTCCACTCCTCCCACGCAGATACATTGTGTCGTCTTTAATCTATCCTCCCACAGAGACCCCTGGAGCTTGGCGCATCCACAAACGACAAGACACAACGTCTCCCCTCGTAAATGTTCAATGCTCTTCCCAATCGCACATCTCTTCTAATGACGGGGCCCGGATAATTCATTACTCCTAATGGCACCAGCCACGGGCAAACTCCTACTGACCACGAGGAAGAGGAGTCACTCCCTGTGTGCATTCAGTCAGAGGAAGCAATACATCTCCACACCGCCATTATTAGGATATGACAGTGATAATAATTCACAGCTGCACAAGGAGAGTCACAAACAAAATGAAAAGTTTAAAAGCAAGCACAATAGATTGTTATAGTGGGCAGGCACAGGACCCCACGGTAACGCCTGACCGCCACCATCACACCGTTACTTCATCCTCTTTGAATTATTTAAATTAGGGAAGGTTAATACACTTCTTCCAATTTTTCCTCATATAGGGGTGCCTGTGGAAAAGAGGGGTGCACATAGCTGCTAGGACACATTCAGTCAAACATTGGGTGGAATCCCATGCAGCCCCCCTCCGGTATAGTGTCCTGCCCTACACTATAACAATAGCCAAAGAAAGAATGCTTAGAAAATGCCATATAATGTAAATACTGCCATACACTGCTCAAATACCAACATACTGTGAGCAAAGAACAGCTGCACGCAAAGTAATCTAATGGCGGCTATACATGGCTAACTAAAACTGCAATAAAAGATTTGCGTCGGCCACAAGCCCCTTTTGCCAGCCTGTGGCTCCCCGTCAGTAGAGGAAGATGATCTTATGCAAGTTCCCGGGTCACACACCCCTCAAGGAAAATGCATAGGGTCCCTGTAGACAGGACCCCCAGGAGCAACGTGAGAGTGAAAGTCAAAAACATTCCACACCAGTGTCAGTTACTCAGTGTTATGTGGTCACTACCCGGTGGTATTGTTTGGCCAATGATTGGATGCATTATATAATACATTGACAGTATTCAGGCACAGTATAAATACTTTAGTTAAAACATTCATCTATTCCTTCCTTTTCCTCTCTCTCCCCTCCTCCTCTCTTCTTTTCCATTTCCCTAACTCCCACTCTCTCCCCTTCCTCTTACTGCATCCCCCTCTCTTCATCTCTCTGCCCCCTCTCTCCTCCTCTCTATCTGACTGTCTTTCTCTCTGCTCCCACCCCTCTCTGCCTCTCCATCTCCCTTTATTTCTTATCTCCCACCCCTTCCTCTCTCTTCTCCGTCCCCCCTCCCTCTCCTCATTTCCTCTCTTTCTCCCGCTCTCATCTCGCCTCCTTCTCTCTTCTCCAGCCCCCTCTCTCTGCCCCTTCATCTCTATCCATTTCCTCTCTACCCTCTCTCTCTCTCTTCGCCAGCCCCCTCTCTCCTCCTTCCCCCTTTATCACCTCCTTTTCCTCTCTGCACCTACCTCATCTCGCCTCCTTCTCTCTTCTCCACCCCCTCTCTCTGCCCCTTAATCTCTATCCATTTCCTCTCTACCCTCTCTCTCTCTTCGCCAGCCCCCTCTCTCCTCCTTCCCCCTTTATCGCCTCCTTTTCCTCTCTGCACCTACCTCATCCCCCCTCCTTCTCTCTTCTCCACCCCCTCTCTCTGCCCCTTCATCTCCCTCCATTTCCTCTCTCCCCCCTCTCTCTCTTCTCCATTCCCATCTACCTCTCTCTTCTCCGCCATCCTCTATCCCCTCCATTTCTTCTCTCCCACCCCTTCCTCTCTCTTCTCCGTCCCCTTCCCTCTCCTCCTTCCCTCTCTCTCTTCCTCTGCACCTCCCTCTCTCATCCCCCTCCTTCTCTCTTCTCCACACCCCTCTCTGCCCCTTCATCTCTCTCCATTTCCTCTCTACCCTCTCTCTCTTCTCCATCCCCCTCTCTCCTCCTTCTCCCTCTATCTCCTCTGCCTCTCTGCACCTTCCTCCCTCACGCCCCCCTCTTCTCTCTTCTCTATCCCCCTCTTTCCGCCCCTTCATCTCTCTCCATTTCCTCTCTCCCCCTTTCTCTCTTCTCCATTCCCGTCAGCCTCTCTCTTCTCCGCCATCCTCCATCCCCTCTCTCTGCCCCTCCATCTCCCTCACTCCCCCTCTATCCCCTCCTCTGCCTCTCTGCACCTCCCTCTCTCACGCCCCTCTCTTTATCCCCCCATTTTTGTAATTATCTTTGTATTGATCTTCAAACTACAATACTGTATGTCCTGTCTACTTCTAGGTGGGACTTAATGGAAGTTCTTCTCACATAGATACCATACGTTTCCTCACTTAACAAAGAACTAACAAATGCTGCTTCCCCTTTAATTTCCGCAAGTTCAACTCCCTTTGTGCGTCAGATAAAGAATCCGAGCTGAACCTCTTATTGACACTGTGGGATTGTTGTGTATCAGCTTCACCGCCAGGACCCAACATTAATTTTATTACTTTAATTACCAAAAAACATAAAACTAAATAGAGATGCAGTAAAAGGGGGATTATGCAACAGATATTTCTGTGCCCGGACCACTGGGGACCATTTACAGGGCTCCCTTCTTTTTTGGAGACCTTTACTCAAACTATATTTGGCCACCTTTATAAATAGCCGTTCCTTCTATAACTCCAATTTCTACTTATCAATAAAAGCAGAGACATGAGGCTTGTAATAATGCTTTGGAAAAGCGAGCTGAGCAAATTTATTATCTTCGATCCTGACTTTATCTCTGGCTATTAGATTTGGGATAGCTCTCAAGTGCTCCGATGATATGAGTAAATCTCTCATTAGTCTCTATGACTGTTCTCTTGTCAGAACCAGACTCTGAGAGGATGGGAGAGATGGAAAATGCCTATAGAGCAGGGAGGAAGCCGAGCAAATAAAAAAAAATCACACCCAAGCGAGGTCAGATATCTCCCCGTACATTATGGGTCACCATCTGTATTATCTGGAGTTAACAAAAGTTCATCACAATTTATAATGCGCAAAGGAATAGCATTTTGTCAGCTCTCCTTTGTGGTGTAGTATAGAAGATCTGTCGGCTCTGTGGTGTAGTATAGAGGATCTGTCTGCTCTCCTGTGTGGTGTAGTATAGAGGACCTGTCAGCTCTCCTGTGTGGTGTAGTATAGAGGACCTGTCAGCTCTCCTGTGTGGTGTAGTATAGAGGATCTGTCAGCTCTCCTGTGTGGTGTAGTTTGGAGGATCTGTCAGCTCTCCTGTGTGGTGTAGTATAGAGGATCTGTCGGCTCTCCTGTGTGGTGTAGTATAGAGGATCTGTCAGCTCTCCTGTGTGGTGTAGTATAGAGGATATGTCAGCTCTCCTGTGCGGTGTAGTATAGAGGATCTGTCAGCTCTCCTGTGTGGTGTAGTATAGAGGATCTGTCAGCTCTGCTGTGTGGTGTAGTATAGAGGATCTGTCAGCTCCCCTGTGTGGTGTAGTATAGAGGATCTGTCAGCTCTGCTGTGTGGTGTAGTATAGAGGATCTGTCAGCTCTCCTGTGTGGTGTAGTATAGAGGATCTGTCAGCTCTCCTGTGTGGTGTAGTATAGAGGATCTGTCAGCTCTCCTGTGTAGTATAGAGGATCTGTCAGCTCTGCTGTGTGGTGTGGTATAGAGGATCTGTCGGCTCTGCTGTGTGGTGTAGTATATGGGATCTGTCAGCTCTCCTGTGTGGTGTAGTATAGAGGATCTGTCAGCTCTCCTGTGTAGTATAGAGGATCTGTCAGCTCTGCTGTGTGGTGTAGTATAGAGGATCTGTCAGCTCTCCTGTGTGGTGTAGTATGGAGGATCTGTCAGCTCTCCTGTGTGGTGTAGTATAGAGGATCTGTCAGCTCTCCTGTGTGGTGTAGTATAGAGTATCTGTCAGCTCTCCTGTGTGGTGTAGTATAGAGTATCTGTCAGCTCTCCTGTGTGGTGTAGTATAGAGGATCTGTCAGCTCTCCTGTGTGGTGTAGTATAGAGGATCTGTCTCCTCTCCTGTGTGGTGTAGTATAGAGGATCTGTCGGCTCTCCTGTGTGGTGTAGTATAGAGGATCTGTCTCCTCTCCTGTGTGGTGTAGTATAGTGGATCTGTCAGCTCCATGTGTGGTGTAGTATAGAGGATCTGTCAGCTCTCATGTGCGGTGAAGTATAGAGGATCTGTCAGCTCCCCTGTGTGGTGTAGTATAGAGGATCTGTCAGCTCTCCTGTGTGGTGTAGTATAGAGGATCTGTCGGCTCTCCTGTGTGGTGTAGTATAGTGGATCTGTCAGCTCTCCTGTGTGGTGTAGTATGGAGGATTTGTCAGCTCTCCTGTGTGGTGTAGTATAGAGGATCTGTCGGCTCTCCTGTGTGGTGTAGTATAGAGGATCTGTCAGCTCTCCTGTGTGGTGTAGTATAGAGGATCTGTCAGCTCTCCTGTCTGGTGTAGTATAGAGGATCTGTCTCCTCTCCTGTGCGGTGTAGTATAGAGGATCTGTCAGCTCTCCTGTGCGGTGTAGTATAGAGGATATGTCAGCTCTGCTGTGTGGTGTAGTATAGAGGATCTGTCAGCTCTGCTGTGTGGTGTAGTATAGAGGATTTGTCAGCTCTCCTGTGTGGTGTAGTATAGAGGATCTGTCAGTTCTCCTGTGTGGTGTAGTATAGAGGATCTGTCAGCTCTCCTGTGTGGTGTAGTATAGAGGATCTGTCAGCTCTCCTGTGCGGTGTAGTATAGAGGATCTGTCAGCTCTCCTGTGTGGTGTAGTATAGAGGATCTGTCGGCTCTCCTGTGTGGTGTAGTATAGTGGATCTGTCAGCTCTCCTGTGTGGTGTAGTATAGAGGATCTGTCAGCTCTCCTGTGTGGTGTAGTATAGAGGATCTGTCAGCTCTCCTGTGCGGTGTAGTATAGAGGATCTGTCAGCTCTCCTGTGTGGTGTAGTATAGAGGATCTGTCGGCTCTCCTGTGTGGTGTAGTATAGTGGATCTGTCAGCTCTCCTGTGTGGTGTAGTATAGTGGATCTGTCAGCTCTCCTGTGTGGTGTAGTATAGAGGATCTGTCAGCTCTCCTGTGTGGTGTAGTATGGAGGATCTGTCAGCTCTCCTGTGTGGTGTAGTATAGAGGATCTGTCGGCTCTCCTGTGTGGTGTAGTATAGTGGATCTGTCAGCTCTCCTGTGTGGTGTAGTATGGAGGATCTGTCAGCTCTCCTGTGTGGTGTAGTATAGAGGATCTGTCGGCTCTCCTGTGTTGTGTAGTATAGAGGATCTGTCAGCTCCCCTGTGTGCTGTAGTATAGAGGATCTGTCGGCTCTCCTGTGTGGTGTAGTATAGAGGATCTGTCAGCTCTCCTGTGTGGTGTAGTATAGAGGATTTGTCAGCTCTCCTGTGTGGTGTAGTATAGAGGATCTGTCGGCTCTCCTGTGTGGTGTAGTATAGAGGATCTGTCTCCTCTCCTGTGTGGTGTAGTATAGAGGATCTGTCAGCTCTCCTGTGCGGTGTAGTATAGAGGATATGTCAGCTCTGTGGTGTAGTATAGAGGATCTGTCAGCTCTGCTGTGTGGTGTAGTATAGAGGATCTGTCAGCTCTCCTGTGTGGTGTAGTATAGAGGATCTGTCAGTTCTCCTGTGTGGTGTAGTATAGAGGATCTGTCAGCTCTCCTGTGTGGTGTAGTATAGAGGATCTGTCAGCTCTCCTGTGCGGTGTAGTATAGAGGATCTGTCAGCTCTCCTGTGTGGTGTAGTATAGAGGATCTGTCAGCTCTCCTGTGTGGTGTAGTATAGAGGATCTGTCAGCTCTCCTGTGTGGTATAGTATAGAGGATCTGTCAGCTCTCCTGTGTGGTGTAGTATAGAGGATCTGTCAGCTCTCCTGTGTGGTGTAGTATAGAGGATCTGTCAGCTCTTCTGTGTGGTGTAGTATAGAGGATCTGTCAGCTCTCCTGTGTAGTATAGAGGATCTGTCAGCTCTCCAGTGTGGTGTAGTATAGAGGATCTGTCAGCTCTCCTGTGTGGTGTAGTATAGAGGATCTGTCAGCTCTCCTGTGTGGTGTAGTATAGAGGATCTGTCAGCTCTCCTGTGTGGTGTAGTATAGAGGATCTGTCAGCTCTCCTGTGTGGTGTAGTATAGATGATCTGTCAGCTCTCCTGTGTGGTGTAGTATAGAGGATCTGTCAGCTCTCCTGTGTGGTGTAGTATAGAGGATCTGTCAGCTCTCCTGTGTGGTGTAGTATATGGGATCTGTCGGCTCTCCTGTGTGGTGTATTATAGGGGAAGCAGATATTTTTACTACAGAGGTGAACAAATTCCATGTTTGGTAGAAAGAATTAAAACTCATCTACAAAAAAAAAAAAAAAAACTCCTTGAAATGAAGCAGATTCCATTTATTTCTCCCCAGATTTTCATTTTGTGCCTAATTATCTGTCCTTTCTTTGAGACAATGCCCAGCGCTCGGGCACATGGTTAAACATTCTTTGCTTTGCTCTTCTGCATTGTTCGTGTTCCCTCCTGTCGGACAAAGTCAAAGTAGTGATTTTTTTTTTCTTTTTTGTAGTACTTGACCTAAATCCTAAGAACTTTCTTTCTTCCTCTCCAATTACATAGACTTTGACTAGGAGTTAAATTACCTGAGAGCCCGGGCGCACAATAAATCTGCCTATATGTGCTTTTTTTTCTACTTTTCCTCCTGTCCCCACCTCCAGAAAGTAAAATGAACTGTGGCAGCTCCTCAAACGGCTGCATAAAATATTCAAATTAGTGTCAAAGTTGAGCAAAGCAAGTTTGTTTAAATTCCGCTACTTCTGCTAAACAGGGAGCTTCACTTTTTACTGAAGATGCCGCCTCGCGCCTTTCTTTCTACCGTTGATGCTTATGGACCTAGTCAAGTGGCAGAGCATGCAGCTAGAAATATACAGTAATTAATGAAGACCCGGCATCAAAAGCTGTGCTGGAATATTTATCATAACTGACTAAATGCAAAATACATACGACACAGCACGAAGCTCCGGGGCAAAATGCTGACCCTCCCTCGTCGCTAATTATAACAATCTATTTATAAAACTGATGTCCTCTAATGTAGCAATTAGGCCATTGAGCTGTCATAGCCACTGGGTGAAGGGGTGCACCGCCTGTAGGAATGTTCTCCAACCTGTGTCTCTCCAGCTGTTGCAGATTTAATATTCCCAGCCTGCCCCGACTGCTGTGAGTGCCACCAACTAAATATCAGTGCCCTATACAGTAGTTATACCCCAGCTTACAGTCTGCTCGTTTAGTCAATATACGACACCCCAAGCTTGATCTATCATTTATCACTTACTTTTAGCCCACCCGAGAGTGAGAACCAAGCACATTTTTGCAGATTGGTGTTGTCACAGCCCCGCCCTCAAGGGCATCCTTACCAGAGAGTCAGCCCATGAGAAGTAGAGAGACAGTTCCTTCCACTGTGCTATAGGCTATGTGAACCTGTACCAAGTGCATGAGGTACCCTCCCCCAAAACTTGAGGCGACCACTAGTAGATATACAGGGAGTGCAGAATTATTAGGCAAATGAGTATTTTGACCACATCATCCTCTTTATGCATGTTGTCTTACTCCAAGCTGTATAGGCTCGAAAGCCTACTACCAATTAAGCATATTAGGTGATGTGCATCTCTGTAATGAGAAGGGGTGTGGTCTAATGACATCAACACCCTATATTAGGTGTGCATAATTATTAGGCAACTTTCTTTCCTTTGGCAAAATGGGTCAAAAGAAGGACTTGACAGGCTCAGAAAAGTCAAAAATAGTGAGATATCTTGCAGAGGGATGCAGCACTCTTAAAATTGCAAAGCTTCTGAAGCGTGATCATCGAACAATCAAGTGTTTCATTCAAAATAGTCAACAGGGTCGCAAGAAGCGTGTGGAAAAACCAAGGCGCAAAATAACTGCCCATGAACTGAGAAAAGTCAAGCGTGCAGCTGCCAAGATGCCACTTGCCACCAGTTTGGCCATATTTCAGAGCTGCAACATCACTGGAGTGCCCAAAAGCACAAGGTGTGCAATACTCAGAGACATGGCCAAGGTAAGAAAGGCTGAAAGACGACCACCACTGAACAAGACACACAAGCTGAAACGTCAAGACTGGGCCAAGAAATATCTCAAGACTGATTTTTCTAAGGTTTTATGGACTGATGAAATGAGAGTGAGTCTTGATGGGCCAGATGGATGGGCCCGTGGCTGGATTGGTAAAGGGCAGAGAGCTCCAGTCCGACTCAGACGCCAGCAAGGTGGAGGTGGAGTACTGGTTTGGGCTGGTATCATCAAAGATGAGCTTGTGGGGCCTTTTCGGGTTGAGGATGGAGTCAAGCTCAACTCCCAGTCCTACTGCCAGTTTCTGGAAGACACCTTCTTCAAGCAGTGGTACAGGAAAAAGTCTGCATCCTTCAAGAAAAACATGATTTTCATGCAGGACAATGCTCCATCACACGCGTCCAAGTACTCCACAGCATGGATGGCAAGAAAGGGTATAAAAGAAGAAAATCTAATGACATGGCCTCCTTGTTCACCTGATCTGAACCCCATTGAGAACCTGTGGTCCATCATCAAATGTGAGATTTACAAGGAGGAAAAACAGTACACCTCTCTGAACAGTGTCTGGGAGGCTGTGGTTGCTGCTGCACGCAATGTTGATGGTGAACAGATCAAAACACTGACAGAATCCATGGATGGCAGGCTTTTGAGTGTCCTTGCAAAGAAAGGTGGCTATATTGGTCACTGATTTGTTTTTGTTTTGTTTTTGAATGTCAGAAATGTATATTTGTGAATGTTGAGATGTTATATTGGTTTCACTGGTAAAAATAAATAATTGAAATGGGTATATATTTTTTTTTTGTTAAGTTGCCTAATAATTATGCACAGTAATAGTCACCTGCACACACAGATATCCCCCTAAAATAGCTAAAACTAAAAACAAACTAAAAACTACTTCCAAAAATATTCAGCTTTGATATTAATGAGTTTTTTGGGTTCATTGAGAACATGGTTGTTGTTCAATAATAAAATTAATCCTCAAAAATACAACTTGCCTAATAATTCTGCACTCCCTGTAGACAGTCTTGCAGGCAATGTTCCCTGGGAAATGGTATGCAAATTAGATCTCCTCCTGAAGAAAGAAAATAGCTTCTCTATTGTAACCTATCGGTAGCTACCTTGTAAGTCAATACCCAACCTATTAAATGGTCACAAAACGTGATTAGAGATTTCCGCCAAGCCAGAGACTTGCCCAAAAGGAAGTAACACTCATCTGTAGATGTTTGAGGGGGCATTGACTTAAAGGATAGCTCCCTATAGGGTTTGGAGAGATAATTTTTCTTCTTTCTGGAGCAGTGCTAATTTGCATACATTGCCTGGACTTCTCCACAAAGACAGAGTATCCATGAGAATGAGAAGTATCTTTTTTTTTTTATTATTTGTGGAGAAGAAGACAACTTCCGTAGAACTCTTTTTAGAGCACCTGTCAGCAGTATCAACCATACTAAACCAGGCATACCCTATCTTAGGATTGATCCTGCTGATTAAAACGATACCTGTCTTTTGAAAATCGGTTGTGGCGTTCCTGAGAAAAAAAGACTCTTATTCTTTATGTAAATCAGTGCACTGAGGGGCGTGGCCAGCACAGAGGGGAAGGAGGCTCCACCCTTCAGTGCACTGCAGCCTTCAAATGGATATAAAATAAAAATTATTTTTCTTGAGAACTCCACAATTAATATTCACAAGACAGGTATCCTTTTATTCAGCAGGAACATCCTTACTAGGCAGAATGCTTGGTTTACTAAGGTTGTTCCTGCTAACAAGTGCCCTTTAAGTGCTAGGTCATTGGAATTAAAGGATAACCTGGTGACAGGGTAAAGGAAATTTCCCTTTCTATTATTACCTACTTTACATTTTAATGAAACCTTCCAATAGACTCTCTAACTTCATCTGGAATCTGACGCTAGAATAACTGATCAATGCAGATCTTTCTTTATATGTAGTCTGTACTCATGCCATTGACCTCAAAACTGCAAGATAAAGGCAAAGCCAAAGATTTCATCTATAGATATATTGGTCGAGGAAAAAAAGTGAGTCACTTAAAGAAGGCTGCAAAGGAAAACCCATCTTCTGAAGTGGGACCTGATCTTATTTCACCGTAATATCAGAGGAAGGGGAATATATTTCTGCCAGATGAATGACCTATATTATCTCTGAAATACATATTACGCTAAGGAAGGAAATGCAGCAGAGTTCACCTGCCCACACACAAGACATCAGGATTATCACAACCCGGCTGAGGTGCGGCTAATGCATCCTTCCCCTGCAGTCATTAAGGGAAGGAGGCAAACATAATGCGGAGACTATATTTCTGGTGGAGGACATTCCAAAAAGGACATAGGCTATAACAGCTTCTAGAAACATTAAGCTTAATACCATCATGCAAGATTTCAGGAAGCCCTTGAGAATAAAAAAAGGTTAAAAACCAAACAAAAACATAAACTAATATTAAAGGAGGGCCTGAATATTAGAACTACGTCTGGAGGCAGCAAGTAAAGGTCGCGCTAATTAGAGGTGTATAGACACTGGGCATAACGTCTGCAACATCTTTCTATTGATGAATGCCACTTAACCAATGCCCTTTGCATTTCAACGAGGTCATCGTACAAGTGAGGATACAACATAACCACAGCATTCCTGGAAGAGAAAACATAAAGAAAACTCTTCTAATTGCTTATTTTCCATGTTCAGTTTGAACGACCAATTTGGAAAAGAAAAAAAAAAGAGAAGGATGAATCGTCTTTAAGATGTAAACATATGTTGGGAGAACCTTGTTACTCACAATTGATGTGTATTATGGCCGTGATAAAAGTATCATTCTCGAGACGGCCGTCCAAGAAGGTGTCATTTTTGGAAAATGAAAGGGAAATCTAACATTTAAATGGCTTTGTAGTGTGATGGATTTGCCGTTGTGGAGAGGTTGCTTTGTGCAACCGACTTTCTACAGACAGAGGAAAACAATTAGAGTTACTGAAAATGAAATATTACGTAGTTAAAGTCTAGGTTAATGTTTTATTCATTCCTCTGGAGTTGGCTTGTTGGTCACACACAATGAGCGAGCGAAGGTGTCCGTGTAAATAATCTTCAGAACAAGCTTCTTCTTGGAGAAAAAAATTGGGTGTAATTTTTCTTCCTCTTGGAATGGAAATGAATTCAATTGTGTGATTGCCTCAAATCAGTGGGATGTCAAGATTGGACAGACATATCACAGGAATTTTGGATGACGGGGACAGGCCCGAAACGTTGGATGAGCTTTGTTAAAGTGCTGAATGGATTGAAGTAGAAAACATATCATATTCCTGGGTTTTATGCTACCTCTTACGCTACTTCCTGGGTTTTATGTTACCTTTCCACTACTTCCTCTCCATTAGGGTCCATTCACACGTCCGTAGTGTATTGTGGATCCTCAAATTGTGGATCCGCAATACACCCGGCCGGCACCCCCATAGAACTTCCATTCTTGTCTTCAATTGCGGAAAAGAATAGGAAATGTTCTATTTTTTTGCGGGGCCGCGTCCCATTAGTTCGGGGTCGAAGCCCGGAAGTTCGGGGCAGCGCTCCAGAAATATATATTTCACATATAGCTCCACACATAGTGTGCTCTCCGTATCCATTCCTGCCCTATTGAGAATTAATGGGTCCGCATCCGTTCCTGATATTGCGGAACGGATGAGGACCCATTTGCGGACGTGCAAATGGACCCTTACACTGTACATCATCTCTGCACATGAATTTAATGAAGCGAGTACTTGTCATTATGCCATTAGGGGCCTATTGTTATGTCAGAGCCTGGGCCTACTCAAAATTCCTAAGATGTAGAGATATCTGTTTGGCACTCTACCAATGTGTTATCTGGTGTTATCTCCCTACCATAAAGCATCAGATAACACCTTGGTAGAGTGCCAAACAGATATCTCTACATCTTAGGAATTTCGAGTAGGCCCAGGCTCTGATATAATAAGACCTCTAATATAACCGGTCTTTAAAAGGGTTATCCAGGAAAATATATTTATGACTTATCCTCAGGATAGGTCATCAGTATCAGATCTGCAGGGGTACGACACCCGGGACCTCGACGATTAGCCTCTTCCTAGGCCAGTTACATCTCTTTACATCGGCCATATGGCCTAATTTCAGCTCAGCCCCATTCAAGTCAATGGGGCTAAGCTGCAATACCAAGCACTGCCACTATACAACGTACGGTGCTGTCCTTGGAGAGCTGCCGGGAGCCTGCATCACTCACTAGACCTTCGGTGAACGCAGCGGCTCCCTGAAACAGCAGATCAGCAGAGGCACTGGGACTTAGACCCCACTTATGTCATGATGATGACCTGTCTTAAGGATAAATCAATATTTTTTCCGGGATAACCCCTTTAGAGACCCAACAGAAGACAACACCATTTTGGGTGACTTTGGAGCAAATCATTTGCGCTAGGGTCTCTTTATTAAAGGGGTTGTGCAGGCAGTATTTATTGAAGGCTTATCCTCAGGATAGGTCATCAATATCTGATCAGCAGGGGTCCGACGCCTGGCACTCTCGCTGATCAGCTGTTTGAAGAGGAGGAGGCTCTCCACGTGACCACTGCTTCCTCTGCGTGTCATCTCCTCTCTAGTGGCGGCGTAGCATAATGGCAGGAACTCGCTCCATTCAAGTGAATGAGTACTTGTAACTACACTGCACTTCTGAGATGATGTGCAGTGTAATGAAGAGGAAGTAGCGCTCTCTTCGAACAGCTGATTGTTGTTTCTTGGCAGCACATCAACCCATGTAAACAGAGGACGTGCTGCCAACGATATGCAAACATTAAAGGGGACAAATGGTCACAATAACGATAATTCGACCCCCATACAGTTTATATCAGCCCACGTAAAATGCTCTATTAACGAACGCCAATTTATTGTTATAGTGTTGATTAGTGCTCGTTCTATAGAGTTATCGGTCTATGCAAAAAGACCCTTTCAACATAAATGTGTTATCCCATCTCAGACATTGGGGGCATATCGCTAGGATATGCCCCCAATATCTGATAGGTGTGGTCTGGGACCTGCAATTATACTTAGAACGGAGCAAGCAAAGTCCCAGAGGGCGCACTGCACATGCGCGGCTGACCTCCATTCATGGGAATGTCCATCGGCTATTTTCTGAAGTCCCATTGAAATGAGTGAGAGCCGCATCGCACAGGCGCGGCCATTGCTCCATTCACTTCTATGGGGCTGACAGGAATAGCCGAGTCAGCGATTGACTATTTTCGGCACCCCCATGAGAATGAATGGAGGGCAGCCGCGCATGTGCGGTGCACCCTCCGGGACTTTGTCAGCATCATTCTAATTATAGATGCGGATCCCGGAGGTGGGACCCTCATCTATCAGACATTGGGGCATATCCTAGTGATATGCCCCCAATGTCTGAGATAGTACAACCCCTTTAAAAAAGTATCTTAGAAGAAAAAAGAAGAAAAAGAAGAAAGAAGAAAAACATTGAAACACTACTGTTATAAGACCTTATCTTGCTTGATTACAATCCATCCCCAGCCCCACACACACACAACGTTATCATGAAGAACATGTCGCCCATGATACTATATAAATGAGGTCAATAAAATGCATGTCTTAAGTCTAAATTCTCCTGACTGTCGGGCGCCGTGCATACTCTGTGCACTATCCAGACCTGCAGCAGGTAAAACACTGGTGGCTTCGTTCTATGTGTCATACATCGCCCTGCATAATTAGGTCACAAAGCAATTACGTTCACTTTGCGCTCCCTTCACCTTTCATTGAGTATTTTCAATGTAGGAAACTGGGGAAATCAAGGTCTGTAATTTTCAAAAATGTATTTTTGTTTCTTACCTAAGTGGAATGGAACATTCTACGGCCATCAGTCAACAAAGTTACTGTATGACAGCATTTGCCAAATTGGGCAAGAAAATATCGTAAAATCACACAGTTTAGAGAGAAGGGTCATGAGGAGAGTATTAACTTGAGCTACTTTTAGTCATTTAAAAGCAAAGTCATATTCTTGTTTTTTTTTTATTATTAATTTTTTTGCTGTAGTAAGTGGTTATGGAGTTGCTGGTTTCTTTATGAAACTTTTAAGTGGCCTTTTTCCCCAAGTTTCAGCAAAATTGTGTGCTCCGTTAATTTGGGCATGAGGGCGGGCGTAACATTTAGTTCATTTGTTCTACTGTATGTAACATTAATGAACAAGTCCTAAAATTCACCTTATTCTGCAATATATTTCATTTTTATTTTATTTTTAATGTGGTTTGAGTCCACATTATTTTACAAGTAAGGAGTCTTAAAGGTATTGTTATCTCAAAATTACCGTAGCTATTGTACCCGGATCCTTATGCAATTTCTCTATAAGCACTCTTTATCCTGTGAGCTCGGCTGTTCTGGACTATTAATGTGTAGCTCATTTTATTTTTTATTTTGGGGGGGGGTTGCTATCTGGTAGGTACCATTGTCTGCCTTATTAACTGTCGTAGAGCCAATGTCTCTGTCACCTCTTTCTTTGCTCTCCCTAGTAATCATAGTTGACTGAATCTAAATCTTGTATTGTCTTGAGACAAAATGTGAATATATCCACCCGGGATCTGTCTAACTGGTGGGAATCCAATCTTAAAGACCCAAATCGACTTTGAAATGTTGTTATTTTGAGTACCTCATAGGTAAAAGAGGTAAGCGGAACCCAGTCTAATGACTGCCCTTCTGGGAGGCATCTTATCATGATACAGATTTTGCGATACCAATCCTTCAACTTTCTTGGATGGTCATACAATGGCTCGTATTGTCCAACAATGAGGAATGAGGACAGGAAAAAATGAAATCTATGACCTATCATGAAGCACGATGGGAGAACCATCTACTGAACTGCATGATGTATTCAATCAAGGTTTTTTATGTAATTGTAATTTTTTTATATTTTGCTTTTTCCATCTATGAATTTAAGGCTAGGGGATATGTGTGATAGGCGGAGGTCTGACCACTGGGGCCCCTGCCGATCATGTGAGTGGGAGCACCTTTTTCCCCTGTTTGAATTGCGAACATGCGCCCTGGCACTCCATTCAAAGCTATAGGACTGTTGGAGATAGCAGAGTGCAAGTGCTTGGCTATCCTCAGCAGGGGCATTTTAAAATAGAGGGGGGGGGGGGGGAACAAAAAACGTACTTTTAAAATTTCCCACCAATGTACCGCCACTTCGATCCCCATTGGGCCTGTACTGATGATATTGGGGTCATTTTTCACAAGACTGGTGCAATCAATCACCAGCCTCCTAGTTCTTATGAGCATGGACAGCATGTCACCACTGAGGCCAGCACCTGCAGCACCATGGCTGCAGCACCACGTGAACTAAGGATCGGGCACCCCTTTAATACTAAACACATATATGCAAATTGCTGTAGCTCTTTTCCACAAGGAAGAAAAATCTCATGTCCATCAAACCAGGGATTCTTCTAAAGGGAAGAAGCTCTGGCTTGGCTGATATGAGAAAGTATTCTTCCTTCCACAGGACAACTAATTTCCATACTTTCTTTCCTATAGAGCATTGCATGTGAGTCTCCACACACCAGCTGGATCTCCGCAATGAGAACCAGTAACTTCTCTTCTACCAGAATAACAAGCACATAGAAATTCAGGAATCCATGTTCATGGATTGACTCCGAGCCTAAAGGTTTGTGCTTTCACGTGGTAGAAGGTTTCCCAGGGTCTTCTAATGTCCTTACTAGTGTTGGGCGAGCATGAGTCTCCTCCCCGCACGTTTGTTGGCTGCTAAGCAGCCAATAAACGTGTAGGTAAGCACTGCCATTCACTGTAACGCCGTAGCCATGTTGGCTACTGGCGTTTCAGTGATTGGCTGGCAGGAAGGTGTCATCAGGTGCTATATAGCATCCAATGACACGTGTTCAGCTCAGTCTTAGCCAAGGAGAGAAAGTGTAGGGAGTGAAATAGGAATATTTTAGCTTTTATACTTGTTATAGACCCAAAAGTCATTTTAAGGACTATTGTTGTATCTGGCAGCAATATATATTTTTAGTGCAACCTGCGCTAAATAGCTTGCAATTGTTTGGCCGCTGCAGACATTGACATTACCTGCGCTACATCTCCTGTATAACGTTAGTGCATCCGAAATATCAGTAATATTCAGTGTAATTTTTTTTTTGCCATGCAGCTGGACCTTCGCAAGCACCATCAGCTAGCACATCCACTTCTGTGTCCCAGCGCAGCGCACAGATGTCCATACCCCAGGCCTTTGAACGAAAGCGTAAATACCCAGCCACCCACCCACAGGCCATAGCACTAAATGCGCAACTTTCCAAATTGCTGGCCCTGGAAATGTTGCCATTTAGGCTTGTGGACACTGAGGCCTTCCGCAGCCTGATGGCGGAGGCTGTCCCGCGGTACTCTGTCCCCAGCCGTAAATATTTTTCACAGTGTGCAGTCCCAGCCTTACACCAGCATGTGTCACGTAACATCACCCGTGCCCTGATCAACACAGTTATTGGGAAGGTCCACTTAACCACTGACATATGGTCAAGTGCTTGTGGCCAGGGACGCTACATTTCACTGACGGCACACTGGGTGAATGTTGTGGAGGCCGGGAGCGATTCGTACCCTGGGATGGCACAGGTGCTATCGACGCCAAGGATTGCGGGCCCTACTTCCATCAGGGTTTCCGCCGCCACCTACTTTAGTGGCTGCAACCCCCCCCTACTCCTCCTCTGCCTCCTCCTCCACTTCTACCTCTGAATTATCATCTTGCAGCACTAGTCAGCCATTAGTCGGTAGCTTGAAGCAGTGTAGCACTGCAGTGGGGAAGCGGCAACAGGCCACGCTTAAACTGATCTGCTTAGGGGACAAACAGCACACCACCGCAGAGCTGTGGCAGGGGATAAAGGACCAGACTGAGATATGTCTCTCGCCACTCAACCTACAACCAGGCATGGTTGTGTCTGATAATGGCCGTAACTTGCTGGCTGATTTGGAGCTCGGCAAGCTCACACACATCCCATGCCTAGCCCACGTGTTCAACCTAGTGGTTCAGCAGTTTCTCAAAACCTACCCCAATTTACCTGAGCTACTGATGAAGGTGCGATGCGTGTGTGCCCATTTTCTCAAGTCATCGACAGCTTCCGCCGGTCCAGCAACGCTGCAGCAGCACTTTAACTTGCCAGCTCACCGACTATTGTGCGACGTGAGCATGTGCTGGAACTCCACGTTCCACATGTTGGCCAGGCTTTGTGAACAGCAGAGGGCAGTAGTGGAATACCAGCTACAACATGGCCGTCGCCTTTCCAGTCAGCTTCGCTCTTCACAAGCGAAGAGTGGGCATAGATATCTGACCTCTGTGAGGTTTTACATAACCTTGAGGAATCAACACAGATGGTGAACGGCTATAACACTATTATCAGTGTAACCATCTTACTTCTGTGTCTACCGAAACGCTCACTGCTCACAATAAAGGAGGACGCTTTGCATGTAGAAGAGGTGGAAATGGGGGAAGACAGTACATAGGGTGAAAGCCAGGCCACCCTCCGTTCGTCTTCTCAGCGCAAATTGGATGATGAGGAGGAGCAGGAAACTGTTGCATCCGCTACAGAGGGTAGTACCCATGGAAGTTTTATTCCATCTGTTCAGCGTGGATGGGTAGATTAGGAGGAAGAGGATGAGGAGATTGAGAGTCATCCTCCTGATGAGGACAGCGAAGTTTTGTCTGTTGGGACTCTGGCACACATTGCTGACTTTATGTTAGGCTGCCTTTCCCGTGACCCTCGCGTTGTACGCATTTTGGCCAACACCGATTACTGGTTGTTCACCCTTCTTGACCCCCGTTACGAAGAGAACTTCTCATCTCTCATTCCTGTGGTGGAGAGGACTAGCAAACTGGTGCAATACCAGAAGGTCCTTGTGGAAAAATAGCTCCAAAAATTTCCAGCTGATAACGCTGGCAGCAGAGTACGTAGTTCTTTGGGCAACCGAGGAGGGAAGATGAGGGGAACACACAGCAGTTCCAACAGAGGCAGGGCAACACTCTCCAAGGCCTGGGACAGTATTATGACACCCCGCCAGCACCCACACCCTGATGAGTGGCCTAATGTCACAAGGAGGGAAAATTTTGGGAAGATGGTGAAGGAGTACCTAGCAGACCGTGTCAGCGTCCTCAGTGATCCCTGTGTGCCTTACAACTATTGGGTGTCCAAGCTGGACACGTTGCATGAACTTGCGCTCCACGCCTTGGAGGTGCTGGTCTGCCCCGCAGCCAGCGTTTTGTCAGAGCGAGTATTTAGTGCTGCTGGGGGCATAATAACTGATAAGCGCATCCGCCTGTCAACTGAAAATGCTGACAGGTTGACTCTTATAAAAATGAACAAGGCCTGGATTTCCCCCGACTTCTCTACTCCACCAGAGGAAAGCGGCACTCTAAATGTGGCTTTTATGGTGTATTGAATACACTGTATTTCCATGCACCCCTTCCATCACTAAAAAGGGTATATGGTTCAATCCCACTTTTCTCGTCCTCCTCCTCCTCCATTATATCAACATGCTTAATGCGGACCCTCATGCATAATGTTTTTGAGGGTCACCAGCAGGCCGTCAACCATAATGTTTTAAAGGGTCAGCTCAGCAGCAGACCCTCACCCCTAAATTTTTAGATGGTCAGCTCGGCAGCGGGCCCTCGCCCACAAAGTTTTTTAGATGGTCAGCTCGGCAGCAGGCCCTCACCCACAACATTTTTTTAGATGGTCAGCTCGGTAGTAGGCCCTCGCCAACAACATTTTTTAGATGGTCAGCTCAGCAGCAGGCCCTCGCCCACAATTTTTTTTAGATGGTCAGCTCGGCAGAATGCCCTCGCCCACAAAATATTTTAGATGGTCAGCTCAGCAGCAGACCCTCACCCCTAATGTTTTAGATGGTCAGATCAGCAGCAGGCCCTTGCCCCTAATGTTTTAGAGGGTCACCAGCATTCCCTTGCTCTTAATGTTTTTGAGGGTCACCAGCAGGCCACCAATCATAATTTTTCAAAGGTGTGTATGATGCCCTCCTTTATGTTTAATAAAGGGTGTATTAGAGTGCCGGTTCCTTGTAATTTTTAGCAGCCCTTTCACTTAGTGCATAGGCTTTATGAGTGTAGGAGTCCCACTACCTGAACTATTGTACCACAATGTGAATGAGGCCCTCCTTTCTGTGATATACAGGTTGTATCGGAGTGCCCCCTCCTTGTAATTTTTGGCAGCACTTGCACTTTATATACAAGTAAATATACAGGAAAGAATGTTTCCTAACAATTTTTCCTCTAAAATCGATTTTATCTTCGGTTTGGTGCGTATTATTGTCAGTCTGTAAAAGTGGCGTACTACTCGGACAACATCGTTCCCAGCAGTGACCTAGGAGTCCAAGATGCATCCAGACCTCCTCCCCATGCTGTTCCTGAACCATTTCAGTGGTGTTTCCATCAATTTCTGACTTTTTCCTATGAACCAGACACCCTCCCCTTTTCACAGAATGGGGTGCCTGGTTTAATGCTCGAGTTCTCCCATTGACTTCCATTGTACTTGGGTGCTCGGTAGAGCACCCAAGCATCCCGAGGTGTTCTACTCGAGCACTTTGGTGCTCAACTAACACTATGGGGGAAGGGAGGTGGAATATAACAAATATAAATCTCCCTTTCCCTCTATGTGGACATGAACCACCAACCTGATGTGACGCACAGGAAATTGACAACACAGAGAATTTAAGACCAGAATATTCAAAATATGGATTTCCTAGAAAATAAAGTTGATCACGTTCCAGGCATCAAACTTAAGTGGATCAGAGCGGCGGCAGGAAGATATGACTTCTCACCAGTATCTCTTATTTTTCTCCAGCAAACAGTTGTGTCCTAAGGGAAGGAATGTTTCTGACGTGAATTGAATATTTTGCTCTACTGACAATTCAGCTTCTAGAATATTGGATTTTGTGAGATTCACGGGAGAAGAAGAACTCTCGGATAGTTCAGCTTTCTACGGCAAGACTCTGCCATGAACTTTAATAAGATGTGATCATTATTTATATGGTACAAACAGATTCTGTAGACTAATGTCCACAATAAGGCAGGTTTGGGCTGCCTACCTACCATAAAGTAATCATCTAAGGTTTGAAAAATGTGACCACTTACTGCCCAAAACAGTGCCACACCTGTCCACAGGTTGTGTATGATAGTGCAGCTTAAAGGGGTTTTCCGAGACTTTGATATTGATGGCTTATCACGTCATTGCTAACCAATCAGCTGAGGTCCAACTCCTGCCAATCAGCTGTTTGAACAGCCCACGACACTATGGTGAACTCTGCATCCTCTTCCTAAATCAGTGATGTCACGTTCATTGGTCAGATGGCCTACCTGGAGCTCAGTCTCGTTCAACTGAATGGGGCTGAGTTCCGATACCAAGCACAGCCACTATACAATGGAGGGTGGTGTATTTGGTAAGTTTCAAGGAGGCATTGGCACTGATCAGTGGGAGTCTTAGGTGTTGGACCCCCACTGATCTGATATTGATGACCTATCTTGTAGATAGGTCATCAATATCAAACACTACAGATTTGTAGCAATGGAACTGACTGACCTGTTGCATGTGGCTTGGCAGCTGAAGCTATCTGTGTTGGTCCCATGTTCATAAGTGTCTGTATTGCTGAGAAAAATTATGTTTTCAAATATGCGAATGAGCCTCTAGGAGCAATGGGGAGCATCTAGATGCTCAGATCTTTCTGCAACTGCAGTGCCCTCTCCACTTTGATTGACATGGCCAGGCATGATGACGTTTACACTGCCTTGTCCTGTCATAGTGGAGGAGGCTCAGCAGTTGTATAGAGAGCAGAGCCTCTAGGTGCAATAGCAACACCCCCGTTGCTCCTAGAGGATCATCTGCATATATTAAAATATAATTTTTTCTTAGCAATGTGGGCACATATGAACATGGGACCAACACAGATGCCTTCAGCTGCCAAGTGCACATGTAACAAGTCGGCCAGGTTCATAGGTACAAATCTGCTGACAGATCCCGTTTAATGTTTTTCACTTCAATGGAACAAATTTGCAATGCCTCAGACTGTGGACAAGTTAGGTGCTGTTTTTGAAATAATTCAGCTATGTTTTTCTAATCCTATACAATTCCTTTGAGTAGGCAAAGTGGGTTGTCTCTGTCATGTGCCAGCCATTGGGAGAAACCTTGAGAAGACAATTGATTTTTACAAGGAGTTTGGTAGAATGGAATTCCAATGTTCATGATATCTATGGCTACTCATTTAATGGCATGTTAATAGCACAGCCAAGTGTCTCCCAAACATCTAGTGTTTAGCAGGTGAGAACCTGTTTTTGGGGCACAGATGCACAAAGGCATACCAACTGTATAGATAATGATAAGGGTGTCTTGGTTCCTGAGGTGACCCAATACCTCTTACTTATATGGCACATGGTAGGTAGGGCTCTGTTTTAAATTTTGCATTAGGTTCCAGGAGGTTCACTTATACTTCTGTTGATGCTGGTGGCTTTGTGACTGGCTTTGTGGGCATGCTGGAAGCCATTGCTTCTGAAGAATGGCGGCCAGCATTGTGGCACTTGACTTATCGTGCCTTTAGTTTGTAACTATCTAGGCCAGGGATGGTCAACCTGAGGCTCTCCAGATGTTGCAAAACTACAATTCCCAGCATGCCCACACTGCCTACAGCTATCAGCCTTCATCAGGGCATGGTGGCAGCTGGAGAGCCGCAGGTTGGCTATGTAACACCCCAGAGTGGTGTTACCACTTCTGCACCTTGCTACTCTCTTTTGTGGTCTAACCTGTAAGTCACCTATATATTTATTTCCAGGTCCCTCAACACTGTGCATTTATAATGTTATGTAACTGTTCATGTAATGTGCCCGGTTCACCAGCAGGTGGCAGCAAACATGACAGATCTATAGTTAGATAGAATGGAACTCACCATTCCATTCTCCTTCCCTTTGGTCAGAAGTGGACCATTCCTGCTTGCTAACAGAAGGAAGTGGGCAGTTCTGGTTTGTGTTGGTTGAGACTCCATGTTGGGGCTGCCAGGATTCTAACCTAATTCTTGGCTGAAGATAAGTCTGACTAAAAAGTGAAGTGCAGCATAAGGGTCCATTCACACATCCGTAGTGAATTGCGGATCCACAATACACCCGGCCAGCATCCCCATAGAAATGCTTATTCTTGTCCATAATTGCGGACAAAAATAGGACATGTTCTAGTTTTTTTTACGGAGCCACTGACCAGAAGATCGGCGGCGCGCTCTGGAAATGCGGATGCGGAGAGCACATAGTGTGCTCTCCGCATCTATTCCGTTCCCATAGAGAATAAATGGGTCCACACCCGTTCCGCAAAATTGCGGAACGGATGCAGACCCATTTGCGGACGTGTGAATGGAGCCTTAAGAAGAAGCCAAGTTACCAAGTCAGCTTATCAGTACAGCAGAGTGAGATAAGGATAGAGCGGAGTTGAATTTTCCTGCCAGTTTAATGCTAAAGCCTGCTGGAACCAAGACAAAGCCTGAAACTGTTTGAAGAAACGTTTATTCAAAGCAAAGCTGCCATTGAACTTCATCTCAAGGTCTGGACTCAAGTTATTCTTTCAAATCCCTCAATTATTCCTGCTATTTATTGCTTTGAAGCCAAAGCCTGGGGTCCAGCCATATCCAGGTAGGAGCACCGTGACACATGAAGAAACAGGCTACACTACACCACTCGGCATTCCTACACCTGGGTCGTGTTATAGGAGGGCCCTGGGGGGAAGCCGTCCGTTGCAGCTATCTGGATCTAGGCTTTTCTTAGATAGGCAATGTAGTGTGACAGACATCTAAGCCACACGCGTTCAGACAACATCATAGCCACAGAGACCACATCTGGCAGGTCACGCCAGTCATCTCCATGCTCCTGTAGAGATCCTAAATTGTTAATCACCCAGCAGTACAAATGCTGATGTACTGATCCAACATTTCAAGCCCTAATAACTATGTGATGAAGATGGCTGCTAGCACTGCTTCCTGGATTTTAGGGGGGCAGGTGGGAAGAGCAGTAGGGTCTTTGGGTCTTCCAGGCAGAAGCTTTCTTTAGACTGCACTTATGTGCTTTTTTATTGCTTTTACAGAGGCATTAAAATGTGGAATACCCCTTTAAAAATGGAAACCATTTGGCATAATGTACAGTGGTCCCTCAAGATACAATATTAATTGGTTCCAAGACAACCATTGTATGTTGAGTAATCAGTTCCAAAGCCAAAAAATGGCATCCAAGATAAGAGAAAATGAAGATTTAAATAAAATAAGCAGATAACTAAGACAGATAAAACGAGTCCTCACATATTACAGTCAGGAATAGCTGCTAACTAGCAACTAATCCAGCTAGTTTACCAGAGAAGTGTCCTTGATTGGTTGGATCTGAGTCTGAGACATTGTATGTTGAGTCTAGTTTAAACTTACGATGGGTCAGAAAAGACCATTGTATGTTGAAAATATTGTATCCTGGGGCCATTGTATCTTGAGGGATCACTGTATAGAATTTATCCTATATCTATGTTGTAGGCTATGATCGATGGCAGACCTCTGTTAATCACACAGTACAGGGTAATTATGTTAATTACAGACACATCAAAAATATGTTCACCGAAATATCAACTCATCTCCAATTTTTGGCGACGACAATTTGATGGATGAGTTCCATTCATTACCTCCAGAATGGAGAAACCATAATTCACTCATAATATCTCTTAAGATATCTCGGTTATAATTCACTGGCTGACAAGAGAATTCTCGGCTCACGCGTTTGGAAAGTTGCATGTTTACTGTAGGAGTAGACTTTATTAATGCATAATCATCATCCCTGGTCATTTGAAAGATGATTATCAGAAAGTTTCTTTAAAATTGGACAGAACAATTTCTACATTCAGGATTTTGGAGTGGATACACACATATAGCATCACTAAATCTACTCCATCTGTAACAATCAATTGGCTTTAGTAACTGGTTCAACTATCACCTCATTAGGGACCAGTGGCATAAAAGAGGCATGAGGCACTCATTGCCCTCTACCTCATTATATCATATGTTTATAGTTACAAAACTTTGGCAAAATTTCAAGACAACTTAGGTTGCATGCCTTATGCATCGATATAACTGGGGTGTACAACATGCAGACGGGGGATCTCATGGCTTTCTGGCACAAGATATGTCATAAGTATCTATGGGGGTTTCACATCTGCTCCCTATAAGTCCGGAAAATGGGGGCCCTTCACCAATGTTCAGTACTTCAGAGAGGAATTGGAGAGGACACCATCTATATTTGCTGTTCTCCATTGTAGTTTGTGGTAGTTGTGAAATTCTCGGCTGTTTCTATGTTCTGATAGGTAGTGGTCCCAAAAGTCAAACCCTACCAGTCAGATAATTATAGAATACTTAGTCGATATGCCAAAAACACCTGAGATGAAAACACCCTTAAAGGTTTTATTGGGGACCTTCGGACAGGTACAATTGGATGTTGTGGCCATAGGACCAAAAAAGTTGTGCAAACCTGATGTAGAATTGCCAATGATTTGAACGGAGCATCATATTATAGAATCCAAACAAATTGAAACCCAACTCATTGGAAGGGAGAGAAAGAAGGACCGGTAACAACATCAATGAAACAAAAAATAAGATGGGAGATTCAGGAGAAACACAGTCCATAAAGCCACCCAGAAAGGAATTTGAATCGAGATAGACTCAGCATCACAGTACATACTTGATCCCAGGGGGAACCGAGCTGTAGACCAAGAAAACATATCCGTGCTTTTTGTACCTAAAAACATTCCACCATTTTACCAAAAACTCCACAATTAAGAGAAACATCACATGTCTCCAGATTCATTCATTTAAAGGAACACTAAACCTTGAAATAAAAGTGAACAGGAGATAATCTCGCCCTCACTGTTTGCCAGCCTGTCTCAGGAACATGCAGAAAATCCTGCAAACCGTCTTATAGAAATCCTGCAGAGAACGTGATGTTAATATCCTGCTGTTCTTTTCCATTTTAAACTGGCATCACTTAGTCAAGGGGTGTGGCTTAACAATCTTTTTGTCCTACTGCAGACAAGGTAGAAGGGGGGGGGGGAGTCTCCTGCTTCAGCCAGTTGTCTTACAGACTGATACAGCACAGTAAGGGCTTGTTCACACGACTGTGTGCTGCCCATGCTGCGGACTGCAAATTGCGGTCCGCAATGCACGGGCACCGACCGTTTGGCAGCCGCATGTGGATCGCGAACCCATTCGCTTGAATGGGGCCCACGATCTGTAAGTTCTATTTTTTTTGCGCAACAGAAGCACGGAACGGAACCCCACAGAAGCACTCCGTAGTGCTTCCGTGGGGTTCCGTACTGTGCTTTCGTTCCGTTCCTCACAGCATCTCCGGATTTGCGGACCCATTCAAGTAAAAGGGTCTGCATCCATGATGCAGAAAGCACACGGCTGGTGCCCCGTGTATTGCGGAACCGCCGTATGCGGGCCGCAATAAGGCCACGGGTGCACTACGGCCATGTGAATAAGCCCTAAGAAGGAGCAGGGGACATGGCCGATTTCTTGGGACACATAGGGAAGATTTCTTTATATTTCCCAGTTGTAATTGTAATACAAGACAAAATAGCACCAATATGAAACTAATAATTCACGGGAGACAGTGCTGGGATTTTTTCTATGTTTAGAGTTCCTTTAAATAAAGTACACACTTCTCGAAAGGGAATAAAGGAAACATCTTCTGGGTCTCTAAATATAAAAAAACTAAATCTAACAAACAGGGCTGGCTTTAGGTTGGACAGTGCCCTGTGGCGTACATTCTATACAGTGCACAAATCATATAACCAGATAGCACCCAAATCACACTGCCAGGCAGTCCATGGCTTTAGATACCAGTACCCAGTTAATACATTAGGAATCAGACTGCAAGTTTTTCTGTGGGTGCCAGGCTATCAAGGTCAGTGCTGCTCCCTTCAATAACAAATAAGGTGCAGAACCTACAATATACAGTACAGACCAAAAGTTTGGACACACCTTCTCATTCAAATAGTTTTCTTTATTTTCATGACTATGAAGGCATCAAAACTATGAATTAACACATGTGGAATTATATACATAACAAACAAGTGTGAAACAACTGAAAATATGTCATATTCTAGGTTCTTCAAAGCAGCCACCTTTTGCTTTGATTACTGCTTTGCACACTCTTGGCATTCTCTTGATGAGCTTCAAGAGGTAGTCCCCTGAAATGGTCTTCCAACAGTCTTGAAGGAGTTCCCAGAGATGCTTAGCACTTGTTGGCCCTTTTGCCTTCACTCTGCGGTCCAGCTCACCCCAAACCATCTCGATTGGGTTCAGGTCCGGTGACTGTGGAGGCCAGGTCATCTGGCGCAGCACCCCATCACTCTCCTTCATGGTCAAATAGCCCTTACTTTCAAAGTTTTCCCCTTTTTTCGGCTGACTGACTGACCTTCATTTCTTAAAGTAATGATGACCACTCGTTTTTCTTTACTTAGCTGCTTTTTTCTTGCCATAATACAAATTCTAACAGTCTATTCAGTAGGACTATCAGCTGTGTATCCACCTGACTTCTCCTCAACGCCACTGATGGTCCCAACCCCATTTATAAGGCAAGAAATCCCACTTATTAAACCTGACAGGGCATACCTGTGAAGTGAAAACCATTTCAGGGGGACTACCTCTTGAAGCTCATCAAGAGAATGCTAAGAGTGTGCAAAGCAGTAATCAAAGCAAAAGGTGGCTACTTTGAAGAACCTAGAATATGACATATTTTCAGTTGTTTCACACTTGTTTGTTATGTATATAATTCCACATGTGTTAATTCATAGTTTTGATGCCTTCAGTGTGAATCTACAATTTTCATAGTCATGAAAATAAAGAAAACTCTTTGAATGAGAAGGTGTGTCCAAACTTTGGTCTGTACTGTATATTTTTGTTTTGCGGCCACCTGGAGCATTTTGAAGTGAATTTTCTTTCTATAAAGTTTTTCATGTTCTACACTGCATAGATTGTTACACAGTCAACAGGTAGGCGTGTGATCACACTGAAGCATCCAGCTGGGTTCTCATAGAGAAAGGCTTCATAGCATAGCAGCTGAACAACAATACAAGTGTTAGGAGATCTCACTCACCGTTGGCTTTCGGAGTTCGTTTTCTGCGGTCTCTGAACGCCGCGCCTGACTGTAAGGCCTCGAGCAGACTATCCATAACTCCTGTCTCGTCACCCTCTGTGAAGGGGAAAGAAGACCGTGCAAAATTAATCTCAACACAATTAAACTTGGACAATAAAAGTTGGGCATAAATAGTAACATTCTCATAAAAGCCCGGAATTAAAGACATATATCAGCGGTTACGTTGTGAGCGCTGTCACTCTGCCTTCGACCACACACAGCGTTTATTCATGCGAGGCCATTAAAGAAAGCTCACTTCTCCTCCTGCTGATTTCCCAACGTAAAGGCCTCGTCTACTGTATTATTAACAACGTGTTGGGGATTCATATAAACAAAACTAATAAGCTACCACTGATTTTCCTTCTAAGGGTCCTTTCAAGACACTCCCAACCAAGAAACGAGGATCTAAATGAATGAAATCAATCCTCAATCTTAGCGTCGACTTCAGTCCATTTCGATTACCATTATAATTACTCCAAATTTCCAGAATAAAAGGACCGGTCTCACATGACAAGTTCCAGGCAGGGGTGTTTAGAGTAGGGGAACTTAAAGTGGTTTTTCTGTTCGAAGATAGGTGATTAGGTGAAGTCTGAATGGTGGGACCCTCACCGATTGCCAGAAAAGACCACCCTGGCCTATTCAAAGTCTATGGCAATGACAAATAAGCCAATCACTATGCTCAGCTGTTTCGGTCAGTGTCATCAACTCTTCCTAGCAGCTTTCTTTAGGCTAAGGAGAGAAAGGGACCTGGGTGCCCCATTCTGGTGATCAGTGAGGGTATATAAGTTAGACACCCACCAGTCTACCAGTTAAAACCTGTCTAATGGATGGGTGTTAGGGTCCATTCACACGTCCGTAATTCTGGCTCTGCATCTGTTCTGCATTCTTTTTTAAGGAGTTGCAAAAGATGTGGACAGCACACCGTGTGCCGTCCGCATAAGTAGTTCCGTTGCGTCGCCCCGCAAAAAAGATAGAGCATGTCCTATTGGACTAGAATAGCATTTCTATCATAAGGCCTGCCATGTGTGGTCCGCAAAATGCGGAACACATACGGCCGGTATTCATGTTTTGCGGATCCCAAAACATCTACGGACGTCTGAATGGACCCTTATTAAAGCTACTTGAGAAACCATTGCATTACGAATGGCCACAATGTAATACCGAATCTCCCCTGCAGAGGGCACTGTATGGCAAATGCCTGTAAAACCAATCAGTTGATCATCTTTTTATAGGTTTATAAAGGTATGTTCACACAATATACAAATCCAACAAGCATTTACTACAGAAACTGCACCAGAAGTCCCAGGAGGGTGCTTGCACTTTTTTTTATGCTGAAAAACAGTGTAAAACGCCAAAAACCCACATGAGAATCAACCCCATTAAATGGAGCTAATCGGCTCTTTTTTAGACTATATAGCATTACATTAAGGGCTCATTTAGATGAACGTGTATTTTTTTGTGGTCCGCATATTGCGGATCCACAAAACATGGATACCGGCCACGCGCATTCCGCATTGTGCAGAATGGAATGGGCTGCCCCTATGATAGACTAGCCTATTTTAGTCTACAATTGCGGAAAAGAGTGGGACATGTTCTGTATTTTTTGTGGGGCCGCAGAACGGAGGTACGGATGTGGACAGCACACGGTGCGCTGAATATTTTGCAGCCCCATTGAAATAAATGGGTCGGCATCCTTTCTGCAAAATTGCATAATGGATGTGGATATAAATATAGGGTCATGTGAATGAGCTCTAGTTTTCTGAATTTTTTGCCCAAAAAAAAAACATGCTCTCTGGTGCAAACGGGGTTGCGGAAAACTTATTTGCATGCATTCGATGCAGGGGTGCACCTAGCCTTTCTGCTGCCTGAGGCGAAAACTAAAACAGCGCCCCCCCACCAAGCCAATTTCTAAACCTAACCCTTTTGCCTCAATGAAAGCGCTCATTGCCCATGGCCCTTCCGCTGCCCCCCTCTTGCCCCTACCTGGTGCTGCCTGAGGCCATCGCCTCATCTTGCCTCATTGGTGTTGCACCCCTGATTGGATGCACACTATTTGTGGATTCTATGGGGATTTCGGGGTGGAACCTGACCTAAGAACCAAATAAAATACTGAACAGACCTAAGAACTGAGGTCGCCATGACACTGATGTGAGGTTCGCCATTGTGGTGGCTGCAAAGCCGACCTGTAGATATGAATGTATAAAGGTAACACTTCTCACTGCTAATTAGCAGATACAGTGATGAAGCAGTGCGCCAATTATTGGGATTGTAGGAATTACGTTCATGAAATAAGAAATGTCATTGAGCCTTCGCTTCAGAAATGGATTTTTTTTTTCTTCCTTTTTAAGGAAGTCAAAATTGTCAGAGACATAACTTATGTTTTCTGTATCACCGACTCCGCATCAATTATAACAAATCTAAGCTGAGGAGCACAGGGGAGAAGATCTGGCCAAACATTAATGAACTCCAGTCTGTTACTAAGGTTGGTAAATGCAATTTCCAGAGTCCTGATGCTGCAATGTGAAGTCCTCCACTTCTGGCGGTCACGTTCCATGATGAGATATTGTTAGCGCTGGATCAGATATTGGAGAACAAAGCTCACGGAACAGGAGAATCTGTCATTCTGCAATTGCTATAATCAGAATGATTACTTCAGACATCTTGACAAATGGTCATAGCATGCCTTTCAAAATTGGTCTATAGTCCATCGCTGGCCCTCTCCATACAGGTAATGGAAAGTTACAGACAGTGTGAAGAGCGCGCTACGACTCCGGCCAAAGCGGCACAAACACCCAGCAATATGCAGCAGCTGAAGAGAATAACTGCAATAAAAATAAAAAAAAATCCACCAACAATTAGGTATTTGTGTATAAGTAAATATACTGTGTGTATGTGTGTGTATATATATATACACAGTATTATAGTAGTTATATTCTTGTACATAGGAGCAGTATTATAGTAGTTATATTCTTGTACATAGGAGCAGTATTATAGTAGTTATATTCTTGTACATAGGAGCAGTATTATAGTAGTTATATTCTTGTACATAGGAGCAGTATTATAGTAGTTATATTCTTGTACATAGGAGCAGTATTATAGTAGTTATAGTCTTGTACATAGGAGCAGTATTATAGTAGTTATATTCTTGTACATAGGAGCAGTATTATAGTAGTTATATTCTTGTACATAGGGGGCAGTATTATAGTAGTTATTTTCTTGTACATAGGAGCAGTATTATAGTAGTTATATTCTTGTACATAGGAGCAGTATTATAGTAGTTATATTCTTAACCATATTTCTTTTTATTGAAAGAAAATTCAAGGCCAGCGCCCACATATGACAATTCAAGGACGGCATTGGAATACAAAATAATGTCAGGTTACATATCACATGTGAGCATTACAAGTTATAATTCTCGCTAGACAGAGACTGATACTCAAGAAAACGGAGAAAGGAAAAGGATTGAAAGGTACAATCAGGGGGTATAGGGGGGGGGGGAGGGGAGGGAATTAGGTAACATCTGCTCTTTTATGCGAACTTTCTATAAGACTTCCATGGGGACCACACCTTTAAGAAGCGAGAGCGTGAGTTACTTTCCCAGTGCGCAAGATCCTCAAAACGATAGATTTGGTCTACCTTGTCAGTCCACATTGGAATAGTCGGTGGGGAGTCATTCTTCCACAGAAAGGGGATGAGTAGCTTAGCCGCTGTAAGTAGCATCGTTGGTAGGTCATGTTTGGTGGGGGTGAAAGAACTGTTAGGGCACCACAGTAGGACTAATTTAGCATCTAAGGATATCTTAGTATTGCATATCTGATTAACTAATTCCTCAATTGATTTCCAAAATGGTTGGATCTTCTGGCAGATCCACCAAATATGTGACAAAGAGCCGGTGTCCTTACCGCATCTCCAGCACGCCTCTGGGACTTCTGGGTTTAATTTATGCAAGAACTCAGGTGTCTTGTACCACCTACTGAGAAGCTTAAAGGAGTTCTCCTGAATCCTCACACAAAAAGTGAAGCCGTGTGAATGAGCCAGAATAAACGCCTTCTCCGGCTCTGTAAGGGACAGGGATAACTCCCGTTCCCAGGAGCTCACATAATGTAACTCCGGGGGTAAGGAGGAAAGTATTTCTTTATACATCTGAGATAATGGTCTAAGGGGGGGGTCTTATAGCTGAAACCTTCTTTTCCAGCCAAGAGGGGGAGCCATTGCCTGTGAAGGGTCCAGTACACTTTCTGGTATCCCTTTGGAAATTTGCTAGATGGAAAAAAGGTGCAGCTTTAACTTCCGGGAGACCTAATACTTGATCCCAGTTCAAACTACCATCCGGGAGGAGGACATCTCGCAAAGGAATGTCAGCGAGCTTAGACCAAATCCCGGAGGGGCTTAAAATGGAAGGATGAATGTGGCTCTGTAGTAATTTAAGTGGCATACCTGGATTGGGGAAATTAAAACTTTGGGATTGGACCATTTTGGACCACTCCACCAGCATACCTTTCCAAACCGGGGATGAGTAGTAGTGATTGGCCGAAATAGGCCTAATGCCCCACAAGGTAAGTAGTTCCTGGTTCGTGAGAAGTGTATTTTCAAGACAGGCACAAAGGGAGTCATATTGACGAGACATAGTAGCAACACATCTACAAAGTTGTACCGCCGTGTAGTAAAGTTTCACATCTGGCATCCCAAATCCTCCGAACTTCCTGTCTCTCGTGAGAACAGAGTAAGCAATACGGGGTGATTTGCCATTCCAGAGGAAGCGTGTAAATATCCTGCGAATTTCAGCAAAGTATGAGTTTGGTAACCAAATAGGAAGGGATTGTAGCAGGTACAGGAATTTGGGAAGAATAAAGGTCTTAATGTAATTCTTTCTCCCTACCCAGGAGACAAACGGAAGTTTCAAGTTTTGTAGATGAGTGCGAACAGTTTTCAGGAGCGGCATATAGTTAAGGGAGGCCAAATCTTGAACATTAGCCGAAATATGAGTCCCCAAATACGTAATGTCTCTGGAAGCCCATGTGAATGGCGTTGCACGCTTAAGAGCATTAATTACAGCTTGTGGGCAGGAAATATTAAGTGCCATGGATTTCCCGTAGTTAACTTTAAAATGAGATATAAACCCAAAGTCTTCAAATATGTTCAGAAGCTTGGGCAAAGCCTCTTTGGGGTTAGAGGTCATGACTAAAAGATCATCCGCGAATGCTGCAGTAACATGTGTGCCAGAACCCAACTGAAGGCCTTTGATATCCGGGTCTGCTCTAATTTTACATAAGAGTGTCTCCATCACTAAAATAAATAGTGCAGGAGAGAGGGGGCACCCTTGCCTCGTCCCATTAGTGATGCAAAATGGTGGTGACAACGTGCCGTTGACTTTGACCATGGCAGAGGGGGACGAATATAGAGTATGAATAGCTGTAATGAATTGGTCCGGGAGGCCAAACTTCGACAGGGTCCGCGACATAAAATGCCAGCTGACCCTGTCAAAGGCCTTTTCCGCATCGGTACTCACTAACACCAAGGGCTTGGAGGATCTTTTAGCCCAATTTACCAGATGTAGAAGCCGTACAGTATTTTCCGACCCCTGTCTGCCATGGACAAAGCCCACTTGTTCTTCATGCACAATGTCGGGTAGAACATCCTGAAGCCTAGTGGCCAAGATCTTCGCCCACCACTTTACATCATTATTAAGCAAAGAGATCGGCCTATAGTTACTACAGCATGTCGGATCTTTATTCTCCTTATGGAGGACCGTGATGTGCGCCAATAAGGAGTGTGGAGCCAGGGAGCCTCCATTGAGAAGGTGATTGCACAGATTTCTGAAGCGGGGAATTAAAACGTCCTTGAAGGACTTGTAATACGTGATAGAAAAGCCGTCCGGTCCCGGGCTTTTGCCTGAGGGGATGGACATGAGCACCTTATGAATCTCAGAGTCAGTTATGGGTCTAGTCAGCTGAGATGTCTTGACTGGGGACACTGAGGGAAGATCTAGAGTCCGCAAAAACTTATCTGTGGCCTCTGGAAGATCTCCAGCAGTAGCCCCCTCAGGAGGAGGTAGGTTGTATAAAGCTTCATAAAAGGCGCAGAATGCCTTTGCAATGTCTGGAGTAGTTTTGTGTACTTTACCTTTGGGGTCCTTAATAGAGGAAACAAAGGAGTCAGAGAACTGCTTCTTGGCAATCGCCGACATCAGTCTGTTTCCTCTATCCCCATGTGCATAGGCTTTAAATCGTGATCTAAGGACCAGTTTAGCAGAAGTTACATTTAATAGGTTTTTTAAGCGTACTCTAGCTTCAGTGAGCTCCGTCAGGGTGCGTTTAGCCTGTGACTCCTTGTGAGAGGATTCAAGGCGAGCAATTTCTGCAAGTAAACCATCTAAGGCCTGCGTCCTCTGCTTCTTCACATGTGCCCCTAATGCTATAAGTTCCCCCCTTATTACTACCTTATGGGATTCCCATAGTATGGAGGGAGAGGGCGGGGATTCTGGGGTGTCATTAAGCTCAAAAAATTTGGAGATCGAGGCCTTGATTTTGCAAACATGAGTGGGATCCAAAATCAAGGTGTCGTTTAGACGCCATAAACGTTCTTTTTTCTGTGTGCCAGACAGGGAGAAGTTTATAATAACAGGAGCATGGTCAGATAGCGTGATACTACCAATCCGGGCCCCAGCGACATTACGTATGTGTGAGTCAGACAGGAACAAATAATCTAATCTGTGAAAGGACATCTTGGCATGTGAATAAAATGTATAATCTCGGCCATTAGGATTCAAAGTACGCCATACGTCAAGAACCTTCAATTTCCTCAGGGAGGTTTTCAGCCTTTTCAGAAGCCTATAAGAAACAGACGGTCTACCTTCTGAGGTGTCCACTGCCGGCTCTAGGGCCACATTGAAGTCGCCCCCTAAAACCAATAATCCTTCAGAGAAAGATGCTAATAAAACAAGGGTCTGAACGAGCCATGGTACTTGGCCTCTATGAGGTGGATATAATTTAGCAAGTGTGACTGTGGAGTCACCAATTACCCCCTTTACAAAAATGTACCTGCCCTCAGGATCTGCTAAAATAGCGGAGTGTTTGAAGGGAAGGTTTTTATGTATAGCTACGCTTACTCCCCTACTAGCCGAGTCATGTGTACTATGAAACCACTGGACAAACTTCTTAGGAGGAAGATTAGGGATTTTATTTGTTCTAAAATGTGTCTCTTGGAGGAAGGGCTCGTTCAGCCCGTGTGCGTTCAGAGTGGCGACTACAATTGATAACATGACAATATATGTACTAGTGAGAAATGGCACATATTACCCATGAAAATGTTTAAGAGAGCATAACACGTGTGAGCAGGATGAGGGAAGGAGGGAAAAGGGGAACATATAACATAAAATAAATTAATAAAATTAATAAAGATAACCATCAACATGTTAGGCTGGCAAAAAACCAGCTCAAATGAAATATTCATCTAGAAAAAAAAAAAAAAAAAGTAGGTGTTTACTTATCACCAACCAAGACAGGATTGGATTGGCGAGGGGGCAAGTAAAGCACCTTGGTCTACTACAAAAAGGGAGACCAATAACATAAAATGCTTCCAGCACCGGAATCTATCCGGACATTCCCCTGCAATTAGGGAGAGAAAGAATCGCCTACTTGGAGGCAGAGTTCCAGAACATCAGAAAAGTGTCCAGATTAAAGCGTGGCTTCTTGTAAAAAACCTCTAGGCCATATATGTAAAATATGCCCACAACAGGACGATCCGAAAAAAGGCCATTACTTTCTACGCAAACAATAAACACTGAACCAAAGAGACAGTCATCCCTCATGTAGAAAAGTAAGTTAGGCCATATTATTAGCAGCTCATGCTAACAGATGAAAACAACCAAAGTCACCTTGGTTTGGGCTCAAGTGAGGGCCCTGTCCATCTTGTTGCGTCCCAGGCGGTCTGGCTTGCTTGCGGATGCCGTTTGCCAAGAAGACACACGCGGCGGGATAGGTAGGGGGCCATCTTGGTCGGCTGGTAGCCACGAGGGGATCTCCACCGGAGGGACATCTAGGGACCTCTAGACTGACTCCAGGTCTGCTGGTGACCTCACTGTGAGCAGTTTGCCATTCCTGGAAACCGCCAGCCCAAAAGGATAAAGCCACCGGAACGGAGTTGACGTCTTCCTGAGAACATCAAGGAGAGGCTTGAGTAAGCGCCGCTTGGCCAAGGTGGATGGCGCCAGGTCCTGGAACATCTGTATCGGCACATTTTCGTACTCCAGCACCTCCATCTCTCGTTGCCTTTTTAGGAGGGCCGCGGTGTCTACATAGCTCAGTAGGCCGCAAATTACGTCACGTGGTGGCTCTTGTGGTTTAGAACTAGGGCGCAACGCCCTGTGTATGCGCTCCACCACGATCCCCTCCGCTCTGTCTGGCCCAAGCATTGTGGAGAACAGCTCACGCGCCACAGTCGGTAAGGCCTCCGCCGCAATTGTCTCAGATAGGCCTCGTATGCGTATATTGCGCCGGCGACTCCGGTTCTCCTGGTCCTCCAGTTTCAGGAAGGCCTCATTCAGTAGAGCCTTATGAGATGCTAGTACTTCTGACGCTTTACCTTCATAGGTCATGATGGCGTCTTGCGTACCCTCTAGCGTGACCACTCTCTGGCCTAAGTGCTTCATATCATCTTTGATGTCCGCCAAATCTTGTTTAATAGGTGTAAGGGCCGATTCAAGAACCCGGCGAAGGGTCCGCTCCGATAGAGGCGGATCTCTGGGCCTCCTGTCTGAAACATCAGAGCCGCTGCCCGCATCAGATAGTTCTCCTGCGTCAGAATCCTGTGCAATAGACGCCGCCATATTGGCGCCTTTCTGTGCGGTAGCTCTCGGCGTTTTTCGGAGAAACTTCTCCATCTCAGGCTGTCTGGAGCGCAGTGGGGTATACTCTGAGCTTCTTCTATTCTTTTCTTTGCCAGGTTTCCCCATAATCAGGCAAATTATAAGCTTTTATAGGGTAAATGAGCCGGAATGCTGGAGGAGCTCAAGCTCGTGCGGCCATTCAGCAGCGTGGCTCGGCTCCGCCCCCATAGTAGTTATATTCTTGTACATAGGAGCAGTATTATAGTAGTTATATTCTTGTACATAGAAACAGTATTATAGTAGTTATATTCTTGTACATAGGAGGCAGTATTATAGTAGTTATATTCTTGTACATAGGAGCAGTATTATAGTAGTTATATACTTGTACATAGGAGCAGTATTATAGTAGTTATATTCTTGTACATAGGAACAATATTATAGTAGTTATATTCTTGTACATAGGAGCAGTATTATAGTAGTTATATTCTTGTACATAGGAGCAGTATTATAGTAGTTATATTCTTGTACATAGGAGCAGTATTATATTAGTTATATTCTTGTACGTAGGAGCAGTATTATAGTAGTTATATTCTTGTACATAGGAGGCAGTATTATAGTAGTTATATTCTTGTACGTAGGAGCAGTATTATAGTAGTTATATTCTTGTACATAGGAGCAGTATTATAGTAGTTATATTCTTGTACATAGGAGACAGTATTATAGTAGTTATATTCTTGTACATAGGTGCAGTATTATAGTAGTTATATTCTTGTACATAGGAGCAGTATTATAGTAGTTATATTCTTGTACATAGGAGGCAGTATTATAGTAGTTATATTCTTGTACATAGGAGCAGTATTATTGTAGTTATATTCTTGTACATAGGAGCAGTATTATAGTAGTTATATTCTAGTACATAGGAGGCAGTATTATAGTAGTTATATTCTTGTACATAGGAGGCAGTTTTATAGTAGTTATATTCCTGTACATAGGAGCAGTATTATAGTAGTTATATTCTTGTATATAGGAGCAGTATTATAGTAGTTATATTCTTGTGCATAGGAGCAGTATTATAGTAGTTATATTCTTGTACATAGGAGCAGTATTATAGTAGTTATATTCTTGTACATAGGAGCAGTATTATAGTAGTTTTATTCTTGTACATAGGAGCAGTATTATAGTAGTTATATTCTTGTACATAGGAGCAGTATTATAGTAGTTATATTCTTGTACATAGGAGCAGTATTATAGTAGTTGTATTCTTGTACATAGGAGCAGTATTATAGCAGTTATATTCTTGTACATAGGAGGCAGTATTATAGTAGTTATATTCTTGTACATAAGAACAGTATTATAGTAGTTATATTCTTGAACATAGGAGCAGTATTATAGCAGTTATATTCTTGTACATAGGAGGCAGTATTATAGTAGTTATATTCTTGTACATAGGAACAGTATTATAGTAGTTATATTCTTGTGCATAGGAGCAGTATTATAGTAGTTATATTCTTGTACATAGGAGCAGTATTATAGTAGTTATATTCTTGTACATAGGAGCAGTATTATAGTAGTTATATTCTTGTACATATGAGCAGTATTATAGTAGTTATATTCTTGTACATAGGAGGCAGTATTATAGTAGATATATTCTTGTACATAGGAGGCAGTATTATAGCAGTTATATTCTTGTACATAGGAGCAGTATTACAGTACTTATATTCTTTTACTTAGGAGGCAGTATTATAGTAGTTATATTCTTGTACATATGAGCAGTATTATAGTAGTTATATTCTTGTACATAGGAAGCAGCATTATAGTAGTTATATTCTTGTACATAGGAGCAGTATTATAGTAGTTATATTCTTGTACATAGGAGGCAGTATTATAGTAGTTATATTCTTGTACATAGTAGGCAGTATAATAGTAGTTATATTTTTGAACATAGGGAGCAGTAGTATAGTAGTTATATTCTTGTACATAGGAGCAGTATTATAGTAGTTATATTCTTGTATATAGGAGCAGTATTATAGTAGTTATATTCTTGTACATAGGAACAGTATTATAGTAGTTATATTCTTGTGCATAGGAGCAGTATTATAGTAGTTATATTCTTGTACATAGGAGCAGTATTATAGTAGTTATATTCTTGTACATAGGAGCAGTATTATAGTAGTTTTATTCTTGTACATAGGAGCAGTATTATAGTAGTTATATTCTTGTACATAGGAGCAGTATTATAGTAGTTATATTCTTGTACATAGGAGCAGTATTATAGTAGTTGTATTCTTGTACATAGGAGCAGTATTATAGCAGTTATATTCTTGTACATAGGAGGCAGTATTATAGTAGTTATATTCTTGTACATAGGAGCAGTATTATAGTAGTTATATTCTTGTACATAGGAAGCAGCATTATAGTAGTTATATTCTTGTACATAGGAGCAGTATTATAGTAGTTATATTCTTGTACATAGGATGCAGTATTATAGTAGTTATATTCTTGTACATAGTAGGCAGTATAATAGTAGTTATATTTTTGAACATAGGGAGCAGTAGTATAGTAGTTATATTCTTGTACATAGGAGCAGTATTATAGTAGTTATATTCTTGTATATAGGAGCAGTATTATAGTAGTTATATTCTTGTACATAGGAACAGTATTATAGTAGTTATATTCTTGTGCATAGGAGCAGTATTATAGTAGTTATATTCTTGTGCATAGGAGCAGTATTATAGTAGTTATATTCTTGTACATAGGAGCAGTATTATAGTAGTTATATTCTTGTACATAGGAGCAGTATTATAGTAGTTTTATTCTTGTACATAGGAGCAGTATTATAGTAGTTATATTCTTGTACATAGGAGCAGTATTATAGTAGTTATATTCTTGTACATAGGAGCAGTATTATAGTAGTTGTATTCTTGTACATAGGAGCAGTATTATAGCAGTTATATTCTTGTACATAGGAGGCAGTATTATAGTAGTTATATTCTTGTACATAGGAGCAGTATTATAGTAGTTATATTCTTGTACATAAGAACAGTATTATAGTAGTTATATTCTTGAACATAGGATCAGTATTATAGCAGTTATATTCTTGTACATAGGAGGCAGTATTATAGTAGTTATATTCTTGTACATAGGAACAGTATTATAGTAGTTATATTCTTGTGCATAGGAGCAGTATTATAGTAGTTATATTCTTGTACATAGGAGCAGTATTATAGTAGTTATATTCTTGTACATAGGAGCAGTATTATAGTAGTTATATTCTTGTACATATGAGCAGTATTATAGTAGTTATATTCTTGTACATAGGAGGCAGTATTATAGTAGATATATTCTTGTACATAGGAGGCAGTATTATAGCAGTTATATTCTTGTACATAGGAGCAGTATTACAGTACTTATATTCTTTTACTTAGGAGGCAGTATTATACTAGTTATATTCTTGTACATAGGAGCAGTATTATAGTAGTTATATTCTTGTACATAGGATCAGTATTATAGCAGTTATATTCTAGTACATATGGAGCAGTATTATAGTAGTTATATTCTTGTACATAGGAGCAGTATTATAGTAGTTATAGTCTTGTACATAGGAGGCAGTATTATAGTAGTTATATTCTTGTACATAGGAGCAGTATTATAGTAGTTATATTCTTGTACATAGGAGCAGTATTATAGTAGTTATAGTCTTGTACATAGGAGGCAGTATTATAGTAGTTATATTCTTGTACATAGGTGCAGTATTATAGTAGTTATATTCTTGTACATAGGAGCAGTATTATAGTAGTTATATTCTTGTACATAGGAGCAGTATTATAGTAGTTATATTCTTGTACATAGGAGCAGTATTATAGTAGTTATATTTTTGGACATAGGAAGCAGTATTATAGTAGTTATATTCTTGTACATAGGAGCAGTATTATAGTAGTTATATTCTTGTACATAGGACGCAGTATTATAGTAGTTATATCCCTGTACATAGGAGCAGTATTATAGTAGTTATATTTTTGGACATAGGGAGCAGTATAATAGAAGTTTAATTAATTCTTATTGTTTGTTATATGTTTTAAGAACAATTGTTGTTTCCTGTTTCTCTCCCTTTTGAGGCTTTATTATTATTTAATCAGGTGTGAGTGGAATTTTTTGCTATTTATTTAGCTCAAATGTTTGTGAGACAGTGATTTCCTAAATTATTTGACCTTGTGTAACAGTTTTTGAATCTTTCATGATTTTTTGCATGCATTTTGTTATGCTACAACCTGTGAAGTTGCTGAAAAGAAATAATTTCACACGACGTGCGACTCTCTTTAAAATGTTTCTAGGGCACAAATCAGTTTTCTGAAACAGTGTGAAGGAAGGTGATGCATATTGTATAACGGCATATAGAGCAGGGTTGTGAGGAATCACATATATGCCATGAATACATTTGTTCCTGAATTTTTGCTTATCAAAAATGAATGTGTCTCCTATGGTTCTTGTCTGACAATTGCATCCCACCCCAGCTGTCAACAGTAGGGGATCAGATCATGTGGTAAGATGTCTCTCTCTTGTAATTTAAGCATTTTCCAAAGGAGATCTGGTTTGGTACAGATTCCCCTGCAGCTCCTGATGCTCACATGGAAAGTTCTGTCAAAATATAACAATTTCTTGCCCCTCTAGATCACAGCATTGTTGAAATGAACACGAAGACCCCCGTACAGCAGCTGAAAGAAGATGATGCTCTCATGCGGATATGATGCTTTCGAATTGTATGGTGCAAGATACAACAGCCCATCATATGTTGCCACATGCAGCAGAACCATAAATAGAAAGAAATAACAAAAACAAAAAAAATAAAAAAATAATAATAATAATAATAATTGCCAGCTGTTTCATTTGCTTAATATCAATAAAGATATATTGAAGCTTAAGCATTGGTAAATCTTTACAGGGGAGTGACTTAGGCTACTTTCACACTAGTGTTTTTGCTGGATTCGGCAGGGTTCAGCAAAAACACTTCTGCATCCGTTTGAACGGATCCGGTTGTATTATCTTTAACATAGCCAAAATGGATCCGTCATTAACTCCATTGAAAGTCAATGGGGGACGGATCAGTTTTCTATTGTGGCAGACCGTTTTGCTCCGCATCCCCAAGACGGAAAGCAAAATACAACATGTTGCGGTTCGCTCTCCGGTCTGGGAACGCAACTAAACGGAACGGAATGCATTTTGGAGCACTGCGTTCTGTTCAGTTCAGTTTTGTCCCCATTTACGATGAATGAGGACAAAACGGAAGCGTTTTTTTTTTTTTTTTTTTCAGTATTGAGCCGTTATGACGGATCTCAATACCGGAAAACTTTAACGTTAGTGTGAAAGTACCCTTAGTGTGCCATCCATTTTTAAGAGATGATAAATAGGTAGAGATGAGATAGAAAAAGATGAGAGAGAGGTGAGAGATAGCGGTAGGAGAGAGGAGAGAAGCATAGACAAACAAAAATAGATAAATATGAGAGAGATTGATATATACTGGTCTGCCCTGCCGGCGGGTGCATCTCTCAATATACAGCACCATCGGCATACCGCTACCCATGGAACCCAGGCCAGGACTCAGAGCGCCAGAGCGCCAACACGTTCAGCTTCTTGATGTCCATGTGGCCTATTTAAACACACGACTGCTGGACACAGTTGCCTGTGATTGGTCTTTGCACCGCACTGGCCTCGATTTGCTCTCCTCCAGCTTTCCTGGCTCCTGCCTGGCTGTGACTGTGCTCTTTTGTCTGACTTTCTGGACCTTGATGTGACCTCCTGCTATTGACTCTGGCTTGATATTGTGTAACTTGTCTAGTATTTCTGATTTTCCTTCTGCCGGGATTGTGTCTGACCTGAGTACATCGAGCTCTCAGTATTATGTATTGTGACTGTTAGTTTTTTCTCTTAGGTCGTGTGCACTGGACTGTCATTCAGTAGTAGGTCATTATTTGTGATAGATCATGCAAATAGATATGGACAGTGGGATGGGTGGAGAACAGAGCGTCACTGCTCCTGATAAATATAATATATATATTAGATAGAAAGATATTGGATGGATAGATAGATAGAAAAATATGAGATAGATAGGAGATAGATAGATAATAGATATAGATAGATATTAGATAGATAGATAGGAGATAGATAGATAGATAGATAGATAGATAGATAGATAGATAATAGATAGATAGATAGATAGATAATAGATAGATAGATAATGGATAATAGATAGATAGATAATAGATAATAGATAGATATGAGATAGATAGATAGATAGATATGAGATAGATAGATAGGAGATAGATAGATAGATAGATAGATAATAGATAGATAGATAGATAGATAGATATGAGATAGATAGATAGATAGATAGATAGATAGATATGAGATAGATAGATAGATAGATAGATAGATAGATATGAGAGAGATAGATAGAGAGATAGATAGAGAGATAGATAGATAGATAGATAGATAGATAGATAGATAGATAGATAGATAGATAGATAGATATGGTAGCTAATTACTGTAGATACTGTGACACAGTGAGAGGTTTGGTCTGGGAAAACAGGTATTTTCCTCCCAGTGTGTGCGGCTGGACTGATTGGCGGCCAGGTGGGGTCAAACACCGGACTGGATCTCAGGTGCCGATGCTGGGGTTTGGCACCTAGCTGCCTTTAAAAGACAACTGGGTTCAGAAGATGGAATCTCCGTATTGGGATCTGAGGCTTGTGCCGGGGTGGAGGACCCATGTGAGGGGGCCGACTAAAGCTTGCTGATGGACTCTTGTTGGCAGAACAGGCCGCATGGTGTGAACTGACACCAATACTGCAAGGTGCCTTTTTACTTGAAAGTGTTTTTTTTTTGTTCTGTGAACTTTCTAACGAGAGAATAAACACTGAACTTTTGGTTTACAACTTGGTTGGTGCCTCTATACTGCGTCCGCTCCTCTGTACTGCGTCCGCTCCTCTGTACTGCGTCCGCTCCTCTGTACTGCATCCTCTCCTCTGTACTCTGTACTGCGTCCGCTCATCTATACTGCGTCCGCTCCTCTGTACTGCATCCTCTCCTCTGTACTCTGTACTGCGTCCGCTCCTCTATACTGCGTCCGCTCCTCTGTACTGCGTCCGCTCCTCTGTACTGCGTCCGCTCCTCTGTACTGCGTCCGCTCCTCTGTACTGCGTCCGCTCCTCTGTACTGCGTCCGCTCCTCTGTACTGCGTCCGCTCCTCTGTCCTGCATCCTCTCCTCTGTACTCTGTACTGCGTCCGCTCATCTATACTGCGTCCCCTCCTCTGTACTGCATCCTCTCCTCTGTACTCTGTACTGCGTCCGCTCCTCTATACTGCTTCCGCTCCTCTGTACTGCGTCCGCTCCTCTGTACTGTGTACTGCGTCCGCTCCTCTGTACTGCGTCCGCTCCTCTGTACTGCGTCCGCTCCTCTGTACTGCGTCCGCTCCTCTGTACTGCGTCCGCTCCTCTGTACTGCGTCCGCTCCTCTGTACTGCGTCCGCTCCTCTGTACTGCGTCCGCTCCTCTATACTGCGTCCGCTCCTCTGTACTGCGTCCGCTCCTCTGTACTGCGTCCGCTCCTCTGTACTGCGTCCGCTCCTCTGTACTGCGTCCGCTCCTCTGTACTGCGTCCGCTCCTCTGTACTGCATCCTCTCCTCTGTACTCTGTACTGCGTCCGCTCATCTATACTGCGTCCCCTCCTCTGTACTGCATCCTCTCCTCTGTACTCTGTACTGCGTCCGCTCCTCTATACTGCTTCCGCTCCTCTATACTGCGTCCGCTCCTCTGTACTGTGTACTGCGTCCGCTCCTCTGTACTGCGTCCGCTCCTCTGTACTGCGTCCGCTCCTCTGTACTGCGTCCGCTCCTCTGTACTGCGTCCGCTCCTCTGTACTGCGTCCGCTCCTCTGTACTGCGTCCGCTCCTCTGTACTGCGTCCGCTCCTCTGTACTGCGTCCGCTCCTCTGTACTGCGTCCGCTCCTCTGTACTGCGTCCGCTCCTCTGTACTGCGTCCGCTCCTCTGTACTGCGTCCGCTCCTCTGTACTGCGTCCGCTCCTCTGTACTGTGTACTGCGTCCGCTCCTCTGTACTGTGTACTGCGTCCGCTCCTCTGTACTGCGTCCGCTCCTCTGTACTGCGTCCGCTCCTCTGTACTGTGTACTGCGTCCGCTCCTCTGTACTGCGTCTGCTCCTCTGTACTGCGTCCGCTCCTCTGTACTGCGTCCGCTCCTCTGTACTGCGTCCGCTCCTCTGTACTGCGTCCGCTCCTCTGTACTGCGTCCGCTCCTCTGTACTGCGTCCGCTCCTCTGTACTGCGTCCGCTCCTCTGTACTGCGTCCGCTCCTCTGTACTGCGTCCGCTCCTCTGTACTGCGTCCGCTCCTCTGTACTGCGTCCGCTCCTCTGTACTGCGTACTGCATCCGCTCCTCTGTACTGCATCCGCTCCTCTGTACTGCGTCTGCTCCTCTGTACTGCGTCTGCTCCTCTGTACTGCGTCCGCTCCTCTATACTGCGTCCGCTCCTCTATACTGCGTCCGCTCCTCTATACTGTGTCCGCTCCTCTATACTGCGTCTGCTCCTCTATACTGCGTCCGCTCCTCTATACTGCGTCCGCTCCTCTGTACTGCGTCCGCTCCTCTATACTGCGTCCGCTCCTCTGTACTGCGTCCGCTCCTCTGTACTGTGTACTGCGTCCGCTCCTCTGTACTGCGTCCGCTCCTCTGTACTGCATCCGCTCCTCTGTACTGCGTCCGCTCCTCTGTACTGCGTCTGCTCCTCTATACTGCGTCTGCTCCTCTGTACTGCGTCCGCTCCTCTATACTGCGTCCGCTCCTCTATACTGCGTCTGCTCCTCTATACTGCGTCCGCTCCTCTGTACTGCGTCCGCTTCTCTGTACTGTGTACTGCGTCCGCTCCTCTGTACTGCGTCCGCTCCTCTGTACTGCGTCCGCTCCTCTGTACTGCGTCCGCTCCTCTGTACTGCGTCCGCTCCTCTGTACTGCGTCCGCTCCTCTGTACTGCGTCCGCTCCTCTGTACTGCGTCCGCTCCTCTATACTGCGTCTGCTCCTCTATACTGCGTCTGCTCCTCTATACTGCGTCCGCTCCTCTATACTGCGTCTGCTCCTCTATACTGCGTCTGCTCCTCTATACTGCGTCTGCTCCTCTATACTGCGTCTGCTCCTCTATACTGCGTCTGCTTATCGTGTTTACCAGAGGGAATCCCCACAATAGATAATGTAGATAGATACAATAGATTGATACGTGCTGTAGATGGACATACAGATCTGTGGTTAGAAGGATTTCGAGCTCTATGTATTATTATATATTGTCACATAGATATTAGTTATTGGTGTATAGATCATAAGTGAGCACACGCTTAATACAGTGTAAGTGATTCATAAAAGGAAACTCTGCAGACAATCGTAAGGGGTGGAAGGAAAACTCAGACAGCAGCTCTACTTATCAATTGCTTTCCATAACCATAATTTGCATTATCTTCATGCGTGTTCTGGGAGATCAGTGATACTTCTTCACAACAATTAATTCCGTGCTAATTGTGAATAAAGCGACTTCTTCTCTGCATTATCCTCCTACTGCTGGTAAAAAGGTGATTTTAATTGCTACGATAATCACACATAATGAAGAGAAAAACGGCTCCTGATAACATAACTTCTGCATTGGGGTGACGCAGTGATGTAGCAGAGGTGGTGCTGGTTTGGCGAGTCAACATCTGTAAAGTCTAACCACAGACATAGAAGTTAGAGAGTAATGTGACATTTCTGAGAGTGGTATAGATGGCAGCCTGAGATTGAAGGAAGGACCGTGCATTGGTTATTTCTACGAGTTTTTATGAGAAATCCTTCAGGGAACATTCTGTGTAACACTGGTACCCTGTGTTGTGTGTCTAGTGCAGGACGTAAGAGGGTGAGAGATGGCACAATGATTCAAAATGAGAATCTCTATTTGTGGTCAGGAGGAAGCAGGACTCACAGGCTTCTCTATGAGTGTGTGAGGGTGTCTGTGTGTGTGTGTGTGTGGGGGGGACAGGACTCACAGGATTCTCTAGGAATGTGTGAGTGTGTGTGTCTGGACAGGACTCACAGGCTCACAGGCTTTTCTAGGAGTGTGTGTGTGTGTGTGTGGGGGGGGGCAGGACTCACAGGCTTCTCTAGGAGTGTGTGATGGTCTGTCTGTGTGTGGGGGGACAGGACTCACAGGCTTCTCTAGGAGTGTGTGAGGGTGTGTGTCTGTGTGTGGGGAGGGACAGGACTCACAGGCTTCTCTATGAGTGTGTGATGGTCTGTCTGTGTGTGGGGAGGGACAGGACTCACAAGCTTCTCTAGGAGTGTGTGAGGGTGTGTGTGTGGGGGGGGGGCAGGACTCACAGGCTTCTATATGAGTGTGTGAGTGTGTGTGTGTGTGGGGGAGGGCAGGACTCACAGGCTTTTCTATGAGTGTGTGAGGGTGTGTGTCTGTGTGTGGGGGGGGGGCAGGACTCACAGGCTTTTCTATGAGTGTGTGAGGGTGTGTGTCTGTGTGTGTGTGTGGGGGGGGTTGCAGGACTCACAGGCTTTTCTATGAGTGTGTGAGGGTGTCTGTGTGGGGGGGGGGAGACAGGACTCACAGGCTTTTCTATGAGTGTGTGAGGGTGTGTGTCTGTGTGTGTGGAGGGAAAGGACTCACAGGCTTCTCTATGAGTGTGTGAGGGTGTGTGTCTGTGTGTGTGTGTGGGGGGGGTTGCAGGACTCACAGGCTTTTCTAGGAGTGTGTGAGGGTGTCTGTGTGTGGGGAGGGACAGGACTCACAGGATTCTCTAGGAATGTGTGAGTGTGTGTGTCTGGACAGGACTCACAGGCTCACAGGCTTTTCTAGGAGTGTGTGTGTGTGTGTGTGGGGGGGGCAGGACTCACAGGCTTCTCTAGGAGTGTGTGATGGTCTGTCTGTGTGTGGGGGGACAGGACTCACAGGCTTCTCTAGGAGTGTGTGAGGGTGTGTGTCTGTGTGTGGGGAGGGACAGGACTCACAGGCTTCTCTATGAGTGTGTGATGGTCTGTCTGTGTGTGGGGAGGGACAGGACTCACAAGCTTCTCTAGGAGTGTGTGAGGGTGTGTGTGTGGGGGGGGGGGCAGGACTCACAGGCTTCTATATGAGTGTGTGAGTGTGTGTGTGTGTGGGGGAGGGCAGGACTCACAGGCTTTTCTATGAGTGTGTGAGGGTGTGTGTCTGTGTGTGGGGGGGGGCAGGACTCACAGGCTTTTCTATGAGTGTGTGAGGGTGTGTGTCTGTGTGTGTGTGTGGGGGGGGGTTGCAGGACTCACAGGCTTTTCTATGAGTGTGTGAGGGTGTCTGTGTGGGGGGGGGGAGACAGGACTCACAGGCTTTTCTATGAGTGTGTGAGGGTGTGTGTGTGGGGGGGGGGAGACAGGACTCACAGGCTTTTCTATGAGTGTGTGAGGGTGTGTGTCTGTGTGTGTGGAGGGAAAAGGACTCACAGGCTTCTCTATGAGTGTGTGAGGGTGTGTGTCTGTGTGTGTGTGGGGGGGGGGGTTGCAGGACTCACAGGCTTTTCTATGAGTGTGTGAGGGTGTCTGTGTGGGGGGGGTTGCAGGACTCACAGGCTTTTCTATGAGTGTGTGAGGGTGTCTGTGTGGGGGGGGGGGGACAGGACTCACAGGCTTTTCTATGAGTGTGTGAGGGTGTGTGTCTGTGTGTGTGGAGGGAAAGGACTCACAGGCTTCTCTATGAGTGTGTGAGGGTGTGTGTCTGTGTGTGTGTGTGGGGGGGGGTTGCAGGACTCACAGGCTTTTCTAGGAGTGTGTGAGGGTGTCTGTGTGTGGGGAGGGACAGGACTCACAGGATTCTCTAGGAATGTGTGAGTGTGTGTGTCTGGACAGGACTCACAGGCTCACAGGCTTTTCTAGGAGTGTGTGTGTGTGTGTGGGGACAGGACTCACAGGCTTCTCTAGGAGTGTGTGATGGTCTGTCTGTGTGTGTGGGGACAGGACTCACAGGCTTCTCTAGGAGTGTGTGAGTGTGTGTGTGGGGGGGGGACAGGACTCACAGGCTTCTCTAGGAGTGTGTGAGGGTGTGTGTGTGGGGAGGGACAAGACTCACAGGCTTCTCTATGAGTGTGTGAGGGTGTGTGTGTGTGTGTGTGGGGGGGGAACAGGACTCACAGGCTTCTATAGGAGTGTGTGAGGGTGTGTGGGGGGGGGCAGGACTCACAGGCTTCTCTAGGAGTGTGTGAGGGTGTGTGTCTGTGTGTGTGGGGGGGACAGGACTCACAGGCTTCTCTAGGAGTGTGTGAATGTGTGTGTGTGGGGGGCAGGACTCACAGGCTTCTATAGTAGTGTGTGAGCGTGTGTGTGTGGGGGGGGCAGGACTCACAGGATTCTCTAGGAGTGTGTGAAGGTGTCTGTGTGGGGGGGGGGAGACAGGACTCACAGGCTTTTCTATGAGTGTGTGAGGGTGTGTGTCTGTGTGTGGGGAGGGACAGGACTCAGGCTTCTCTAGGAGTGTGTGAGGGTGTGTGTGTTGGGGGGGTGGGGGCACAGGACTCACAGGCTTTCTCTATGAGTGTATGAGGGTGTGTGTTTGTGGGGGGGGCAGGACTCACAGGCTTCTTTAGGAGTGTGTGAGGGTGTGTGTGTGTGGGGGGGGGGGCAGGACTCACAGGCTTTCTCTGTGCATGTGAGTGGAAACGGGACAAACAGGCTTTCTCTGAGCATGAGGGGGTTGCAGGACTCAAAGGCTTTCCCTATGTGTGTGTGTGTGTGGGGGGGGGGCAGGACCTGAGCTTTCCCTATGAGTGTGTGTGAGGGAAGCAAAACTCATGTTTTTTCTCTATGAGTGGGTAGAGGAAGCAGGACTCAGGCTTTCTCTATGAGTACAGGGAGTAGTAGCACTCACAGGCTTTCTCTATGCATGGACTAACAGGCTTTGGCTACATGCACACGACCGTTGTGTGTTTTGCAGTCCGCAAATTGAGGATCTGCAAAACACGGATGGTGTCCGTGTGCGTTCCGCAATTTGAAGAACGGCACGGACAACCATTCATATAACTGCCTATTCTTGTCCGCAAAACGGACAAGAATAGGACAGGTTATATATTTTTTGCGGACCACGGAACGGAGTGAATGGGTCCGCATCCAAACCGCAAACACTGCTGCTCTAGTGCGGAACAGAACAACGTTCACGTGCATGAGGCCTTTCTCTATGTATGGGTAGGTAGCAGGACTCACAGGATTTCTATATGTATGGGTTGGTAGCTGGACTCACAGGCTTTCTATATGTATGGGTAGGTAGCAGGACTCACAGGCTTTCTCTATGTATGGGTAGGTAGCAGGACTCACAGGCTTTCTCTATGTATGGGTAGGTAGCAGGACTCACAGGCTTTCTCTATGTATGGGTAGGTAGCAGGACTCACAGGCTTTCCCTATGTATGGGTAGGTAGCAGGACTCACAGGCTTTCTCTATGTATGGGTAGCAGGACTCACAGGCTTTCTCTATGTATGGGTAGCTGGACTCACAGGCTTTCTAAATGTATGAGTTGGTAGCAGGACTCACAGGCTTTCTTTATGTATGGGTAGGTAGCAGGACTCACAGGCTTTCTCAATGTATGGGTAGGTAGCAGGACTCACAGGCTTTCTCTATGTATGGGTAGGTAGCAGGACTCATAGGCTTTCTCTATGTATGGGTAGGTAGCAGGACTCACAGACTTTCTCTATGTATGGGTAGGTAGCAGGACTCACAGGCTTTCTCTATGTATAGGTAGGTATCAGGACTCACAGGCTTTCCCTATGTATGGGTAGGTAGCAGGACTAACAGTCTTTCCCTATGTATGGGTAGGTAGCAGGACACACAGGCTTTCTCTATGTATGGGTAGGTAGCAGGACTCACAGGCTTTCTCTATGTATGGGTAGGTAGCAGGACTCACAGGCTTTCCCTATGTATGGGTAGGTAGCAGGACTCACAGGCTTTCTCTATGTATGGGTAGGTAGCAGGACTCACAGGCTTTCTCTATGTATGGGTAGGTAGCAGGACTCACAGGCTTTCTCTATGTATGGGTAGGCAGCAGGACTCACAGGCTTTCTCTATGTATGGGTAGGTAGCAGGACTCACAGGCTTTCTCTATGTATGGGCAGTGGAAGCAGAACTCAAAGACTGTCTCTGAGTTATGGCAGATGGCATCAAAGTTTTAGATGAATATCCTGAATTAAGTAATTGAATACTATTCATGCCTTGGGTCTCCCCTCCATATTATCGTACGTTATAGGGAATTTGACAAAACGACACTTTATAAGCCCACCTATTGGGGGCACTTTATTAGATATTGTAGCACATGATTTATACTATGGGGCAAATCTTTGGATCCATCCTCTGAAGTCGGCCTCATTCTGTATTGATCTGCATATACCTATCTCTAAGTATTTACGCCCTGACTCCCTGTTTGCAGTAGATTACATAATACAATACATTGCGATGTGCGGAAACCTATCTTAAAGCCACGGGCTCTTGTTCTGTGCTGCATTCTAATAAATCCCATCATTATTTTGTTGGATTGCCGGTAGGATAGAAAAAAATACAAAAAAACAATTACATAACATCAAATGGTTCTTCAGGGGTCTGTTCCCAGCGGACAAACATCTTGTGCAAATCTAATGCTGATGTACCAATAGTAATGATGATACAAAATAACACAAAGGGGGGGGGGAGAGGAAGAGGAGGGAGAAGAACAGGGGGGACCAGCACACCCAGGGCTTCATATATCATCGCATATTACATAGCAAACATGGATATTTATCTCCTGTGCTCCAGGCTTGATGTGACAGCAGAGGAATTGCTCCGGCATCCAGAAGAAATGGGAAATATATTCAGTGGCTTGTTCTTAAGTGTCCAAATGAAGAGGACATTATGGAGTTATTTGTGTTCATGTCCCAGGGCGCTCTGGGAAGATTGGCATTGTGTGACTATCGAAGACACATTCCGGGAGGTACAAGGATTTGGGAGGGAAAAGCCATATTTTATTCAGTTTTCTTTTCTGGTTTTCCTACGATACGGTGCAACTGTTAACTTCCCTTGTGGGAAAGTGCACTTTAACCCCTTAAAGGAGTACTCCAGTTAGTTTATTTTTATTTTTATAATATACATCAGGGATGGCCAACCTGAGGCTCTAGAGCTGTTGCAAAACTACAACTCCCAGCATGCAAAGACTGCCTACAGCTATCAACTTACAGCAGGGCATAGTGGGGATTGTAGTTTTACAACAGCTGGAGGGCCACAGGTTGGCTATCCCTGATATACTACAAAGAAAAAATGTGGGGGATTCAGTCAGCACAATCCCTGATATACATCTTTCAGGATCTCTGCTTGTTGTCATTCAATCTGAACCTTATAAAGCTAAAGCACATAGCTGTGATAACTATGCATTCATGAGCCGTGCACCTCTGTGCCCAATACATCAAGATTGGACGTAATCAAGGTTGTATTGATTGACAGCAAGCAGAGATCTTTAGAGCTGTGAGAAATTGATAATAAGAGTATCCCTGAAAATTGTAGAACATTTCATTTTTTGAAACCGGAAATAGCTGAAAGCCTACGTCTTGGGGTCCCATAGAGAACACACATAGCTGCAGGGTAGATACCCGACCTACCGCTCCTTCAGATCAGTGGAACGGGACCTCCGTTCTCAGGATCAGCGGAAGTCAAAGTGGTAAAGTAAGGTCTATTGGAAAGTATAGTTTGTAATTGGATTGGAAACTGTCTGAAGGACAATGTCCAGAGAGTTGTGGTCAATGATCCCTATTCAGATCGGTCCTGGGTTATAAATGGTGACCCCAAGGTTCAGCGCTGGGTCCTCTATTATTTAATTTATTTATTAATGATATTGAGGACGGGAGTAATAGCGCCATATCTATTTCTGCAGATGACACTAAGCTGTGTAGAACTGTACGGTCTATGGAAGATGTATATAAACTACAGTCTGACTTGAACACTCTGAGTGATTGGGCATCAACTTGGCAAATGAGGTTCAATGTGGACAAATGTAAAGTTCTGCATCTTGGTAGTAATAATCTCTGTGCTTCATATGTCCTAGGTGATGTAACACTGGGAGAGTCACTTATAGAGAAGAATTTGGGTGTCCTTGTAGATGGTAGATTAAATAACACCACAACGTCAATCAGCTGCTTCTAAGGCCACCAGGATATTGTCTGCATTAAACGAGGCATGGACTCGAGGGGCAGGGATGTGATATTACCACTTTACAAAGCGTTGGTGCGGCCTCATCTGGAATATGCAGTTCAGTTCTGGGCACCAGTCCATAGAAAGGACGCCCTGCAGCTGGAAATAGTACAGAGGAGAGCGACTAAACTGATCAGGGGCATGGAGGGTCTGAGTTATGAAGAAAGATTAAAAGAATTTAATTTATTTAGTCTTGAGAAGAGACGTCTAAGGGGGACATGATTAACCTGTACAAGTATATAAATGGGCCATACAAAAAATACAGCGAAAAGCTGTTCCATGTAAAATGCCCTCAGAAGACAAGGGGGCACTGCCTCCGACTGGAGAGGAAAAAGTTCAGTCTCCAGAAGTGTTAAAGCTTCTTTACTGTAAGAACTGTGAGTCTGTGGAATAGACGTCCTCAGGACGTGGTCACAGCAGGAACAGTGGACGGTTTAAAAAGGGTTCAGACAAATTCTTAAAAGTAAAAGTAAAAGTAAAAAACATTAATGCTTATGAAAACGTGTTAGAAATCTGAGTCTCACTTCCTTCTGGGATTGGTGGCCCCAATGCTGGACGTTTGTCTTTTTGTAAGATTCTAAAGCAGCTGAGGTGCATATCATTATATTGTGCAACAGTTAAGGTGTGTATTGTAGTGCTCGGCAGCAGCCGGGGTGTGTATTATAGTGTTCTGCAGCAGCTGAGGTGTATATTATGATCTGCAGCAGCTCAGTTGTGTACTAGGAGGTTCCGCAGCAGCTGAGGTGTGTACCATGAAGTTTTGCAGCAGCTGAGGTGTGTATTTTAAAGGGAATCTGTCACCAGGATTTTGGGTATAGAGCTGAGGCCATGGGTTGCTAGATGGCCGCCAGCACATCCGCAATACCCAGTCCCCATAGCTCTGTGTGCTTTTATTGTGTAAAAAAAACGATTTGATACATATGCAAATTAACCTGAGATGAGTCCTGTACGTGAGAGGAGTCAGGGACAGGACTCATCTCAGGTTAATTTGCATATGTATCAAATCGTTTTACACAATAAAAGCACACAGAGCTATGGGGACTGGGTATTGTAGATGTGCTAGCGGCCATCTAGCAACCCATGTCCTCAGCTCTATACACAAAATCCCGGTGACAGGTTCCCTTTAAGGTTCTGAAGCAGCTTAGGTGTGTATAAAGATGTTCTGCAGCAGCTCAGGTGTGTTATAAGGTTGTGCAGCGGCTGTGGTGTGTATAATGATGTCATGTAGCAGCTGAGGTGTGTACTATGAGGTTCTGCAGCAACTGAGGTGTGTAATATATGATGTTCTGCAGCAGCTGAGGTGTGTAATATATGATGTGCTGCAGCAGCTGAGGTATGTCATCAATTCTAAAATCTCAGAGATCCCCTATAAGTAAAACATCTCTGATAACAATTCTTTGAATCGTGAAAAGGAAACATTATGTAACAAATAATAAGTGAATATTTATAAATAAACCAACAAACACAAAAAAAACTGTCAACAACACAACATAAAAAACACTATGATGTGAATAACACAACGTGACAGCCGCCAGCGATCAAGAACGAACATCACAAAACAACAAATATGTTTTCAACAATTCTCGTCTCCCTTTTTTCTTTCATTTTTCACAGCGACATCAAAAGGCACAGAACAAGCAAAGGATTGTGGGTCCGCCAGTCGTAAGTGACGCAACCATTCAAACCTCATCAGTAAATTGAAAAGATCTGAGCGGAAAATCTGGGAGACGTGTCACGGATACGTTTCAGCGAGTGTCACTCTCACCATTCATTCTTTCAAAAAGTTAAATAATATGATTGTACTGGTAGAAGAGAGCCGGGCGGGTGACAGAGCTGCCTGCCCAGGGGGGGGCACACATCTTATCTTCTCAAAGTGACTTCCAAATGAAATCTTCACTAGCCCATTAAAAGTGGCTTTTGTACCAGGGATTCATAAGTGCTGAAACTTTTATCTCTGCTCTGCTGTCTGGAAACTTTAGTTTGTCTGTTTGGAGGCCGTTATCTTTGACAAATAAGCGCTCCTTACAGAGACTTGACATCACTTAGGCTCCCACAAGTGTAATTGAGTAACAGCTGGCTCAGAATTCATAATGAAATGCCCTTTTATCAGCTCGCAGGCATGATTGATCGACACTCTAAATTTTACTAGCATTTCTATAAAATCGCTATACAAACTTTTATTGTGTTTCATATGCGGCCAAGCCTGGGCCTAGAAAGGTTCACCAGCAAATAGACCGGGGATCAATGATGACAAGAGATCAAACACAGAGATATTCCTGAGAAATAAGATTATTATTCTGTCACATCTCATATCCTTGTACATAGGAGCAGTATTATAGCAGTTATATTCTTGTATATAGAAGCAGTATTATAGTAGTTATATTCTTGTACATAGGAGCAGTATTATAGTAGTTATATTCTTGTACATAGGAGCAGTATTATAGTAGTTATATTCTTGTACATAGGAGGGAGTATTATAGTAGTTACATTCTTGTACATAGGAGGGAGTATTATAGTAGTTATATTCTTGTACATAGGAGCAGTATTATAGTAGTTATATTCTTGTACATAGGAGGCAGTATTATAGTAGTTATATTCTTGTACATAGGAGCAGTATTATAGTAGTTATATTCTTGTACATAGGAGCAGTATTATAGTAGTTATATTCTTGTACATAGGAGGCAGTATTATAGTAGTTATATTCTTGTACTCAGGAGCAGTATTATAGTATTATATTCTTGTACATAGGAGCAGTATTATAGCAGTTATATTCTTGTACATAGGAGGCTGTAGTATAGTAGTTATATTCTTGTACATAGGAGCAGTATTATAGTAGTTATATTCCTGTACATAGGAGCAGTATTATAGTAGTTATATTCTTGTACATAGGAGCAGTATTATAGTAGTTATATTCTTGTACATAGGAGCAGTATTATAGTAGTTATATTCTTGTACATAGGAGGCAGTATTATAGTAGTTATATTCTTGTACATAGGAGCAGTATTATAGCAGTTATATTCTTGTACATAGGAGGCAGTATTATAGTAGTAATATTCTTGTACATAGGAGCAGTATTATAGTAGTTATATTCCTGTACATAGGAGCAGTATTATAGTAGTTATATTCTTGTACATAGGAACAGTATTATAGTAGGTTTATTCTTGTACATAGGAGCAGTATTATAGTAGTTATATTCTTGTACATAGGAGGCAGTATTATAGTAGTTATATTCTTGTACATAGGAGGCAGTATTATAGTAGTTATATTCTTGTACATAGGAGGCAGTATTATAGTAGTTATATTCTTGTACATAGGAGCAGTATTATAGTAGATATATTCTTGTACATAGGAGGCAGTATTATAGTAGTTATATTCTTGTACATAGGAGCAGTATTATAGTAGTTATATTCTTGTACATAGGAGCAGTATTATAGTAGTTATATTCTTGTACATAGGAACAGTATTATAGTAGTTATATTCCTGTACATAGGAGCAGAATTATAGTAGTTATATTCTTGTACATAGGAGGCAGTATTATAGTAGTTATATTCTTGTACATAGGAGGCAGTATTATAGAAGTTATATTCTTGTACATAGGATCAGTATTATAGTAGTTATATTCTTGTACATAGGAGCAGTATTATAGTAGTTATATTCTTGTACTTAGGAGGCAGTATTATAGTAGTTATATTCTTGTACATAGGAGCAGTATTATAGTAGTTATATTCTTGTACATAGGATCAGTATTATAGTAGTTATATTATAGTAGTATTATAGTAGTTATATTCTTGTACATAAGAGCAGTATTATAGTAGTTATATTATTGTACATAGGAGGCAGTATTATAGTAGTTATATTCTTGTACATAGGAGGCAGTATTATAGTAGTTATATGCTTGTACATTGGAGCAGTATTATTGTAGTTATATTATTGTACATAGGAGGCAGAATTATAGTAGTTATATTTTGGTACACAGGAGCAGTATTATAGTAGTTATATTTTTGTACATAGGAGCAGTATTATAGTAGTTATATTCTTGTACATAGGAGGCAGTATTATAGTAGTTATATTCTTGTACATAGGGGAAGTATTATAGTAGTTATATTCTTGTACATAGGGGCAGTATTATAGTAGTTATATTCTTGTACATAGGATCAGTATTATAGTAGTTATATTATAGTAGTATTATAGTATTATAGTAGTTATATTCTTGTACATAGGTGCAGTATTATAGAAGTTATATTCTTGTACATAGGAGGCAGTATTATAGTAGTTATATTCTTGTACATAGGAGGCAGTATTATAGTAGTTATATTCTTGTACATTGGAGCAGTATTATTGTAGTTATATTATTGTCCATAGGAGCAGTATTATAGTAGTTATATTATTGTACATAGGAGACAGTATTATAGTAGTTATATTTTGGTACACAGGAGCAGTATTATAGTAGTTATATTCTTGTACATAGGAGCAGTATTATAGTAGTTATATTCTTGTACATAGGATCAGTATTATAGTAGTTATATTCTTGTACATAGGAGGCAGTATTATAGTAGTTATATTCTTGTACATAGGAGGCAGTATTATAGTAGTTATATTCTTGTACATAGGAGCAGTATTATAGTAGTTATATTCTTGTACATAGGAGCAGTATTATAGTAGTTATATTCTTGTACATAGGAACAGTATTATAGTAGTTATATTCTTGTACATAGGAGCAGTATAATAGTAGTTATATTCTTGTACATAGGGGCAGTAATATAGTAGTTATATTCTTGTACATAGGAGCAGTATTATATTAGTTATATTCTTGTACATAGGAGGCAGTATTATAGTAGTTATATTCTTGTACATAGGAGGCAGTATTATAGTAGTTATATTCTTGTACATAGGAGCAGTATTATAGTAGTTATATTCTTGTACATAGGAGCAGTATTATAGTAGTTATATTCTTGTACATAGGAACAGTATTATAGTAGTTATATTCCTGTACATAGGAGCAGTATTATAGTAGTTATATTCTTGTTCATAGGAGCAGTATTATAGTAGTTATATTCTTGTTCATAGGAGCAGTATTATAGTAGTTATATTCTTGTACATAGGAGGCCGTATTATAGTAGTTATATTCTTGTACATAGGAGGCAGTATTATAGAAGTTATATTCTTGTACAAAGGATCAGTATTATAGTAGTTATATTCTTGTACATAGGAGCAGTATTATAGTAGTTATATTCTTGTACATAGGAGGCAGTATTATAGTAGTTATATTCTTGTACATAGGAGCAGTATTATAGTAGTTAAATTCTTGTACATAGGAGCAGTATTATAGAAGTTATATTCTTGTACATAGGAGGCAGTATTATAGTAGTTATATTCCTGTACATAGGAGGCAGTATTATAGTAGTTATATTCTTGTACATAGGAGGCAGTATTATAGTAGTTATATTCTTGTACATTGGAGCAGTATTATTGTAGTTATATTATTGTACATAGGAGCAGTATTATAGTAGTTATATTCTTGTACATAGGAGGCAGTATTATAGTAGTTATATTCTTGTACATAGGTGCAGTATTATAGTAGTTATATTCTTGTACATAGGATCAGTATTATAGTAGTTATATTATAGTAGTATTATAGTATTATAGTAGTTATATTCTTGTACATAGGTGCAGTATTATAGAAGTTATATTCTCTTACATAGGAGGCAGTATTATAGTAGTTATATTCTTGTACATAGGAGCAGTATTATAGTAGTTATATTCTTGTACATAGGAGGCAGTATTATAGTAGTTATATTCTTGTACATAGGAAGCAGTATTATAGTAGTTATATTCTTGTACATAGGAGCAGTATTATAGTAGTTATATTCTTGTACATAGGAGCCGTATTATAGTAGTTATATTCTTGTACATAGGAGCAGTATTATAGCAGTTATATTCTTGTACATAGGATCAGTATTATAGCAGTTATATTCTTGTACATAGGAGCAGTATTATAGCAGTTATATTCTTGTACATAGGATCAGTATTATAGTAGTTTTATTTTTGTACACAGGAACATTATTATAGTGGATATGTTCTTGTACATAGAAGCAGTATTATAGTAGTTATATTCTTGTACATAGGAGGCAGCATTATAGTAGTTATATTCTTGTACATAGAAGCAGTATTATAGTAGTTATATTCTTGTACATAGGAGCAGTATTATAGTAGTTATATTCTTGTACATAGGATCAGTATTATAGTAGTTATATTCTTGTACATAGGAGCAGTATTATAGTGGATATGTTCTTGTACATAGGAGGCAGTATTATAATAGTTATATTCTTGTACATAGGAGCAGTATTATAGTAGTTATATTCTTGTACATAGGAGCAGTATTATAGTAGTTATATTCTTGTACATAGGAGCAGTATTATAGTAGTTATATTCCAGTACATAGGAGCAGTATTATAGTAGTTATATTTTTGTACATAGGAGCAGTAATATAGTAGTTATATTCTTGTACATAGGAGCAGTATTATAGTAGTTATATTTTTGTACATAGGATCAGTATTATAGCAGTTATATTTTTGTACACAGGAACATTATTATAGTGGATATGTTCTTGTACATAGGAGGCTGTATTATTGTAGTTATATTTTGTACATTGAGGGCAGTATGATAGTAATTCTATCTTTGTAAAGGGACAATAATATAATTCTATTCTTATCTCTCTTGTAAGTTAAGTTTATGATAATATATCGAGGTGATACGCCTGAAATACCTCTTTAATATTAGGAAAAAAATTATGCTGCAGTGTGACAAAAAGTATAACACATCCAAGAAAAAGGAAATTTTTTATAAACCTCTCTAACATCCATTTACTGAAGAATTGTACGCTAAACTATGTACATTTAAGCTAAATTGTATAGGTAATTCCATTTCTTTTCACCCTTTTTTTAATTTAGTGTGCTTAGGATCTTGATTTTTTTTTTCCCATTATCTCCTGTTTTGCAGCACGAAGGACTTTGTTTTTCTCTTCATCTCAATTTTCTAAAGAGCAGTCTATAACACAACCCAATAAACATCCATTCTGCACTCGATTACCACAATGAGATTCTATAATAAACATCTTGGCAAAATTGCAACAAGATATAAAAAAAAACAGGAAAAAAATGTATCAAAAACTGCAAGTGTAATTTCATAAGCAAGAGTCAACAGCGACAGCTCGGAGGAGCAGAGAAAATGCAGAACGCAGCTTATTTCTGGCCAAACTAAGTAAATATGACACGCAGGCCACAGAAGAAAAGCGCACATATTTTCTCAAGCTGTCATTTTGACAAAGTGACTTCTCACCACTGGGATATGGAAACCTAATAACATTGTTTCGCTCATTGTGTTAACCACTTCTGTATGAGAAAAAAATGCAAGTCTAATGCAGTCTGGTGTTACGGCATCAGGCCAGCCAGCAGATTTGTGAACGTGCGGCCTAAAATGAACATGACTCAACGATGAAACACTTTTGTACTAGAAGATTACACACGTCAGTGGTGATACCCTTCATATTTATTACATCTTCAACACAGTGACCACTGGAATGTCAATTAAGTAAAAGAAAATGACCACAGGGAATATAGGGAATGAAAGACGAAGCAAATATTTATCATCGGTCTATCTAGTAGAAAAGAAAAGCATTATCTGATGAAGAGAAGGGGTTCAAAACCCCCCAAAAGACCTCAGCTCTAGGTCTCAAGTTTGTATAACAAAGGAAAGCGAGGCAGCATGCCAAAAAATGTTTTGTGAAAAAAGTTGAACTCCATTCTTTCCAACAGGTGTATAACATCCAGCCCCCGGCCATGGATTTATCTTTACACTCATTGGTGAAAGAAAAGGCTGGTTGTAAAGAGCTCTCTGAATTCCAATGTGGTCCTTCAATAGGATGTTACCGCTGCTATAAGTCAGTTCCTGAAATGTCTTCCTTCCTAGATAAACCATCACCCGTGAACGGCATTACTGTGACTCAGCCACGAAATGGAGACCATGTAAAGTTTGAGAGCTGGGCCACCGAGTGCTGAGAAACATAGAGCATAAAAGTCACCATTGCTCTGCTGACTCCATACCAAACGTCCTCTACCATTGACATTAGTACAAACACTGAGCTTCATGGCATGGGTTTACATGATCGAGCAGCTGCATGCTAGCCTTACATCACCAAGCACAATGCTAAGCGTGGGATGGAGCGGTATGAAGCGGCATGCCGCCACTGGTCCCACTGGAGCAGTGGGAATGTCTTCCATAGAGTGACCAATCACATTTCTCTATTGGGCAGTCTGATGAATGCCAGGAAAAACTACATGCCTGACTGCATTGTGCTAAGTTTGGTGGAGGAGAGATGATGCTATGGTTGTCCTTCAGGGGTCGGTCTCGGACCCTTAGTTCCACTTAAGGGAAATCTTAATGCCTTAGCATACCAAGACATTGTGGACAATTGTATGCTTCCAACATTGTGGGAAGTTTTGGCAAGGCTCTACCACACAAAACAAGCTCCAGAAAGGCATGGTTGAGGGGGAGTGTGGTTTGGAAGAACTGAGCCCTGTCCTTAACTCCATCCAACACCTTTGGGATAAACTAGGAGATTATGAGCTAGGCCCTCTCGTCCAAAATCAGTGTCTGAACTCTCTGAATGAATGGGCTAAAATTCCCGTAGGCACGCTCTAAATTCTTGTTGTAAGCCTTCCCAGAAGAGTGAATGTGGGGGGGGGGGGGGATTGACTCTATATCAATGCCTTTGGATTTAGAATGGGATGTCATAAAAGCCACTCTAGGTTTTTAGGTGCCCATCCGATACTTCTGTACATATAGCCTATCTATCTATCTATCTATCTATCTATCTATCTATCTATCTATCTATCTATCTATCTATCTATCTATCTAATCATAAATTATATAAAAACACTATCTAATGCCTTTGCAATATCTTTGTGTAAGTTGTCTGTCAACCAACCTGGACACTACATCATTTCTTACAGGAGTTACCACCATGCTTTCCTAGAGCACTGAATGGGAAATCTTCCATGACATGTCCCGCCATCACTAGACATACTCACTTTCAAGAAGAGCTGGGTTTCATATTGAGAGTTATAATGCCGGTTGTGGTTGTAAAAGCAGAACTTCCAACCACTTTGTCAGAAGAGGACGACTTATTTATTACAATTTTATGTTACATATACATTTTATAATCTATTATTCACCTTTGATGCTGGGTGAAATCTGCCGCCATCTCAGAGATTTACCTTCAACCCCAGAAAAGGTTCCATTGTTATCCAGTTCCTCAGGAAATGTGCCAGGGTACGTGCAGTGGTTTAAAAGCACCCGCTGACATCTCACACTAGGCATTGTTATATATTTTATGATTGCAAAGGATTAGCGGAGGTATTCTGCAGAATGGCAATGTTCACAGAAGGGGAACGGTAAACTGCAGCAAGCACTAATCTCCTCTTCCATCTCATTCTTCCTTGTGTCATCTCGTCTCCCAGCTTCCGCTGACAAAAATGACTGACTGCAAAAAAACATAAAGTCTGCAGTCTAACGGGCGGCTTATGGCCCAGGTGAAATTCCTAGTTTAATAATAGTGGCCTTTATAGAAATATATTGGATTAGGTGATAGATGTGAGATGGAATTATAATTATAAAGGTAATTTGCTTACATATGCGAAATGTACAGAAATGGCTTATAAGGAAGCTGGATCCTGCGCAAGGAATATCACGGAAGGGCGAAGGCTTGAATCAAAATGGTAAAAAAAAAAGTATTCCTCATGTGGAAGAAATATGAATAAAACGCACATACAGATCCAAAACCTGCAATGAATTATAGGAGTCAGGTGTCTGTTGTGTAAAAACAATAGTTGTTTGTTTTATTATTTTTTTTACATTGTTACTTTTTTATTTACTATCATTACAATTCCTTCTATTTTTAAATACACTGCTCAAAAAAATAAAGGGAACACTTAAACAACACAATGTAACTCCAAGTCAATCACACTTCTGTGAAATCAAACTGTCCACTTAGGAAGCAACACTGAGTGACAATCAATTTCACATGCTGTTGTGCAAATGGGATAGACAACAGGTGGAAATTATAGGCAATTAGCAAGACACCCCCAATAAAGGAGTGGTTCTGCAGGTGGTAACCACAGACCACTTCTCAGTTCCTATGCTTCCTGACTGATGTTTTGGTCACTTTTGAATGCTGGCGGTGCTTTCACTCTAGTGGTAGCATGAGACGGAGTCTACAACCCACACAAGTGGCTCAGGTAGTGCAGCTTATCCAGGATGGCACATCAATGCGAGCTGTGGCAAGAAGGTTTGCTGTGTCTGTCAGCGTAGTGTCCAGAGCATGGAGGCGCTACCAGGAGACAGGCCAGTACATCAGGAGACGTGGAGGAGGCCGTAGGAGGGCAACAACCCAGCAGCAGGACCGCTACCTCCGCCTTTGTGCAAGGAGGAACAGGTGGAGCACTGCCAGAGCCCTGCAAAATGACCTCCAGCAGGCCACAAATGTGAATGTGTCTGCTCAAACGGTCAGAAACAGACTCCATGAGGGTGATATGAGGGCCCGACGTCCACAGGTGGGGGTTGTGCTTACAGCCCAACACCGTGCAGGACGTTTGGCATTTGCCAGAGAACACCAAGATTGGCAAATTCGCCACTGGCACCCTGTGCTCTTCACAGATGAAAGCAGGTTCACACTGAGCACATGTGACAGACGTGACAGAGTCTGGAGACGCCGCGGAGAACATTCTGCTGCCTGCAACATCCTCCAGCATGACCGGTTTGGCATTGGGTCAGTAATGGTGTGGGGTGGCATTTCTTTGGAGGGCCGCACAGCCCTCCATGTGCTCGCCAGAGGTAGCCTGACTGCCATTAGGTACCGAGATGAGATCCTCAGACCCCTTGTGAGACCATATGCTGGTGCGGTTGGCCCTGGGTTCCTCCTAATGCAAGACAATGCTAGACCTCATGTGGCTGGAGTGTGTCAGCAGTTCCTGCAAGACGAAGGCATTGATGCTATGGACTGGCCCGCCCGTTCCCCAGACCTGAATCCAATTGAGCACATTTGGGACATCATGTCTCGCTCTATCCACCAACGTCACGTTGCACCACAGACTGTCCAGGAGTTGGCAGATGCTTTAGTCCAGGTCTGGGAGGAGATCCCTCAGGAGACCGTCCGCCACCTCATCAGGAGCATGCACAGGCGTTGTAGGGAGGTCATACAGGCACGTGGAGGCCACACACACTACTGAGCCTCATTTTGACTTGTTTTAAGGATATTACATCAAAGTTGGATCAGCCTGTAGTGTGTTTTTCCACTTTAATTTTGAGTGTGACTCCAAATCCAGACCTCCATGGGTTGAAAAATGTGATTTCCATTTTTTAATTTTTGTGTGATTTTGTTGTCAGCACATTCAACTATGTAAAGAACAAAGTATTTCAGAAGAATAATTAATTAATTCAGATCTAGGATGTGTTATTTTTGTGTTCCCTTTATTTATTTGAGCAGTGTATATATATATATATATATATATATATATATATATATATATACTGCCTGTCTAAAAAAAAAAAAGTCACCACCAAAAAAAAAAATGGCCAATCCATGTGTGAAAATAATGTCTCATGCTCCCTGAACCACTCTTTCACAATTTGTGCCTGATGAATCCTGGCATTGTCATCTTGGAATATGCCCGTGCCATCAGGGAAGAACAAATCCATTGATGGAATAACCTGGTCATTCAGTATGTTCAGGTAGTCGCTGACCTCATTCTTGGAGCACATACTGTAGCTGAACGTAGACCTGACCAACTGCAGCAACCCCAGATGATAGCACTGTCCCCACAGGCTTGTACTGTAGGCACTAGGCATGATGGGGGCATCACTTCATCTGCCGCTCTTCTTACTCTGATGCGCCCATCACTCTGGAACAGGAAAAATCTGGACTTATCAGACCACATCACCTTCTATTGCTCCAGAGTCCAATCTTTATGCTCCCTAGCAAATGGAAGCCTTTTTTCTGGTTTGCCTCACTGATTAGTGGTTTTCTTACGGCTACACAGCTGTTCAGTCCCAATCCTTTGAGTCCCCTTTGCATTGTGCGTGTGGAAATGCTCTTACTTTCACTATTAAACATAGCCCTGAGTTCTACTGTTGTTTTTCTTTGATTTGATTTCACCAAACGTTTAAGTGATCGCCGATCACAATCATTCCGTTTTTTTTCCCCGCCACATTTCTTCCTCTAATACGATGGGTCCCCACTATCCTTCCAGTTTTTAATAATGCGTTGGACAGTTCTTAACCCAATTTTAGTAGTTTATGAAATCTCCTTAGATGTTTTCTCTGCTTGATTCATGCCAATGATTTGACCCTTCTCAAACAGACTTACATCTTTTCCACGACCACGAGATGTGCCTTTCGACATGGTTGTCAAAGAAATGAGAAGCAACTCATTGCACCAGTCGGGGTTAAATAACTTGTTGCTGAAAGATAATCGCCCAGGCAGTAATTATCCAATAGGAGGCTCAGAACTATTTGCTTAGTTAAATCCAGGTGGCGATTTTTTTTTTTGGTCAGGCAGTGTGTAATCTTTCCATTTTAAAGCGGTATTTCTACTTTAGACATTAGCGTATTGACATTAGATGTTTCTCTAGCTTCCATAGAAATAAATGGAGAGAGTCATATACATTATCAGTCTTCTGGGAGGGGGGGTAGCAGGAGGACCCCTATTCTAAAGACAGGTACTGGTCCCCACAGGTGTTATACATGAAGACTATGAAGAGTTTGGTCACAGACCTTGCATGTAGCTTGTGCATGTTACCAGGGGTCGAGTACTGGGAAAAAAGTGTGGGAACTCACCCAAATGCCTCCGCGTGACGTCACGGCGCGCGGCGTACACAAAGGGCAGGGGAGGTTGGGAGGAGGAGCAAGCAAGTACCGTATTTTTCGCCCTATAAGATGCACCGGCCCATAAGACGCACCTAGGTTTTAGAGGAGGATAATAGGAAACAATATTTTTCATTCCACCTCAGGTCAGACCAGCCATCAGACCCCCAATGCCTCAGATCAGACCCCCATGTCAGCCATCAGCCCTCCATGTCATATTTCTCCCCGTCCATGGCACAGACAGACTACAGTCATTGTCTCCGGCCCATCATGTAACCCCATCCTCACCCATGTCACATTTCTCCCCCTCCATTTGATTGCTCTAACACCTAAAGAAAAAATAATCATTTTAAAAAACTGATGTTTCTCCAGACGATCTTATGCTAAAAGTAGTGGTAATAGAGTCTCAAAGGTCTATTCTAGCAGGTACACTATTTTTACAAACCTTTGAGACTCTATTAACACTACTATCAACATCAGGTCATTTAGAGAAACAGCAGGTTTTTTTAATTATGTTTTTCCTTTAGGTGTTATAACATAACTTTCATTTGATTGCTGTAACACCTAAAGGAAAAATCATTTTAAAAACCTGCTGTGTCTCTAGATGACCTTATGTTGACAGTAGTGTTAATAGAGCCTCAAAGGTCTGTAAAAATAGGGTAACTGCTTCTATAGACCTTTCAGACTCTATTACCACTGCTATCGACATAAGGTCATCTTGAGAAACAACAGGTTTTTTATTTGATTTCCTTTAGGTGTTCAAGCAATCAAATAAGTTATGTTTTAACACCTAAAGGAAAAAAATAATTAAAAAAACTTGCTCTTTCTCTAGGTGACCTTATGTTTATAGTAGTGTTAATAGAGTCTCAAGGGTCTATATAAGCAGTTACCCTATTTTGTACAGACATTTGAGACTCTATTAACACTACTATCAACATAAGGTCACCTAGAGAAACAGCAGGCTTTAAAAAATCCCTTTAGGTGTTAGGGTAGATTGCAATCAAATAAACGTTATGTGTTAAGATTAGGGTCAGAAGCCGACAAGCAGGGCTTTGTTTAGCCTCTTGTATTAGTTTTTACATTCATAAAGCTCCACATTGAGCTTCCAGCAGCAGAGAGATGACAGGGCACTTCTGTGGTCACCTCACCTGGGCACATGGTCTTTGCTCAGCAGAGTCCTGCCATACATGCTGGGTAGATGCTAGAATGGATTTGTTAGAAGGACGTCTGTGACATCACTGGTCACATGCTCCTTCATGGTCACATGATCCACTGTGAGAACGCCTGCCTCCTGCTGTGTTCAGCTCCAGGGAGAAGGGGGTGTAAAAGGATGGACCAATGGCAGGGCAGCTAGCTGATACTGGCCAATCAGCAGCCTCCTGCTCCTATCTGCGGCTTAGACAGAGTGAACACTGGCTGGGGAGGAGAGGGGAGGGCGCCCAGCAGCGCTGCTGGCAAGTAAGTGATAAAAAAAAAGTTAGTTTTTCCGCCCACCCCTTTCTCTGTGCAGAGTGCGCCCTAAGGCAGCCGCTTGGTCTGCCTTATGGAAGCGCCGGCCCAGAACGGGAACGGCGTTCCTGCTGTGAAAAAAGTGCAGGAACGCCGTTCCCACTCGACTCGACCCCTGCATGTTACTCACATAGTGGGGTATTAATCATAGACCAGCATTTTACACAGTTCTATGATATCCCCTGCAATTTTGGAGGAGGCACCTAATTTAGGAAAAGGTGCACTCATAAATTAGGGACAGCCTCTGGTAGTTCATGTGCCTAAAGTACAATCTACGCCAGTTAAAAGCTGGCATAAATTTCAGTCTTCTTTGATGTCAAAAACTTGGGTAAAAGAAGATAAATATGCCGGGACTGCTGGCCCTAACCCCTTCTTGGAAGAGTGGCAAGAGTGGCATAGAAATGTCACTTGCACATACAGTACAGACCAAAAGTTTGGACACACCTTCTCATTCAAAGAGTTTTCTTTATTTTCATGACTATGAAGGCACCAAAACTATGAATTAACACATGTGGAATTATATACAGTACAGACCAAAAGTTTGGACACACCTTCTCATTCAAAGAGTTTTCTTTATTTTCATGACTATGAAGGCATCAAAACTACGAATTAACACATGTGGAATTATATACATAACAAACAAGTGTGAAACAACTGAAAATATGTCATATTCTAGGTTCTTCAAAGTAGCCACCTTTTGCTTTGATTGCTGCTTTGCACACTCTTGGCATTCTCTTGATGAGCTTCAAGAGGTAGTCCCCTGAAATGGTCTTCCAACAGTCTTGAAGGAGTTCCCAGAGATGCTTAGCACTTGTTGGCCCTTTTGCCTTCACTCTGCGGTCCAGCTCACCCCAAACCATCTCGATTGGGTTCAGGTCCGGTGACTGTGGAGGCCAGGTCATCTGGCGCAGCACCCCATCACTCTCCTTCATGGTCAAATAGCCCTTACTTTCAAAGTTTTCCCAATTTTTCGGCTGACTGACTGACCTTCATTTCTTAAAGTAATGATGGCCACTCGTTTTTCTTTACTTTAGCTGCTTTTTTCTTGCCATAATACAAATTCTAACAGTCTATTCAGTAGGACTATCAGCTGTGTATCCACCTGACTTCTCCTCAACGCAACTGATGGTCCCAACCCCATTTATAAGGCAAGAAATCCCACTTATTAAACCTGACAGGGCACACCTGTGAAGTGAAAACCATTTCAGGGGACTACCTCTTGAAGCTCATCAAGAGAATGCCAAGAGTGTGCAAAGCAGTAATCAAGGCAAAAGGTGGCTACTTTGAAGAACCTAGAATATGACATATTTTCAGTTGTTTCACACTTGTTTGTTATGTATATAATTCCACATGTGTTAATTCATAGTTTTGATGCCTTCAGTGTGAATCTACAATTTTCATAGTCATGAAAATAAAGAAAACTCATTGAATGAGAAGGTGTGTCCAAACTTTTGGTCTGTACTGTACATAACAAACAAGTGTGAAACAACTGAAAATATGTCATATTCTAGGTTCTTCAAAGTAGTCACCTTTTGCTTTGATTACTGCTTTGCACACTCTTGGCATTCTTTTGATGAGCTTCAAGAGGTAGTCCCCTGAAATGGTCTTCCAACAGTCTTGAAGGAGTTCCCAGAGATGCTTAGCACTTGTTGGCCCTTTTGCCTTCACTCTGCGGTCCAGCTCACCCCAAACCATCTCGATTGGGTTCAGGTCCGGTGACTGTGGAGGCCAGGTCATCTGGCGCAGCACCCCATCACTCTCCTTCATGGTCAAATAGCCCTTACTTTCAAAGTTTTCCCAATTTTTCGGCTGACTTACTGACCTTCATTTCTTAAAGTAATGATGGCCACTCGATTTTCTTTACTTAGCTGCTTTTTTCTTGCCATAATGCAAATTCTAACAGTCTATTCAGTAGGACTATCAGCTGTGTATCCACCTGACTTCTACTCAACGCAACTGATGGTCCCAACCCCATTTATAAGGCAAGAAACCCCACTTATTAAACCTGACAGGGCACACCTGTGAAGTGAAAACCATTTCAGGGGACTACCTCTTGAAGCTCATCAAGAGAATGCCAAGAGTGTGCAAAGCAGTAATCAAGGCAAAAGGTGGCTACTTTGAAGAACCTAGAATATGACATATTTTCAGTTGTTTCACACTTGTTTGTTATGTATATAATTCCACATGTGTTAATTCATAGTTTTGATGCCTTCAGTGTGAATCTACAATTTTCATAGTCATGAAAATAAAGAAAACTCTTTGAATGAGAAGATGTGTCCAAACTTTTGGTCTGTACTGTAAATTCAGAAATAATACTGCATAAAAAGTTGCGAAATTTGCATCTTTTGGAGTGGGCAAAAAAAAGAAAATTCCTCCCATAGTCTTTCTAAGCCTCCTTTTACTGCATTGAATAAGACAAAACAGAAAACTCCCTCCTACACTGAATTAAAAACCGCCATGAAAACGTCTCCTCGCAGGATCTCCCATCTTCCGATCTTGAAATAAAATATACTGTAGCGCTTTCTACTGCTACTTACAGAACATCTTTAGAAGAAGGTTTGAATGAAAAGATTGCTCTAAAACACCAATAAAAAGCTTTAAAATTCAAGAAAAATACTGTCTACCTCTAAAATGAAAGGGGTTGTCCAATTTCAGGTAACCCCTATAAGATGCCTTTTTATGCATTTTCGTGTATCTGAATCCAAAATTACTCAACCCAATATTGGGGGGGGAAAAGCAACATTAAAGCAGGGCTTCAAGTGGTTTATTGCAAAATGATTCTCTAATTTAAAGGGGTATTCCAAGAGTAACATAACTCATCCACTGCATAGATTATAAACATTAGGATCCCCAACAACTCTCTGAATTTGGGCCCAAAAAAATCTCATCCTAGTACCCACCAAGGTCAGGAAGGGTTTGGTATGGCGTGGTGGTCAAGCAGGTCTGTTCTGCTTCATACAACGGGAGCCGCTTGGCTGCCCTTTGCACATGCTTGACCACCTATCCATAGAAGACCTCCTTATTATGTTTGTGTTGGGGGCACGGAGAACAAGGGCCTTCTATCCTACTAAGAATGGACATTTGATAAATGTTATTTGCCTGTAAGCCCCTTTGAGAATTCTACTTCCAAAGCAGTTTTGCTTTTTTATGAAGGTAAAATGGGACAAGTAATTATGAAAAAAACAAAATCAATGATATCAACCTTCATAAAAGGTGTAAAAAAGCCTAATACGCAAATAAGTGGGTGAAGCCATGGTGGTCTTTATGTCCTTGGGATCAGGTATAACACACAGGAGATGGAATGATATATAATTAAACTGGCACCTAATACATGAATGAGATAAAAGTAACGAGCACATTTGAATGTTTGTCTATTGAGAAATCTACATAAGTTAATTAAATCTGAGTTTGGTCTTTGAAGACGTCGGGGACTGTACAGAAGATCGTTCCCTCCTCTGCTCCTACCTTTATTCATATCAATCAACAGCTTCTTCTTTTGCATTCGCTCCATCTTTTCACGCTCTGCTTTTTCCTTTGCGATCTTCGCTCGTTTCATCTTTTCTTCCATTTCTCGCCTCTTGTTATTCTCTTTGACCGCCTCCTGCAAAACAATAATAAAAAAATAAAAACAGTCAATTATAGCGCTAATTAAAGAGAAATCAAGATTTTTCTTAAGTGTATCTCCAACACATAGTAAAATTAATTTTGCATCGCTACATTTTCAGAATGTCAGTTACTTAATGTTGCCTGGCAACCACATCAGTTCCTGTATGAGCGACTACCATACCAGTACATGGAGCAATGTCTACTGCTGAAGTGATCAGAGAAAGTTCTACCTGCTTCTGGCAACTCAGGAGTCACTCATCACTGTCTTCTCAGTTTAGATGGTTGACACACATCAAGAAGCCGCTCCAACACCATAGATTAAGGTGCAAACTGGCCGCAACTAAATCTATCATCTCTTGTCACAGGAATACAGTGTATTTTCCAGCACAGGATACAAAACAAATTCTAAGCTGCCTGGACACTAACTGCTCAGTAGCCAGGGGCATAGCTAAAGGCTCATGGGCCCTGGTGCAAGAGGTCAGCTTGGGCCCCCTTTCTCTCAGTACTTTGTGGCCAGGGGCAGGGAAGCACATTGCCTTCTTGCTGCCTGAGGCAAAAATTGAAACTGCACCCCCCATCATGCCAAATTCTTGACCTAACCCCTTCCCTCCAGCCAGAGGTGTAACTTGACCAACATGCACTTTCTATTAAACAGGTGTCTTCTTATGTGGTACAAGGGTCTTTGGGGCCCCTCAGCGACTGGTACCTCTGCACCCCCTATAGCTACGCCCCTGTCAGTAGCTCTCCCTAAGTTCCAGGACCAGAGTCTACCACCCAGTGTCCCCAAAACACATCAGAGTAAATACCATATATCTGGTCCTACCCAGGCTTTGCCTGTCTCATCTGCAGACTGGGAGTTCTGTTGAAAGAGCCCATATTTACATGAGCTCTTCACCTGGCTGCTGATTAAGCCTTTAAGAGTCCAGTTGTCTGATAAACAGAGAGAAAAACCTAACTTCCCCAGATTTTACATTCTCACCCAGCTTGCACTCAGTGAGACACTATTTTAGAGGCATCAATTAGTGATGAGCGGCAGGGGCAATATTCGAATTTGTGATATTTCGCGAATATTTTGTAAAATATTCGTCATATATAATTCTCGAATTTGCAATTATATTCTTGATTGCGAAAATCGGCAATGCAATTTGAACGTATTGCGCGCGCAATACAGGCGTGGGTCACTTATGCTACATTTTCAAGCTGCTAGAAGTTTCCTGAGACTGGAGAAAATGGTTGGCACGGCAGAACATTACAATAGCTTTATATGCAGATAGAGCGCTCCAAAATTATTCGCGATTGATCAAATCGGCAATTAATGATGCAAATATTTTGCGCAATACGTGCAACTTGTGACATCACAGCACTATGTCTGTATGGACAGCTACACTATATCACTATCTAACCTACACTGACTATCTCCCACTAACTATCTGTATTTTATATATTAACTAACTATCTAATGTAATGACACAGGAAAGCACAGAGCACAGCAATAACACTGCTCTCTCTCTCAGATCTGAAAAATACTGCATACAAGGGCTGCTGGGGAGGTTCTTATATAGTAAGGGGTGGGCAACCTTTCTATTGGTTGCTAGGGATGTTGCTAAGCTCAGACAAAGACATTGCAGCCTTCTCATTGGCCCACAAGCAAGAAGCAGGGAGGGATCATGGGTTTAGAAGAAAGAAAAATGTAGAATATTCGCGAATACGAATATATAGCACTATATTCTAAATCTTCGCGAATTATCAAAGTTGCAATATTCACGATTAATATTCACGATATGAATATTCGCGCCCAACACTAGCACCAATATGCCACTCTGGTAGTTGCACTGCTACACAGTGTACTTTGTTTTGATGCTGCATAGGCTTTCTGTAGGTCTTATTCAAGGCTTAGCATGAAGCTGCTGATTGATTCTACTAAGGTTCTGAAAAAAAAAAATCTATAAACGTCAACAGAAATTATAAAAAAAAATTAAGTACCAGTAACAGTTTTGGGGCTCGCTGGTCCCTTGGTTCCTTTTTCCATTTTTCTCTTTATGAACAGCTACAATGAGGAGATTTTCCATGAATTGTTGAAGCTCTAGATGAGCTGACGACACAAGCTCTGATTGAGATGTCGAGTGGCTGCCAGCATTCTTGCGCTTATTTTCCTCACAACATGCTACATCTTTTTTTTTTTTTTTTTGTGAGCAACACATAATATTTGGTAGAAAGTAGGCGAGAGCGTCTATAGTTAGAATAGCTGAGGGGGTTATGGGAAATGTTTCATGTGTAAGTTTCAGTTCACAATATGTCTTCTGCTCCCAATTGAAGAATTGGAAAAGCAAGTTTTGACATCTGCTTCAATGTTATCAGTGTTTCAATAACGAGGCTTTCAAAAATAAGAAAAAATAACAGAGATGAAGTGAAATATGTAACGTGTGACTGTACCCGTATGAAAATCTGCAACACTGAAGAAAATCTGCCCATGTGGTGAAGAAGAGTTAATGGTCTAAATTAGAAAATAAATGAAAAATAAATCATTTTATGATTTTTTTCTAAAAACAGTGCCACATAAATCCACAGATTCTAAGAGGCACTGTAGATATTCAAATTTGTAATATTTTGTGAATATTCTCAATATATTTGAGAATTTGTGATCTCCGGTCATTATTTTCTTGATTGCGCAAATCGGCAATCGGAAAATTCGCAATAAAAATTTGCGATACGAAAATTTGTGATCAAACCTACTCCAAAAGTCAAAGATATTGCAGCCTTCTCATTGGCCCACAAGCAAGAAGCAGTGAGGGATCATGGGTACTGATGAAAAAAAAACTAGAATATTCGCGAATTCTCGAAGTGCCAATATTCGCAATAGAAATTTGCGATTAGAATATTCAAGATCAACACTACTGTAGATTATCTCCATTCACATCATTAGAAATGAGCTGCAATGCCATGAACAGCCAAAAGATCGAAGAGCATTACTTTTTTTTTGGAAAAAAAAATCATCCTCTTTTTCCTGAATCTGGACAACCAGAAATAAATCTAAAATTAGATATATAATCTATGAGTGAATTGGACCAGTACAGATTTCCAGAATGGAAGGGTTTGACACAAAGATGTAACCCCCTTTGGCTCTGAGATTTCTATCATTCGAAATCCAACATGCAGTTCTAAGCATCTGCAACTTTCAGCTGTCAAGGCATGATAGGAGTAGTAGTCCCATTACAGTTGAAGAGGTTGGATGGAAGAACCTATGGTAGATGTGATGACTCTATACTAGAGTAACACATTTCTGTGCAGCACCGGAAGGGTTTGAGAACCTTAGAGACCTCCAATACAACCTTACAGATTACAGATTGATAGACCATAAATATAAAATCCCTTTAAGATAATATAGTAGGTTCATTTGCAGTCCTATGTAGAACCACAGATAATAATTATGATACTATGATTATCAAAACAAAACAACAAACTCGTCACATAAAAAAAAATAATAATCCATGATCAGCATTTTGCACTAACCTCACTGAAAGAGCCATCTCGCCAGCACCACTTATTGGAAGCAGCTCCCTATGAATCAAGATCCTGCTTTCCAACAAGCCTTGGGATTTGACAAAAGAATACAGCCAAGCTAGATATCCATCTGTGGACAACTGTTTTGGGGTGGTTGAACACACCTCAACCCCAAGATGGTTCTCTTTCTTGGGAGATACCTCTTTTGAGATTTATTTCCCATGAAGCATTGCCAATAATTCTCCTTACCATGGAGTACTCCAGGGAGGAGAAGACACCAACGCTTCTCAGTGAGCATCTCCTTCTCCCTGGCTGTGGTGTGGTCCAATCTCAGCAGACCACGTCAAAGCTGTTTTTTCTCCCTGGCTGTGATGTAGTCCACTGATTGGACCGCGACACAGCCAAGGAAATGGAGAAGCCCACTGAGAAGTCCTGGCGTCTCCTCCTCCCTGTACCGATGCTATCTATTTGTAAAGGTACTTAGTTTAACAAAAAAAAATGGTGAAAGGTCCTCTTTAAGGAGATTCAACACCCTACCTAAGCAGTTTTCCAGGCATCGTACTGAGTAGGCGGGAATCTCAGCACTGTAAAACAGCTGTCTATGGATGGGCATCTGGCTTGGCTATCTTCAATACTAAACAACCAAAGTTTGTTGGACAGTCGGATCTTGACCCACTTCCGATAGGTGGCACTGGAGATATGGTTCTCTATCTTGGGAGATACCTCTTTGCATTTAAGGAGATTCAGCACTCCGCCTAAAGCACTAATCACATTGATTGAGTTGAACTGGTTGGATGCCTTCTACGCCCCAAGCACCAACAGACTGGGAAGGCCAATCCTGGAAAGCAATAGCTAACGTTTCCACTAATAGACATTGAGGATGAGAAAATTGACAAAGGCACAAATTATCCAAGTCCTTAAACTGGAATATGAAATATGGTCTCCGTTTGAGAGACACAATATATTCCATTTGTTAAATTCCTAATGAAAAAATATCCATCAATGTCTCTGTTAAAGTGTCAAGTCTTTAGAAAGATGATTTCAGGGTTTGTGAAATGTCTGCCAGACAAAATTATTAGCGAGCGCTCACAACCGAGGCCCCACGTTGTGTGTGCGAGTCACGATCTTAAGACAGGAAGTTTTGAACAGGGCATAATAAAAGTAATGTCCTCTGTAGAGCGCTCCACCACCCGAACTCAAGGTCAGGAACACGGCTCCCACTCATCTACACAATCTTACATAATCCCCTCTGCTTCGCATAGTAAATACTTCAGCTATAAAGGCAGTGTTCATAGAAGCGGTAATGGTCGTGTGTCCAGGGACCGGATAATCTTGCAGACAATAAAGTCAATAAGAGGAATCAGGATTATGAAAGCAATATTTTTAATTGTGGAGACACTAAAAGGCTGGGTTCACACCCGACTAAATGGCTGCAGATACTGTGTCGCAGATTTTCGTACAGTACCAGCAAAGTGAAAGAGAAATGCAGCTTAAATTTATCCGCTGCACGGATTTGAGATCTGCAGAAAGTCAATAGACTGTATGCTGCGGATTTCGCACTTTTGCAGTGGTGAGGGTGAAGTCCGCTGGCTTTCTGCGGCTGTGTTGTGGTTTTTGCAGCAGAGTCACCGAAAACAGAATTTTCCACTACAGTTTCCAGTATTTGTAGACGAACCCTCATGCTGCATTCAGCGGTGGTAGATTTTATTGCAGAGCGTGGCTGTTCTGTCAAAACACATAGATATTTCTACAAGTTTCAATCAGATTGATGAAATAAATAAAATGACTCCAGTCATAGAAATTTCCTGCAACAAACTCTGCCATGTGTAAAGGCAACTAAAAAGTAGTTATATTCTAGTAAATAAGGGCAGTGTTATAGCTGTTGTATACCAGAACATGACAGCAGTATCATAGTAGTTATATCTAGTGATGAGCAAGCACCAAAGTGTTCGGGTGTTGAGTCCGAACACATCACGATATTCGTGCGCTCGGCCGAGCACCCGAGTATAATGGAAGTCAATAGGAGACAACCAAGCACCACCTGCTCGGATGAGGGTAGGGTGCCTGGTTCATAGGAAAAGGTCTCAAAGTGATCAGGAACAGCAGGGGGACCATATCTGGATGCATCTTGGACTCCAATGTCCTCCCATATTGTTCGAAGAGGGATAGAAGATGTGGAAAGGCCTCGACAGGGTTCGTAAGCATACCCAGAAGGTCGTCTGCATAAGCGACATTTATGAATTCAGGAGAGTTTTCCTTAAGTTGTATTCCTCTTATGCCCAGGTGTTCACTGATGGCTTGTAACAGCGTCTCCATGACCATAACATACAGGGTAGATGACAAGGGACATCCCTGACGAGTCCCGTTTGTAATCGGGAATGATTGGGGACAGAGTGCCATTCACCCGTATACGGGCACTAGGTTCATGGTAAAGGGACATAATGGCTGTTTGGAATTGTTCTGGTATGCCGAATTTATGCAGAGTTTTCCTCATGTAGTTCCAGCTCACCCTGTCAAAGGCCTTTTCCGCATCCACACCCAGCAAAACTAGTGAAGCACCTTTTTTCTTGGCCAACTGCATGGCCGAGATTACTCTGCAAGAGTTTTGATTGCCCTCACGTCCTGGCACAAACCCGGCCTGGTCAGGGTGGATCAGTTTCGGTAGGAGGGGGCCTAGGCGGGTAGCTAACAACTTTGCCCAGATTTTTATATCCACGTTAAGAAGCAAAATCGGTCTATAACTGCCGCACTGATTAGGGTCTTTCCCTGCCTTTGGGAGAATTGTGACCGTCGCCTCTAGGGATTGTTTGTGAAGTGTGGAGCCCTTTAAGAGGGAATTACACCATGCAGCCATATGTGGGGTTAAAATAGTTGAAAACTTTTTGAAATAACCAACTGGGAACCCATCTGGGCCTGGGCATTTCCCCAGTGGCATAGAGTTAAGGATTCTCGTCACTTCTTCTATTGTGACCGGAGCCAGCAGTGTTTCCCTATCCCCATCCTCTAAGTGTGGCAAATTGAGATTCTGCAAAAATCTGTCAGTGGCTCTCTCTATATCGGCATCTGTGTCATTATCCCGACAACGAAGGCCATACAGCTGGCTATAAAACTGTTGGCATTATTTTGCAATATCTGAAGTTTTGTGCACTAGATGTCCATCTTTTGTGTTAATCCCTGATCTATAGGAAGAGTCCTTTTTCTGTTTAATAAGTGAAGACTGAGTCTTGTACCCTTGTCTCCATGGGCATAAAATCGGAATTGAGCATATTGGTAAGCCTTGGCGTGGCAGGTATTATGGTGGTCTTTCAGTTTTTTCCGTAGCAGTGATAGCTCTGTTTGGGCAGCTATTGCTTTAGATTTCTTATGTAAGGATTCTAGAGCCGTAATTCGTTCTATCAGCGAGTGGAAAGTTTTTTGTCTATCTTTCTTGATTTTACTGCCTAACGCAATCAGTTCCCCCCGAATGACTGCCTTATGTGTTTCCCAAATGGTGGTTATAGATACGTCATCCGTGGTGTTCTCCTTGAAGAAATATTGCAATTTGGTTTCAAGGTCTCTGACCCCCTCTTCCCTATCCAATAGAGTCTCATTCAGTCTCCATTGCCAGGAATGTTGAGGTAAGTTAGAGAACCTCACGGATGTCGTGACTAGGGCATGATCTGATACCGTCATGGTGTCTATGGTGGACCTCTCCACTATGTCAATATGGTTACTAGAGATGAGGATGTAATCTAGCCTTTTATATAATTTATGGGGGGCCGAAAAGAACGTGTAATCACGGTCTGTAGGGTGAGTCAAGCGCCATGTGTCTACCAAGTGGGTGTCTGAAATGTGGTTGTTTATTCTACCTAAAACCGCCAGGGTAAGTTGTGAGGATTGGTCCGAGGCATCCAGAAGAGGGTTCAATGTAACGTTGAGGTCCCCGCCTACCAACCAGACTCCTTCAGCAAATGAGGACAGTTTAGACAATGTAGTAGCTAACCAAGAACCCTGACCTCGGTTAGGGCTGTAAAGACTTGCCAAGGTCACTGAAACAGTCCCCAGTTTACCTTTCACAAAAACATATTGGCATATGTAATGCCAGTCAGTAGAATGCACTGGAGCCAGGAACCGGGACCCCATGCCCCCGCAAAGTGTGTCAATATATTACACAGCTATACATAGCAACTGCCCTAACCGTATCAAAGAGCCGTAGGAGGAATAAACATGGTCATTCAACACATAACTTTCACATAAAGTAGGAAAACTTTGCTTCACATAGCATACATCTCATGCTGGTTGCTCGGGTCGACACCGAGCAGCGGACCCCTGGAGTAAGCACAAGAGGTAAGATGCTGGCCCCCAGCAAGGCTATGACACCAAACAGAACTTAGTATACAACGTCCCTGGGGGCCCATTTTTCAAGAAAGAGCATACAATCTGTGAAAGATGTTCAGGTATTTCTAGATTTAGACCCTTGTCCCTTTCTTGGTGGAACTTTGGACCATCTGGAGCTCTCTGGGAGTTCCGGGAGCGGGATGCCAGTCTCAGCCAAGGGCAGCCATGATGGAATGTCCTGTGGAATTGCGTTCAGGAGCTACCAAGCTGCCGGCAGGTTGGGGGTCTGGATCGTGCATCTCTTGCCCTCTCTTGTGAACGTGAGGACGAATGGAAACAGCCACTTGAAAGGGGTCTCGTTCAGTCGTAGCAGTTCTGTGAGTGGATGTAAGACCCTTCTCTTGTTGAGGGTTGAGGGAGCCAAGTCCTGAAACATCAATATCTTAGCCCCGTAATGGTGCAAGTCCCCATGGTCTCTATCCGCTTTGAAGAGTGCTGCGGTATCTATATATCGTAGTAGGCCGCAGACCACGTCCCGCGGGGGGTCGCCGTCTTTTGGTTTGTGGTGCAAGAAGCGGTGAATACACTCAATAGTTATGGCGGATGTCCTGTCTGTTCCCAACAGGGTGGTAAAGATGGTGGACGCCGCCTCAGGCAGCTCCTCGTGGAGCACTGTTTCCAGTAGGCCTCTGAGGCGTACGTTCTTACGCCTGCTCCGGTTCTCCTGGTCCTCAATCAAGGCATATGCATGGTCCAAAGAGGAGAGGTATGCGGAGAAATTATCACTGACTGTGCGATCATAGCCCAGTATGGCCCCTTGTGTGTTTTCAAGCCTCTCAACTCGATGTCCAATATGTTTAATATCACTTTTAATCTCTGTTAGCTCTTGAAGCACCACGATCAAAGCTGAAGACAGTGCTTGTTGTAGGAACCTCTTAGAAATGGGTTCTAGGGTATCAATTTGCGATCCCAGTGAGCCCTCAGTGAGCGGGCTATCAGCTCTTTCAGCGTCTTCTGACCCCTCATCAGGGTCCGGCGGCACCATTTTGGTTCGCTCAAATGCCGGAGCTGCCGATTTCTTGTTGAAGTATTTCTCCATGTCGGAGGTTCCCCGATCTTGTTTGTGGGGCTCAGGCTTGTCTTTAGGCAAATATCTGCCAACTTTCCACATGTTTCTGCGGTTAGGGTGCGAAATAAACCACTTTGCAGAGTTGTGGAGAGGAGAGCTCTCTCACATGCGGCCAGTCAGGATGGCGGTCAGGCTCCGCCCCCCTATAGTAGTTACAGTCAGGTCCATAAATATTGGGACATTGACACAATTCTAACATTTTTGGCTCTATACACCACCACAATGGATATAAAATGAAACGAACAAGATGTGCATTAACTGCAGACTGTCAGCTTTAATTTGAGGGTATTTACATCCAAATCAGGTGAACGGTGCAGGAATTACAACAGTTTGCATATGTGCCTCCCACTTGCCCACTTGTTAAGGAACCAAAAGTAATGGGACAGAATAATAATCATAAATCAAACTTTCACTTTTTAATACTTGGTTGCAAATCCTTTGCAGTCAATTACAGCCTGAAGTCTGGAACGCATAGACATCACCAGATGCTGGGTCTCATCCCTGGTGATGCTCTGCCAGGCCTCTACTGCAACTGTCTTCAGTTCCTGCTTGTTCTTGGGGCATTTTCCCTTCAGTTTTGTCTTTAGCAAGTGAAATGCTCAATCGGATTCAGGTCCGGTGATTGACTTGGCCATTGCATACCATTCCACTTCTTTCTCTTAAAAAACTCTTTGGTTGCTTTTACAGTATGCTTTGGGTCATTGTCCATCTGCACTGTGTATTATAGTAGTTATATTCTTGTACATAGGAGCAGTATTATAGTAGTTATATTCTTGTACATAGGAGCAGTATTATAGTAGTTATATTCTTGTACATAGGAGGCAGTATTATAGTAGTTATATTCCTGTACATAGGAGCAGTATTATAGTAGTTATATTCTTGTACATAGGAGCAGTATTATAGTAGTTATATTCTTGTACATAAGAGCAGTATTATAGTAGTTATACTCTTGTACATAGGATCAGTATTATAGTAGTTATATTCTTGTACATAGGAGCAGTATTATAGTAGTTATATTCTTGTACATAGGAGGCAGTATTATAGTAGTTATATTCCTGTACATAGGAGCAGTATTATAGTAGTTATATTCTTGTACATAGGAGCAGTATTATAGTAGTTATATTCTTGTACATAAGAGCAGTATTATAGTAGTTATACTCTTGTACATAGGAGCAGTATTATAGTAGTTATATTCTTGTACATAGGAGCAGTATTATAGTAGTTCTATTCTTGTACATAGGAGCAGTATTATAGTAGTTATATTCTTCTACATAGGAGCAGTATTATAGTAGTTATATTCTTGTACATAGGAGCAGTATTATAGTAGTTATATTCTTGTACATAGGAGGCAGTATTATAGTAGTTATATTCTTCTACATAGGAGCAGTATTATAGTAGTTATATTCTTGTACATAGGAGCAGTATTATAGTAGTTACATTCTTGTACATAGGAGCAGTATTATAGTAGTTATATTCTTCTACATAGGAGCAGTATTATAGTAGTTATATTCTTGTACATAGGAGCAGTATTATAGTAGTTATATTCTTCTACATAGGAGCAGTATTATAGTAGTTATATTCTTGTACATAGGAGCAGTATTATAGTAGTTATATTCTTGTACATAGGAGCAGTATTATAGTAGTTATATTCTTGTACATAGAAGGCAGTATTATAGTAGTTATATTCTTGTACATAGGAGGTAGTATTATAGTAGTTATATCCTTGTACATAGGAGGCAGTATTATAGTAGTTATATTCTTGTACATAGGAGCAGTATTATAGTAGTTCTATTCTTGTACATAGGAGCAGTATGATAGTAGTTATATTCTTCTACATAGGAGCAGTATTATAGTAGTTATATTCTTGTACATAGGAGCAGTATTATAGTAGTTATATTCTTGTACATAGGAGGCAGTATTATAGTAGTTATATTCTTCTACATAGGAGCAGTATTATAGTAGTTATATTCTTGTACATAGGAGCAGTATTATAGTAGTTACATTCTTGTACATAGGAGCAGTATTATAGTAGTTATATTCTTCTACATAGGAGCAGTATTATAGTAGTTATATTCTTGTACATAGGAGCAGTATTATAGTAGTTATATTCTTCTACATAGGAGCAGTATTATAGTAGTTATATTCTTGTACATAGGAGCAGTATTATAGTAGTTATATTCTTGTACATAGGAGCAGTATTATAGTAGTTATATTCTTGTACATAGAAGGCAGTATTATAGTAGTTATATTCTTGTACATAGGAGGTAGTATTATAGTAGTTATATTCTTGTACATAGGAGCAGTATTATAGTAGTTATATTCTTGTACATAGGAGCAGTATTATAGTAGTTATATTCTTGTACATAGGAGCAGTTGTATAGTAGTTATATTCTTGTACATAGGAGGCAGTATTATAGTAGTTATATTCTTGTACATAGGAGCAGTATTATAGTAGTTATATTCTTCTACATAGGAGCAGTATTATAGTAGTTATATTCTTGTACATAGAAGGCAGTATTATAGTAGTTATATTCTTGTACATAGGAGGTAGTATTATAGTAGTTATATTCTTGTACATAGGAGCAGTATTATAGTAGTTATATTCTTGTACATAGGAGCAGTATTATAGTAGTTATATTCTTGTACATAGAAGGCAGTATTATAGTAGTTATATTCTTGTACATAGGAGGTAGTATTATAGTAGTTATATTCTTGTACATAGGAGCAGTATTATAGTAGTTATATTCTTGTACATAGGAGCAGTATTATAGTAGTTATGTTCTTGTACATAGGAGCAGTATTATAGTAGTTATATTCTTGTACATAGGAGAAGTATTATAGTAGTTATATTCTTGTACATAGGAGCAGTATTATAGTAGTTATATTCTTGTACATAGGAGCAGTATTATAGTAGTTATATTCTTGTACATAGGAGCAGTATTATAGTAGCTATATTCTGGTACATAGGAGCAGTATTATAGTAGTTATAATCTTCTACATAGGAGCAGTATTATAGTATGTTTGGTCACTAGGGGGCAATATTCTAGAAAGGGAAAGCTGCTATCAGATTCCTAAGAACATGCTGTTTCTGGTCTGTCTTGAGGCATTATGGGAGACAATGAAGCATTTGGCAATAAGTATGTTGTAAATGTCCTTCCCATATAATGTGGGGATGTTTACTGCTCCATTGATCAGTTGTGACTGGAATAGCACTTTAATTAATCTATTTCTGTGTCCAGCCTCCTGGTGTGATTTTTGCAGTCATGAATTTCTAATCTGAGCCTGAGATGTGAATGGCTGGAGCGTGCCTCATCGCTAATCCTACATGAAAAAGAACGTTGTGACATTTATAAATATACATGAAGTAAGTACGAGGTTTTCCGCTGTCTGTACAAGCGCCCGGTTACTGATCTCGGTCATCTTATCTGCTATATTTGGATCTCTGGTTCTGCAGTAATAGGACGACTGACCTGTCAACATCATTAAACCTAATAGGATTTAATAACATATATTCAGAAGACTGAAGCTCGCAACGTCCAGATGAGATATTTTCTATAAAAGACAGTGTTTGATATAAAATGATCATCAAGGATCCGGAACTGTAGGGTCCATCCTGCGTTGTAGCAGTGGTCTAAAACCAGTGGAACACCTGCTTTTGAACTACAACTCCCAGCAAGCACTGAGAGCTGCGCCAAAGAAGGAAGGGTCTTGCTTTTGACAAACAGACTGAAGCTTTCATCATTTTCGCCCATGTATCAAAATCAAAGCAAAGCAATCTGATTGAAATCGACGTTCTTGCCACCAAATCAACCCCATTCAAATGGATTGGACCGATTTTCAATCACTAAAATGTATGCAAAAAAATCTGCTGCCTGAGGATATACCACAGCTGAGTGGTTGTTGCAGTGTAGTATGTAAAGTTACACCAAATAGAAATAGCTCAACCAAATATAAATGTCATGCCGGACAAAATGAACTCCACCACACCAAATCACAAAGCACAGCATACAATAAATCCCAAAAATATTTGATTTAATACTGTATTAATGTATTAAATAAAATATTTTTGGGATTTATTGTATGTAATGAAGTATGTAAGATAATGCTCTGTGATCAGCAGCACTCCACTAATGGTCATTATCTGCACAGATACATTGTAACAAAATGCAGCTTTGAATACAGGACAAGTGGAGCAAACTTTTTTAAGGCAAGAACCCACTTGGCTGCAGCAGGTGCAGTTGTGACCTTGATAGCAGGTGCACGACGGTGGTATAACTGCAATGTTACTTGCTATAGATCCGCAGGGGACCCAGCAGTCGGATAGACTGCGACCCCAAAAGGGCGAGGTTCTTGAGTCCCCTTTATGAATGGAGGTGTATGGCGCATGTCGGTGTATCTGCCCGAAGGAAGTGAATAGAGCAGTGGGCCAACATGCGCACCACCCCCTCCATTCAAACAAAAAAGTCAGGGTCCTCACACTCTAAGAACGGGGAGGGGGGGGGGTCCTAACTGCTGGGATCTTTGTAAACAGGTGATACATTTTTTTTATTCATCAATTTGAAAAATGCATTCCTTGCATTGTCTGCAAGCTGCCACCATGATGTGCCCATTCCCTTTGCAACGTTTAAGGCTAGGTCTACACGACGTGCGACAATAAGTCCCAACTACACTGCAACATGTGTCGCGCAACAATTTTTATAAGGGCAGTCTATGGTGTCGCACTGCAACATGCGACATGCTGCGACAGTCGCAGAAAAATCCATCTCAAATGGATTTTCTGTGACTGTTGCGTTGCAGTCGCAGCATGTTGCAGTGCGACACCATAGACTGCCATTATAAAAATTGTCGCGCGACAAATGTCGTTGTGTAGAACTAGCCTAATTCTTTACAGAGCATTTCATCAGATATTGGCGATGGTCTGCAGATGTCTTACGTGGCCGTACACTTTAAATAGCAGCCAACTGCTGACATAAACATATATGTTCAGCTCAGCCAAGCATGCATGTGTTTTCAATAGGGAGAGTGGAACCTGCTATGGTCAGGCCTGATCTCCTATATGCACAACAGAAAGCATTGGTCACAAATAAAAAATATATAACACATTTTATCAATGCATGAATCCAATGAAAATGCAGTATTGCCGGAACAAGGAAAAATCCTCCATACAGAGTGCACCCTGGATATACGCCGCTATATGGCACAAAATATGAAGCATAAAACTAATAATATCACATGCCCTTTTTATATAAAAAATAAATATATATATATATATTCAAAATATGTGCAAAAAAACTCCCAATGACATAATAACTCATCATCAATCACCACCTAATAAGAGCAGTATAAAGCAAACACATTGCACCTTATTGATGGTATGAAAAAACACACACAAAATGATGTAGCGATCTGTGTATAGATAAAATATCCTACACTGTATAAGGCAGCGGGATAACCAGGGGCGCACCACCAATGAGGCCAGGTGAGGCGATCGCCCCAGGAAGGGGCAAGACAGGGGGGTAGCTGAAGGGCCATGGGCAATGAGCGCTTTCATTGTGGCGAAGGGGGTTAGGTTAAGAAATTGGCATTGGAAGGGGGGGTGCACCGTTTTAGTTTTTGCCTCCGGCAGCAGAAAGGCTAGGTGCACCCCTGGTGATAACACCACCAATTATATCAAATACCGACTACCTATGCAGTCACATTAAACAGAAGGCTATGACAGGAGAAATGAGCACATACCCTGGGACATAATGAAGCGGGCAGAAAAAAGAGACCACCTCGACGCGCGTTTCACCTACTGTCTTCGAAGCTCCGATTATAAATATAGACATATGTAGGCATTACCTCCTGATCTCCTTTCAGCATAAAGGATTGGACAGGTTGTACTTTTCTCCTTTCCCCTAACGTCAGGAAAGAGAATTATGAAATACCTCTCTATATTGGACAGTAGGCAGGTCCTACAAAAAATAAATCGGACATTCGTCTAATGGATATGGCCACCTTTAGATCTACTAGAGGGAGGTTGATGAAGGTCATGAAGCTGCATGTGCTTCCATTGTAATAAGCCAGCCCATGTTTTATATACATTCTTCAGAAAGCATCAAAACATCAGAAGACATAAGAGTCTATTCCCCGGGTGCACATACATTAGATGCCACTTCTATGGACAAAGAGCGTCACTTCCAAAACTTTGTGTACATCCTATGTAAATGTGAGCGGGAATCTGCATTTCAGTGAAGACGACGTCCCTGGACTCCATGACGTTGATATTACTAGTTTATTTTTCATTGTTTTGAAGGTTACATTTACAAAGCCAACAAAGACAATGCAATGCAACTATAGGGTTTTAATAAGCTGCACTACTTGACCAAAATTTTGTGCACCCTCTCTAATTGTAATGTCTTGTATTGCGTTCAATTCATCATCTCAACTGTTTCTTTAAATTAAAAACTGGTCATTTTGTTAAAAACTAAGGAGAAGCCAGATTCACCCTTGTCTATCCTCCCACAATGCCAATGGTTATTGCTCTCCACTTCCTGCTTATGGCTCAGGATAAGGATTAGACATATTGGACTTCAATCTGCTGGATTTTTTTGTTCTCAAGAGAGATAAGAGGTAACTGGCAGCCGATCCTCTCCATTCAGAGTGCACATGCACTCGGCCAACTGAGCATTCACGTACACAGAGAAGTCAGGAGGTACAGTCGTCGGCTAAATGAGCATTTGGCCAAAAGATATCTAAAGTACACGACGAGCTTTAGACTCGTGTATCTTATGAAATATGGAGATCACCTGTGCACCACTGCAACACTGAAGTAGTCATGGTAGTCATGTCAGCACATGAACTATTAGATGAAGCATTATGGATTGGGTGTTTCCTAGTTGGGATGCAGCAACCTGGAGTGGAGGTACATGGGGAGGCCAGAAGGGATTGTAGTGACAGATTTGGGTATTACTCATAGAGGTTGCTGTCCTACTCTCTCACTCCCTGGGCTATGCAGTGAAGACAAGGTCCACCTGGTGTTAATTCTCAGAGGGAACTCCCTGGTTAGGGTCTCCTGCCTAATGGGAGCAGGCATGCCTTTGGTGTTGACGGTGGTGAGGTGCAAATCTGTTTCACATGTCAATGGAGGTACGGTTGTCACGTTCGGGTGTGGGAGAGAAACACCACACCGAACATTCGAGGGAAAGGGGTGAGGGAATAATGCCTGGAAACTAGGGAAAGGAGATGGACACCTCCTAGTAAAACCCTAATCAAAGTCCTGTCTAACTACCAGTATGAACAGACCTCAGAGGTAGGCGAGTTCATACACAGTTAATGTCCTAAATCACCCTATAGGACCCTGGTACTAGTGTCAGGACTGAGACAACCTGTTCCTCCAAAAGGAAGGATGAACAGGAGTCTCCCTCAGGCCTTAATACAAATGACAGGGAAATTCAACACAGAAAATAACCCAAATACAAAAGGGAAAGAAAAAACTTAACTTCAAGTGGCTATGGCAGCACCAGGAACTCAGCCGAGATCCACACATCAGCTATCCACAACTCAAACAGAAGCTATAAACCGCATAGCATAGTGGGGGAAACAACAATAAATAGAGAAGGTAAAATGACCATAATAGCAACACCTGGGGAAAGAAGGCGAGGCAAGCACCAGAAACAACAAAGACGTCGATGGATCCAAACGGAAAACATGTCAGATCAAACCACGTGTTGCCAGTCTCACCGATCTCCTGCCACCTGTGACGGGAATGTCCTTGACAACAGTTCATGAACAGTTACAACAGTTCCTGAGGATGAGTCTATGGTTTCAGATCAGGAGCTCCCTGCAGAGATGTGCATTCCTAGATAACAGCACTTATTCGATTTCAGCCAAGGGGTGTAATTCCTCACAAAAATGTCTACAGTTTCCACTGAGGGATGTAGAACCTCAAAACAGTAATTTATGCGCAGAACCAAACTGTAATGTCACAGGAACGAGGCTATGCAAGTATTGAGTTACGATTGTGGCGAGAAGAGCAGGGCCTCAGCAGAGCCAATACATTTTATTGTGGTATGGAGGGCATATTCTAAGCAAAGTTTTCAAATGAATCCAGTTCGGATAGAGTAGTCTTAACCCGATTAGCTCATGCCTACTGCTCACATAAAGGACTGAGGTAAGCGGTATTCTGTGCACACGCCAACTAACAGCATCAAAGAGCTAAGCCCAAGGTTGCTTTTGGCCCATCCTTTTCTGGAGACAGTAGCTAAGGGGCTGGACTTAACCCTTTGACTCAGCCTTTCAGTGGATACAGATAGTTGAAAACAGAAACACAAGGAACCTGTCACATTACATCTAAACATCATTAGCAGTGGCCCACTGGGTCACTGCAGGAGAACCACAAGAACTCTTCATAGCACCAGGTGCAAATCACAATAAGCTCATATGTTTGAAATGCACTTAAATTTGGTCATGTACCGGATATTGGAAAGTAATGCCTTTTATATTTCACTGATCATCTTCTCTTTTGAATAAAAAGAGAAAACCCGGATCGAAATATATAAGGAAATCATATTATGTGTAATTCTCAAATATAATGACACCCCAACTGTCCTTAGAGTGGGTTCCTAGAAAATCTCAAAAATGATACACTATATCCAGTTGGCCAGCTGTCATCCAATCACATTGTAGACGGTGACTATAACAATGTAGCAATGACTCTTTGTCCATAAAGCAACATACTGTAATTTATATCAAATAGGGATTCAATATCGGCAGGTTGCAGAGGGCGAAATCAGAACCCTCAGGTCATTGCTACCAAACTTTTATTCTTTACTTCGGTATTCATGACTGTAAAAGTTGCTTTGACACCGATTCAACCCCCCCCCCCCTCCCTTGCCTCCTTCCCCTAGGAACCCGTGGTTGAGCATCACATTTGTCCTTAGAGAGTGAGGCGGAATATCTGCTATAAATTCTCTTCCCATTCTGCACAGTGAACAATTCTGCGCATAAAGTCTCCCTCTCAACTCTAAATTACACCCATTCAGGTCTCTAGGTTTTTCCTAAAAATAGCAGATTTCTGACTGGAATGAGCGCTTAGACAGGAACCATAACGAATACATAGCTTCTTATGTGTCTTTGAAGTCACTGAGCCGATACAGCCTCTTCCAGTGTTTTGTAATGAATTTTACATACTGTGAATTTTCTACCTGGGAGCGAGGTTCACATTTCTCAATTTTTTTTATATTTTTTTTGTCCTAGATTGCTCTGGGATTTCGAGATGATTGCCCTGTCGGCTTCTTATAAAGCAGAGTGGAAACTTCTCTAACTCAATGATAATCAGTATAATAACCTCTAATAAACTGCCTGCTGCCTGTAGCCGTAGTGCCAGCTCCACCGCTTCCAGTGGAGACACCACATCGAGCAGTGGACTGTAATAAGGCTGCTGTAGATGGAAGAATTTACTGAATATGAAAACAATAAATGATACAATGTTTTTTTTTTCCTCTCGAGATCAATTCAAAATAGTAAGGAGGTTTTTCCAGCTCTGCAATTTTTTTGCATCAACTAACAAAAAAAAAAAAGCGTTATCATTTACTAATAGTGATTGTTTGTCTGTAATGCCCCGTTTTCCTGCACTCCCTTGCGGTCACATGACATTTTCCACTGTGTCGGTTCCCTGTCCCAATGACATCACATCTACATTTGACAATATCATCAATGACCTTGCCTCTGAATGCAGTGTTCTGCCCATTGTTTGGGACTCCGCCCTGTTGACGTGATGTCAGCAAAGATGCCGCCTTAGGGTGGGGAATTTCCAGCAGGGCTTCAAGCAAGCTTGGATCAGTGATGTTCGAGCTGAGAGAGGAAGTAGAGGCAGAGACCTGATGCTACAGACACTCCCCGTCAGTCTTGTGCCCAGAAGTTAACACAAGGAGAGAGTCACAGATAGCAATTATGCTAGAGGAGTTGAAAAGCCCTCGGAATTTCATCAGCACCATTTTTGTGGACCCATAGACTTGTATGGGGCCACGGAACGTTTTTTGCGAACAAATATAGGATATTGAAGTTTTGTATTGCGCGGAACGTAAACACAGATGCGGAAAGCACACGGTGTGCTGTCCACATCTTTTTAGACCCTATAGAAGTGAATGGGTCCGAATGTTATCCGCAAAATTGCGGATAACATGCGGAGTACAGCATACGGCCACCTGAATGGGCCCTTATACTGTGCAGTAAGGTTGAATGCTGGTGTTATTTATTTATTGTCAAATGAGAAAGGATCCCGTGTGTCCCATGATAGCGGATCATAAGATGAAGGATTCAGGGTGCCAAGGGTTGGCTTTTAAATGGCAAATCTACACAGTTATCAGAAACCTTACTGTTTTTAACTCATTTTTATAGTTGTTTTTATTTCATTTACCATTTTTACCTTAATTTTTGTGCAGTTTTTTTTCCTCTCCTCCTTCCAAGAACCATAACATTTAATCTTTTATTTTATTTTTTCTGTTCACACAGCCTTATGATGGCTTATATTTTGCTGCACAAGTGTATTTTTAATGGCACCTTTTAATTCACTAAATCTTGCACTGAAAATACTAAAAAGAAAATGGTAAATAAATAAAAGCTGCACTTCCACCATGTTTTTTTTTGGATTTGCTTTTATGATGTTCACTACATGCTAAAAATAACATGCCAACTTTATTCTGAGTAAATAATTACAGTGATACCAATTTTATATCCTTTAAAAAAAAAATTAAAAAAAATTGCATTGCCATATTCTGACACTCATGACTTTTAGGAATAGAGATGATCGAATCCAATCCAACAAAGTGGAATTCGATCCGAATTTCAGGATAAATTTGATTCGCCACAAAGTCGAATTTCCTTGTACTTTGTGGTAGCGAATCGATGAAATAGTGTAAAAAAATAAATAAATCATACTTACCTCCTCCATTTCCTCGCGATGAGCCAGCCGCTGCCATCTTGATTGAAGATCTCGGCTGAAATCCCGGGCGTGGTGACGTTTGAGGTCACCATGCCGGCCAGTGTGACGACGTAATCTCGGGCCGCTCAAGATTTTGCACAAGATCTTCAAGCAAGATGGCGGTGGCTGGCCCAATGTGAGCAAATGGAGGCGGTAAGTATGATTTAACTTTACATTTAATGTTGATTTTACGCTGTATTATTACAGGGTCATGTATGAACGCGGCATCTAAAGGGGTACAATGACAGGAGCTCCCTGTCATTGCACCCGCTACTTACAAAAGAATGACAAAGTAATTAGTCACCAAGCAAATTTTTTGTAAAATTCGGCGAAGCAGCTGAATAGAATTTTCCAAAACTTCGCTTATCTCTATTTATGACCCCCAAAGGCAAAAAAAAATAATACATTGAACAAAAAGTGATCAAAAGCCATATGTGCCCAAAATAGTACCAATAAAAACTAGAGCTCATTTTGGGACAAAAAAACTAAAAATCTATTCCTCACAATGCTCTGTTCTGAAGATGGGAGCACCTCCCAGAGGCTGACCGGCACCCATCTGACACTAATGTCATACTCCAACAATATGCCATTGATGTCTCAGATGGGTCAACCGCTTTAATGGATTTCTATGTAATGTATGGATGCCAGTGTTCTTCCAAAATGGTGGATTCTCAACCTTCCTATGAGGGACTACAATCAATTACAGTGATACATGCCCTTTCATCTTAGAGCTACACAACATGACTGATCTGTCATTTAGGAATTTGGGAAATCTGTGTGCTCGTTAATGCCTAGAGTTCTAATTTTATTATTTTTTTTGCATGTATTAGAAGTTTTAAAACCTACAGGTTCCCCACTTTGGACATTGGAATCACATTAGAAGGGTTCTGAATGGTGAACATATCAGTTTGTCCCACGGCTGGGACAAACTGCAACCAGAGGCAATTCATAAAGGAATCGAATACACAGTGTTCAATTTCCGTGTAGGAACCCAAGAGGAGAAGTCAAGAATGACACAGATCCTAATCAATGGGATATCTGAATAAGGCATAGAAATACTGTCTCCTGACCATGGATAACCTAATAGGGTATTTAAACATTAATTATCGAAATTACAGAAAACCACAATGGTTGTCAATTCTCTTTCCTTCTAGAGTTTGCTTTATAAAAATTTTGCTTAAAAGTTACTTATAAGAAATTATCTCAGGGTCAGTAAAACAAAAACTTAATGAAATTTTAACCACGTTATTTTCTGGTTTTACATTGGAATGGCTGGATGGTGACCGGGTTGTGCTGGAGGTGAGCGCTGCACTTGAATTTTATGCTATCATTTATTTATTTACCCTGCAGTGCCTTATTGTATTTTGAGATTCTCCATGTGCTAAGAAGCCAATTAGTGCACTGAGAGGACAGTAGCGTTGTAGAAGCCACTCGGGTGGAGGGGCAAAGCCTAATAGTTTCATGAAGAAAGTGTACCTCTGCTAATAACCCCTTCAGTGCCATAAGTAGACACATACCAAAAGACCAGATATAGATGATCTTCTCACACTGACTTCCAGAGAAGCAAAAAACATATTTAATAATTAAAAACCTGCAACTGTAAAATAAGATCATTATAACGTGGCAAAGAGGAGATGTTCTTGCACTTAGCTGTTTAGCTTCTGGGCAAATTAACTTAATTAAGATTAATATAATGTTCAAACCTGGGTATTAGTACAGAAATTCTTAGGATCCAACATAATGACATTAATAATGTATTGTTTTAATATCAATTTGCTAATTTTTACAGGCATTTAAGTATTATAGTAGTTATATTGTATATAGGAGGGCTTTTATAGAAGTTAAGATCTTGTACATAGGAGGCAGTATTATAGTAGTTATATTCCTGTACATAGGAGGCAGTATTATAGTAGTTATATTCTTGTACATAGGAGGCAGTATTATAGTAGTTATATTCTTGTACATAGGAGGCAGTATTATAGTAGTTATATTCTTGTACATAGGAGGCAGTATTATAGTAGTTATATTCTTGTACATAGGGGAAGTATTATAGTAGTTATATTCCTGTACATAGGAGCAGTATTATAGTAGTTATATTCTTGTACATAGGAGCAGTATTATAGTAGTTATATTCTTGTACATAGGAGGCAGTATTATAGTAGTTATATTCTTGTACATAGGAGGCAGTATTATAGTAGTTATATTCTTGTACATAGGGGAAGTATTATAGTAGTTATATTCTTGTACATAGGAGAAGTATTATAGTAGTTATATTCTTGTACATAGGAGGCAGTATTATAGTAGTTATATTCTTGTACATAGGAGCAGTATTATAGTAGTTATATTCTTGTACATAGGAGCAGTATTATAGTAGTTATATTCTTGTACATAGGAGGCAGTATTATAGTAGTTATATTCTTGTACATAGGAGGCAGTATTATAGTAGTTATATTCTTGTACATAGGAGCAGTATTATAGTAGTAATATTCTTGTACATAGGAGGCAGTATTATAGTAGTTATATTCTTATACATAGGAGCAGTATTATAGTAGTTATATTCTTGTACATAGGAGGCAGTATTATAGTAGTTATATTCTTGTACATAGGAGGCAGTATTATAGTAGTTATATGCTTGTACATAGGAGGCAGTATTATAGTAGTTATATTCTTGTACATAGGAACAGTATTATTGTAGTTATATTCTTGTACATAGGAGCAGTATTATAGTAGTTATATTCTTGTATATAGGAGACAGTATTATAGTAGTCATATTCTTGTACATAGGAGCAGTATTATAGTAGTTATATTCTTGTACATAGGAGCAGTATTATAGTAGTTATATTCTTGTACATAGGAGGCAGTATTATAGTAGTTATATTCTTGTACTTAGGAGGCAGTAGTATAGTAGTTATATTCTTGTACATAGGAGCAGTATTATAGTAGTTATATTCTTGTACATAGGAGCAGTATTATAGTAGTTATATTCTTGTACATAGGAGGCAGTATTATAGTAGTTATATTCTTGTACATAGGAAGCAGTAGTATAGTAGTTATATTCTTGTACAAAGGAGCAGTATTATAGTAGTTATATTCTTGTACATAGGAGCAGTATTAAAGTAGTTATATTCTTGTACATAGGAGCAGTATTATAGTAGTTATATTCTTGTACATAGGAGACAGTATTATAGTACTTATATTCTTGTACATAGGAGCAGTATTATAGTAGTTATATTCTTGTACATAGGAGGCAGTATTATAGTAGTTATATTCTTGTACATAGGAGGCAGTATTATAGTAGTTATATTCTTGTACATAGGAGCAGTATTATAGTAGTTATATTCTTGTACATAGGAGCAGTATTATAGTAGTTATATTCTTGTACATAGGAGCAGTATTATAGTAGCTTTATTACTGTACATAGGAGCAGTATTATAGTAGTTATATTCTTATACATAGGAGCAGTATTATAGTAGTTATATTCTTGTACATAGGAGCAGTATTATAGTAGTTATATTCTTGTACATAGGAGCAGTATTATAGTAGTCATATTCTTGTACATAGGAGGCAGTATTATAGTAGTTATATTCTTGTACATAGGAGCAGTATTATAGTAGTCATATTCTTGTACATAGCAGTATTATAGTAGTTATATTCTTGTACATAGGAGCAGTATTATAGTAGTTATATTCTTGTAAATAGGAGCAGCATTATAGTGGTTATATTCTTGTACATAGGAGCAGTATTATAGTAGTTATATTCTTGTACATAGGAGCAGTATTATAGTAGTTATATTCTTGTACATATGAGGCAGTATTATAGTAGTTATATTGTATATGAGCTGTTTTGTAGTAGTTATATTTGTGTATATTCTTTTCTATATTTTTTCCTGAAAAAAAAATACATGTATTCCTTATGCAAGTGAGATCTTCAGTGCACCGAATGGTTGGGATGGTCCCCTCAGTGTATCATCTCCTCAGATTTCTAGTGCAAACCACATCCATTGGTGCACTGAAGTCCTCATTTGCTTAGAGAATAAAATAATTTTTTGTCAGAAATGTAATAACCATTTTTCACAACCCAAATATAGCTGTAATAAGGAGGATCAGCCCTATCATACAGTATAGCTGGTTAAATAGGCTTGATCCTGCTGACAGGTACTCTTTAGAGTCTAGTGTATAGATGTCTTCTTGCTGAAGGTGACTGCATATTTTTTGTCATCATGGTCCCTACAAATGAAAGAAAAGTCTTGGAGAGTTCATTCTAGTTTCTAAGGGTGATTATATATATATATATATATATATATTGCCTCCTTAGATCCCATAAAACCTTCAAACAATTGCCTTAGATTGAGATTCTCTATCAAAAGTTCAGTTTCAGCCGGGCAAGAGGGATTTTAGAGGATATTTACCATCCAAATCATGAGCTTTTTACACTTTTGCCATCAGGTAGGAGTTATAGGTGTCATCGCTCTCATACTAGGAGGCTTAGGAAGAGGTTTTATTTTTCCAGAAGCTGTGAAACTGTTGAAATCTAATATATTATTATTTTTTTTTTACTTTTGTATTGCATTGCTTAATTTTTTAGTGTATATTGATAAATAATACATTTCTTGCCATCCTGATTATATGCTAACTGCATTTCATTGGTCTTATATTTGTACTTGCACAATGACAATAAAGCTGAATCTACTCCTAATATGTCTTGGTGGAGCGGGGAATAATCAGGTTTTCTACCACTGTTCTTTGTGTTACTACTTATACTTTTATATTTTGTTTTTTCCTCTATTTAACGGTTTCCTAGACATCAAAGGGGTAAGATTCTTGCCCCGCTACTCGGCACTGTAAAATGGGAATTAAAGGGAACCTGTCATCTAGAAATTGCATATTAAACCGCCAGCAGTACCTTATTGCAGCCTGTAGCATGACTATAAAGGTGTCCGTGTCTTTTCTGTGCTATGCGGCAAAGGTCTAAAAAAAAATACTTTTATTCAACAGACCATGTTATGTAAACGATAGCCTTGAAGTCAAGGGGGCAGAGGCTTTCTCGCCTGAAGTCAAGCGCGCCCAGCCCCCTTTTCCTTGCCTTGGCGTTTGATCGATAGGATTTCCTTCACTACTAGACGCATGAATGTAGTCTTGTGCGTGTGCCGTGTCCCTTCAATACCGGCGCCTGTGCTGTGCCTGTTCTACTCCGCTATGAGCTCAATGCTTGGGCATGCGTGAGACTACATTCAAGCAACCGGCAGTGAAGGAATCGGGCATCCTATCAATCAAATACTTTGGGGAGGTAAAGGGGGCGGGGAACGCTTGACTTCAGGGCGAGAAAGCCGCTGCCCCCTTGACTTCAAGACTATTGTTTACCTAACGTGGACTGTTTGCTGCATTGCACAGAAAGGACACAGACACCTTTATAATCATGCTACAGGCTGCAAAAAGGTACTGCTGGCGGTTTAATATGCATTTTCTAGGTGACGGGTTCCCTTTAATGAAGACTTTGATTTTTTGGACCATCTTTCTACCATTTGTGCTGTAAAACCTTTATAGAAGCTAGCACAAAAGAGTAATTAAGATGTCTCTCTACAATTTTAGCATACAGCTCCTTCAGATCAAGATGGTGCCCAGTGCCATTTAGAGGGTGAAGAAAACAGAATTAAATGAAGTAAGTGTAACAAATTGATTCTTATAGTAATTCAGCTTGGTCTGGTATTAAATGGGACACTTTGTAAGTGAAAGTCAATAATACACTGCATGGAGGGACGGGATGGGTTAATCTTCTTCTAATAGGCAGTTCAACCTGTTCTTAGCACAGCAGAAAATAAGCTGTAGATTAATATGTTTTGGTGCAGCAAAGAAAAGATGTCTACTTCTAGATCCATGTCCAACTCAAATGACCATCAAAATCTTGAAGGACTGTTGATGGTCTTCAGGACAGGCAATCAATATCTGAATAACGGGGGTCAAACATTCTGCAGCCCCACCAGTCAATAGCACTCAAGGGTGGAATGGGAACTTAAAGTGGCCCTGGAAAAAATACTAAAAGTGGCCTTGTTTTGTAGTCCGGTCTAAATTCATGGAAGGCAGGGCCAGCAATACCATATTATGGCACACTATACTACCCCAATAGAGCCAAATACAATAGTCCATCACTAAATGCTGCCAGCAGCACAAAATACATCCCCAAAAACTTCCACTGGCCGGCCCCTTGGGTATCTGCCCACCAGGAAATTTCCATGTAAGGTCTATGGCCAATACGTCCCTTATAGCACTGAAACACTGTGTAGTAGGCAGAACTGGTACCATTCAATTCAAAGGGAGCAGCGCTGCAGTGACCCACCTCTATCTCCTGCACAATGGATGGAGCTGTGTAGTTCCTGCACTGGAGCTACTGAAGAATAGCTGATCACTGGTGGTGGCAGGTGTCAGACCCCCACCGATCAGAAATTGATGGCATAAGCCATCAACAATAAAATCCTGGACAACCCTTTGAGAGTAAACCCCAATAAGAACATAAAAAGTCAATATCAGGTTTGTCCGACCCCCAACCCAAAACGAAAGGCTGCAATGTTTAAAATAAAGAAGAAAAAATCACTTGCCTCTTGCAAGAAGCTCTGTTCCAGTGACGAGGGTCCCCTTGTGGACTGGAAGTGTGATGTCCTGTCCGTGGTCTGGTGCAGAGCTCCAGCCATTCATTGGCCTTATTTGTCCCTGAGCAGCACATGACCTCTGAGCCTCTTCAGTCACATGTCACAGTTGAGACCAGTGAAAGGTTGAAGGGGTACACGTGAACACAGAAATGTCACACTTTGAGTCTGCAAGGGGACTGGAAGCAACAGGGATGGGGCTACTGGTGCTTAAAATGGAGCTGCTTGCAAAAAGTGAGTAGCTTTCTTTTCTTTATTTCTTTTCTTTCTTTCAAGATTATTTTTATTGATTTACTTATATCAAAGTGGTCTTGTGCGAGATGAAAACAATGACCTAAAGCAGATTCCAATTAATTTTGGGTTGGGGATCATACAGGTGTATAGAGTTAGGGATCATGCTTGTGACCATAGCTCCATTTAAACTACAACTTTAAGTGTTGTCCCGCCTTTTCTAACTGATGGCCTATCCTCATGATGGTTGATCATTGGGAATCCGACATCCCACAGTGCCACCAATCAGCTCTTCGGGTGTAGCTGTGTTGCCAGATGTGATCACTGCAACAGAACTACATCTGGACAGTTGATAGTGGGGGGGTGAAGGTGTTGGATTCCCGCCAATCAGCTAGTGATGGCCTATCCTAAACACTGGTAATCACCTAGAAAGAGTTGGACAAACCCTTCAAGGCACCATGGGGTCGCACTGCTTTGGACTATGTTCCATTATGTGGTATATGGCAGATCTATCCACAATAGTGTTGATTGAGCACCAAAGTGCACGTGTGCTTGAATAGAACACTTTGCGATGCTCTACCGAGCACCCAAGCACAATGGAAGTTAATGGGAGAACCCCAGGCACCCCCTGCTCTGAAGAGGGGAGGGTGTCGGGACTCTAGTTCAGCTTAGTATTACCTGCTCTGACTCCATATATAGCTATTTCCATATATGGAGTCAGTGCTTGGGGACACCCCAGTGTATTTAAATCTCATTTCTGAAAATGTTCTGCCGGAATTTTAACTCCCAACGTTGTACATTTGAGCCAAGGACCTTATCCACTCAGCAATAAAGCTGAATGCTAAACTGTGTAATAAAAACCTCATGGAAGGTTCTGATATAGTGAGTATTCCTATTCAGAAGACTTATTTAATATTTTTGTGCAGGTTAACATGTAGCTGTATAGTGTAGTGGTTAACGTCCTTTCCTCTTATGTACAAGGTTGGGAGTTCATATCCCAGAACATATATATATATATATATATATATATATATATATATGTTTTTAGCCATAATATATTAACAAATATTATTATACATTTAGAATATATAATATATTATAATATATATAAATATATTATGGCTGAAAACATCAGTAGTAGTTTCCTACATATTATGCATTCATATACAGTACAGACCAAAAGTTTGGACACACCTTCTCATTCAAAGAGTTTTCTTTATTTTCATGACTATGAAAATTGTAGATTCACACTGAAGGCATCAAAACTATGAATTAACACATGTGGAATTATATACATAACAAACAAGTGTGAAACAACTGAAAATATGTCATATTCTAGGTTCTTCAAAGTAGCCACCTTTTGCTTTGATTACTGCTTTGCACACTCTTGGCATTCTCTTGATGAGCTTCAAGAGGTAGTCCCCTGAAATGGTTTTCACTTCACAGGTGTGCCCTGTCAGGTTTAATAAGTGGGATTTCTTGCCTTATAAATGGGGTTGGGACCATTAGTTGCGTTGAGGAGAAGTCAGGTGGATACACAGCTGATAGTCCTACTGAATAGACTGTTAGAATTTGTATTATGGCAAGAAAAAAGCAGCTAAGTAAAGAAAAACGAGTGGCCATCATTACTTTAAGAAATCAAGGTCAGTCAGTCAGCCGAAAAATTGGGAAAACTTTGAAAGTAAGGGCTATTTGACCATGAACGAGAGTGATGGGGTGCTGCACCAGATGACCTGGCCTCCACAGTCACCGGACCTGAACCCAATCGAGATGGTTTAGGGTGAGCTGGACTGCAGAGTGAAGGCAAAAGGGCCAACAAGCTCTAAGCATCTCTGGGAACTCCTTCAAGACTGTTGGAAGACCATTTGAGGGGACTACCTCTTGAAGCTCATCAAGAGAATGCTAAGAGTGTGCAAAGCAGTAATCAAAACAAAAGGTGGCTACTTTGAAGAACCTAGAATATGACATATTTTCAGTTGTTTCACACTTGTTTGTTATGTATATAATTCCACATGTGTTAATTCATAGTTTTGATGCCTTCATAGTCATGAAAATAAAGAACACTCTTTGAATGAGAAGGTGTGTCCAAACTTTTGGTCTGTACTGTATATCAGAAGTATGATTTTATATATATATATACATATTAGCAATTACACATTAATTTTGTGCCATACATTTTTTACAATTACTAAAAAAATATAAAATATATAAATGTAATCTCTATTTCTGAAATGTTTCTGCCAGGATTTGAACTCCCAACCTTGTACATCAGAGGCAAGGATGTTAACCACTACACTATAGAGCTACATGTTAACCTGCACAGAATATATCTGAATAGGAATACTCACTACATCAGAAACTACTATGAGATTTTTCTGACACAGTTTAGCATTGAGCTTTATAGCTGAGTGGATAAGGTCCTTGCACTGTGGAGTGCTGCCGTCTTTTTTCATATATATTTACATGGGACTTTGGTCTCAGGTCCTTGGAAGGATTTGCACCCTCCATTAACGTGTGCTGCTTTATTTTATTTTCTCTTCTAAAAACATATATATATATATATATATATATATATATATATATATATGTTTCTGAAATGTTTCTGCCTGGGTTTCAAGCTCCCACCCTTGTACATTACAGGCAAGGATATTAACCACTACACTATAGGGCTACATGTTAATCTGCACAGAAAAATAAAATAAGTTTTCTGCTGAATAGGAATACTCACTACATCAGAAACTTCTATGAGGTTTTTTAGCTGAGTGGATAAGGTCCTTGGCTCTAATGTACAAGAGGTTGGGACTTGGGAGTTCAAATCCCGGCAGAAACTTTTCAGAAATAGATGCTAAATTACATTTAAATACACTGACTCGAGCATAGCGATGCTCGCGCCGAACTGATGTTCGGCCGAGCATGCTCGATCAATACTAGCCCCCAATTAAAAGCAACATGGCACATTGAGGTAGAGAGGCCAGCCCTGGATCGTCAATTCCCATTTGCTAAGGGGTTGCAAACTTGTGCATTTATCCCCTTACCCAGAGGTAAGCAAGCAAGAAAGTGGAGAATTGAGTCAAAGATCATAGGAGTGAAAGGTTAACCACTTAAATTTTTGTTGTGGATCCTCTTGTCTCTATATATGCCATTATGCCCCTTGATTTTTCTCATAATCCTGTGAATTTTGCTGTGGATCGACCATACTGATTTGGTCATTTTGCTCATATCGTGATGTGTCATGTGGCTGTCCGGAAAAAAAATATTTGCCCTTGCACATTTATGGCAATGCACGGATAAAGTAGATCTACAGAGGTCAGCAACAAGTTTAGCGCTGCTACATTCAGAACATGTTCTTTGCAAGTAGGTTATCCCACAGCTGTGCAGACCAGTGTGTTATTTTGCATTCTGCATTAATGGTTCTCATTAATGAATACATGTAGGGGAAGTTGAAAGGAGGCATCTAAAGGAACGTTTGTGAATATTGCTGATGAGCTCGATTCAGGTCCAACCTAAACTAATAATATTCAAGTTATTAATTTATATGGGGGAACAGATGGCATTTTAGCTCTTACTGACCAAGCTCCAACAAAACAGATGTTCATCAAGAACACAGATTCTTTAGTAAATAGCCAGAGGCTATACACTTAGATGGGAGATGCGGCATGTAATCCGCTCTGAATGCCGTACATTGGATAATCAGCAACAACATTGTCATATAAAGCACATAAATCAGACACAAAAAAAAGCCGAGAACGCAAACACTTCAAAACTAAAGATGGAATAAAACTACAAACAAGTTTCCGAATTGCTTTGCTGAATCGTGTGTTGTCGCTGCTTTCCCCAGCCTTGGTCCAAATGGTCCTATGGGACACTGAATAGCCAAATTGACTTCAAAGACTGACAGGAGGAAGTGTTATTGTGCTATGGTCAGAAGCACGGGTGACCCCTCTATACATTTCCCCTATGATTGCTTCTCTAAATGGTCTTGAAATTTTGTGGCCGACAAGCCCAGACCAGACCGTCAATGTATATTTTAGATGACAAATTTAGCTGTCAGTCAGTCAGCAGCCGGGTTGTGTATTACTTTGTACCATTGGTAAAATGAAAAAAAGCCCTGCACGTCAGAAGAACATGGAGCACTTATGTATATTAAACTGGTTATTTCTGCTGAGGTTGTGACCTCTTGTTTAGAGAGCCCTCTAGCTACAAATGAATCATTCCGGTATAACCAGCATGGGGTGCAGTCAGAAAACACTTTCCATTGCATTCAAATAGCAGAGAAAATAAATCTTGTTAATAGTCATGACTCTAAAAAAGAAAAATGTGTTCTGGCCTTTTTTGTTTTGTTTTGCAGTATTGTAGTATTGTAGATGCAATTCACCATTCATGGCGGTAGTGTAGGGTCAAGTGGTGTCAAACCAATGAATATACCAAGTTTGGGCATCATATACATCTTATACAAGAATAAGGCCTCATGCACATAGCTGTTGCTCAACTTGAATGGGTCCGTGATCCGTCCGCACCGCAAAAAAAAAATAGAGCAAGTTCTAATTTTTTAAGGTGAGGAGGCACAGAGAGAAACCCCTCTGTAGTGCTTCCGTGGGGTTCCGTGCTTCTTTTCTGCACCGCACCTTCTGGATTTCAGACCCATTCAAGTGAATGGGTCCGCATCCGTGATGCGGTGTGCACATGCGGCCGGGGCCTGTATATTGCGGACCTGATGTTTGTGGGTCGCAATACGGGCACGGCCTGGCAATGGCCGTGTGCTTGGGGCCTAAGGGCTAAGATGTAGCAACGTAGTAATTCCAAGAAAGTCATCCAGCACTTGGAAATAAAACCATAGTTGGTTTATTTAATTTACATTTCAATTAAAACCTTTCCAGTGGCATATTACAATGACCATGAGTAAGATCTGCTGATCAAAACGCCTTGACAGTTTATAATATGCCACTGGATTGATTTTATCCATCGACATAAAATAAAGAAACAATGGTTTTATTTCCGAGTGCTGGAGTTCTTGGGTTTTACTGCGCTGCTGGAGCGTGATCTGTTCACCGGACTATCGGACTATTGCCTCTGTCTAAAATGTAGCAAGGCTGCTCAATGGATATTATATTCATACATGAATGGTATTTTCAAAGGCCTTACAATGCACAGATTTCTTTAGGTTTGGACTGACGCTGTTCTGGGCCTTCAGCCTTGAACATGACAATAAGTGAGACACTCATCCAATTGACCAGTTATCAGAGCTGCACATCCCTTGATCTAGCTGCTATAGAATGAGGTTTGCGAGATATTTATCGCTCATCCTTGCCATGAAAGAAAGGCTATCTAAATGCAAATTCCCACCCATCAGTGGACGCTTTGCATGATTTCCATTGACTTCTATGGGGTGTAACAAATGCCATTGCAGAAAACAACCTCATATGGCTAACTATTGCCTCCATATGACCTAATAAGACATATAGAAAGGAGAAATCTAAAGCATACTAAAAAGCTTATTAGGCTTTTTTTTTATGAATACATTAAATAATACCTGTCTGAAAGATCACCTCTTGACCAGCCATGATATAGATCAAATTTGTCTGTGATGTATTTTCATTTCTCTATAGTCTAGTGCTGAAGACATGTATTATTCTCTTTCACTATTGTATGTAGAAGTCCAAGTTCTATGTACCTTATATTTTCCCCTCATATTTTAGAAGAATGCCCTTCTAGAAGTCCCAATACTATGTATATAATCCCTTTTTGATGACCACCTCTCTAAAATTCCAAGTCCTAGGTATATCAACCCTCTTAATGAAGAAAATCACTCATCCAAGTCCCATGTATATTTGTCCAATCTATGAGAAGACCATCTCTCTCAAAGTACAAGTCCATTGTTAATTGACCATGTTCTTTGGGAAGATTGCCTTTCTAGAAATCCAAGTACAATGTATCTTCACTAGTGTTGATTGCGAATATTCTAATTGCAAATTTTTATTGCGAATATTGGTACTTTGAGAATTCGCGAATATCTAGAATATAGTGCTATATCTTCGTAATCGCAAATATTCTAGATTTTTTTCGTCAGTACCCATGATCCCTCACTGCTTCTTGCTTGTGGGCCAATGAGAAGGCTGCATTATCTTTAACTTTAGGAGTAGTGTTGATCGCAAATTTTCAGATTGCCGATTTTCGCAATCAAGAAAATAATGACTGGAGATCACAAATTCGCGAAAATATGACAAATGTTTTCCCAAATATTCATGAAATATCGCGAATTTGAATATTGCCCCTGCCACTCATCACTGATCTTCACCCGTCTATGTGAAAACACCCTTCTAGAAGTGCAAATCACATGTATTTTAATCCTCTTGTTTGATGGCCACCTCTCTAAAATTACAAGCCCTGTGTACAGTATATTGGACCTGTTCTTTAAAGACACAACTCAACCAAGTATCATGTTTATTTTCCCAATTATATGAATATATGTCCTTGCTAGAAGTACAAGTCTAATGTATATTGACCATCTTTTTTGGTAGGAGCACCTTTCTGGAAGTCCAAGTACAATATTTAAGAAGAATGCCCTTCTAGAAGTCCAGAATATAAAATCAATGCTACAGTCCTAACCTCAGTATCTGAGGAAAGGGATTTAGGGGTCATTATTTCAGAAGACTTAAAGGTAGGCAGACAATGTCATAGAGCAGCAGGAAATGCTAGCAGAATGCTTGGGTGTATAGGGAGAGGCATTACCAGTAGAAAGAGGAAGGTGCTCATGCCGCTCTACAGAGCACTAGTAATACCTCATTTGGAGTATTGTGCTCAGTACTGGAGACCATATCTCCAGAAGGATATTGATACTTTGGAGAGAGTTCAGAGAAGAGCTACTAAACTGGTACATGGATTGCAGGATAAAACTTACCAGGAAAGATTAAAGGACCTTAACATGTATAGCTTGGAAGAAAGACGAGACAGAGGGGATATGATAGAAACTGCTAAATACATAAAGGGAATCAACAAGGTAAAAGAGGAGAGAATATTTACAAGAAGAAAAACTGCTACAAGAGGACATAGTTTTAAATTAGAGGGGCAAAGGTTTAAAAGTAATATCAGGAAGTATTACTTTACTGAGAGAGTAGTGGATGCATGGAATAGCCTTCCTGCAGAAGTGGTAGCTGCAAATACAGTGAAGGGGTTTAAGCATGCATGGGATAGGCATAAGGCCATCCTTCATATAAGATAGGGCCAGGGGCTATTCATAGTATTCAGTATATTGGGCAGACTAGATGGGCCAAATGGTTCTTATCTGCCGACACATTCTATGTTTCTATAAATCCTAGGTATATTAGCCTTCTCCATTTTGATGACCACCTTTCCAAAAATGCAAGTCCAATTTATTTTGGTATTTTTCTATAAGAAGATCAACCCTCTAGAAGTCTAACTCTAGAAAACCATAATTCACTGGAGGTTTGAAAGGTTGGTCTGAATGCTCTCAGTACATCTGGATAAAGGCTGTTTCAGTCTAGTGAGCAATCACCAAACACCATAAATAGTGTAAAACTGCTTTCAACTATGGATTATTGATCTATTGATTGCTTCAGATAATAAATACCACTGTTTCAGAGAAGAAAATATGAGCAGGGCTCAACATTGACGTCTTCTTGAAAGTGCAGAATGGCCCTCATCAAGGCGAAAGGCTCTTACATATCCTTTTAGCATTTAATCGATCAATAATACATTAATGTCATCGGGAGTCTGAACGGTCTTCAAACAAATTGAAATGAGATTAATTTATATGTAATCATATGTCCAATAAGAGTAAATAGCACATGCGGTCTGATTACATTTATCTAATGCACTGCTTGGAAATGTGCACCGCAAGGCATTTCTGCCTGCAATAATTCTCCTCGATTTGTACAATCAGTCTTGACTGCTAGATAAATATGTAGAAGACATATAGTAGCATGGGTTAGAATAAAATTTTAATTAAAAAGCCCTATAAAATGCACTAACGCTTCATGGGCATAGTGATAATTGTGTCCTAGGTAAGGCTTATAAGTGAAGATCCCACTTGTGATCAGATTATTAAAGGGTGTGTCTACTTTTGCAAAATTTTGTATTACCTTAATACACTGCTCAAAAAAATAAAGGGAACACTTAAACAACACAATGTAACTCCAAGTCAATCACACTTCTGTGAAATCAAACTGTCCACTTAGGAAGCAACACTGAGTGACAATCAATTTCACATGCTGTTGTGCAAATGGGATAGACAACAGGTGGAAATTATAGGCAATTAGCAAGACACCCCCAATAAAGGAGTGGTTCTGCAGGTGGTGACTACAGACCACTTCTCAGTTCCTATGCTTCCTGCCTGATGTTTTGGTCACTTTTGAATGCTGGCGGTGCTTTCACTCTAGTGGTAGCATGAGACGGAGTCTACAACCCACACAAGTGGCTCAGGTAGTGCAGCTTATCCAGGATGGCACATCAATGCGAGCTGTGGCAAGATGGTTTGCTGTGTCTGTAAGCGTAGTGTCCAGAGCATGGAGGCGCTACCAGGAGACAGGCCAGTACATCAGGAGATGTGGAGGAGGCCGTAGGAGGGCAACAACCCAGCAGCAGGACCGATACCTCCGCCTTTGTGCAAGGAGGAACAGGAGGAGCACTGCCAGAGCCCTGCAAAATGACCTCCAGCAGGCCACAAATGTGCATGTGTCTGCTCAAACGGTCAGAAACAGACTCCATGAGGGTGATATGAGGGCCCGACGTCCACAGGTGGGGGTTGTGCTTACAGCCCAACACCGTGCAGGACGTTTGGCATTTGCCAGAGAACACCAAGATTGGCAAATTCGGCACTGGCGCCCTGTGCTCTTCACAGATGAAAGCAGGTTCACACTGAGCACATGTGACAGACGTGACAGAGTCTGGAGACGCCGTGGAGAACGTTCTTCTGCCTGCAACATCCTCCAGCATGACCGGTTTGGCATTGGGTCAGTAATGGTGTGGGGTGGCATTTCTTTGGAGGGCCGCACAGCCCTCCATGTGCTCGCCAGAGGTAGCCTGACTGCCATTAGGTACCGAGATGAGATCCTCAGACCCCTTGTGAGACCATATGCTGGTGCGGTTGGCCCTGGGTTCCTCCTAATGCAAGACAATGCTAGACCTCATGTGGCTGGAGTGTGTCAGCAGTTCCTGCAAGACGAAGGCATTGATGCTATGGACTGGCCCACCCGTTCCCCAGACCTGAATCCAATTGAGCACATCTGGGACATCATGTCTCGCTCTATCCACCAACGTCACGTTGCACCACAGACTGTCCAAGAGTTGGCAGATGCTTTAGTCCAGGTCTGGGAAGAGATCCCTCAGGAGACCGTCCACCACCTCATCAGGAGCATGCACAGGCGTTGTAGGGAGGTCATACAGACACGTGGAGGCCACACACACTACTTAGACTCATTTTGACTTGTTTTAAGGACATTACATCAAAGTTGGATCAGCCTGTAGTGTGTTTTTCCACTTTAATTTTGAGTGTGACTCCAAATCCAGACCACCATGGGTTAAAAAATTTGATTTCCATTTTTTAATTTTTGTGTGATTTTGTTGTCAGCACATTTAACTATGTAAAGAAGAAATTATTTCAGAAGAATATTTAATTAATTCAGATCTAGGATGTGTTATTTTTGTGTTCCCTTTATTTTTTTTGAGCAGTGTACATCTAACAAAAAGATGCAATTTTTCACACAGTCTTGATCAAAATTATTCTAGAGTTTTGTATATGCAGATCTTTGTGTCTACATGGTTAAAGACTACATTCATCCATCGCGAACATTTATTACTGTCATCCCTCCAATTGATAATCTACAGAATAAGGCCTCGTGCACACAGCCATTGCCGACCGTGGCCCGTATTGCAGCCTGCACTTGAATTCAATTTACTTGAATTCCGTGGTGTTTCTGTCCAAAAAAATCGAACTTGTTCTATTTTTTTACGATGCGAACGGATCACGGACCCATTCAATTTGAATGGGTCTGGATCCGTCGCAGCTGCCGCACGGATAGGGCCCGTGCATTGGGGACCACAAGTTGCGGTCCCCAATACACGGAACGGCCGTGTGCATGAGGCCTAAGATTACAGAATAAGATTAAACAGGGATTGTATTCTGTAGAAATTAAATCACAGAGGAAATGGGCTGTATGCACAAAAGGCTAGGAAGGATCGTCTCATTGGAGTCATTGGTGGCATATCGCTAGGATATGCCACCAACGTCATATAAGTTTTGGTCCCACCTCTAGGACTTGCATCTATCTCCAGAACGGGACCTTTGAAGTGGTCAAAGAGCAGCCATGCATGCGAGGCTACCCTTCATTTATTTCAATAGGACTGCTGGAAATAGAGGAGCGCTGGCTGGACTATATCTGGCAGTCCCATAGAAATGAATGAAGAGGTGTCCATGCTTGTACGATGCACTCTCCAGTCAATTCTATGGGACTTCCAAAAAGAGCCTCCGCTATTTTTGGAACTCTTATAGAAATGAACGAAAGCATGCGCGGTGCGCTCTCTATCACTGTGCTCGTTCTGGACATAGATGTGGGTTCCAAAGGTAACCTATATGACATTGGTGGCATAGCCTAGCGTTGTTTTATGCCACCGATGTCTCAGATGAGACAACACAATAATTTTTAAAGTTGCCTTTTTTTTTTATACACTTTGCAGAAACAAACCAATGGTTACATAAATGCACATACCCTTTATGGTGATTGACTGTTTAGAAATATTTTCATACAGATAGGCAGTAGTGTAGCTAAAGCAGGCTGGCCTAAGGCTATCCTGGCTAGTCTTCTCTTGACCAGGAGTCCCTTAGCTGGTTTCTATAATTTAAATTTTTTGTCTGGCCAGGACCTTCTCTTGGGACAATCAGGAGGAGGATTCCTCAGAAAGGTACCTATGAATATTCCATAAGATTGTATTATAAGGAAAAATCTTCTTGTCTCAACGTATCCAGCTTCGATTGGTTCAACCAATTGAATCAGACCTAAACTTGACAAAATTATTATGAAAATGTTTTAGACATAATACTGCCTCTATTTTGCTCAAGTTTTCCTGCCTGGTCTATGATACAATTAAAGCTGACATGACTGGGGTGATTCACTGGCAGATTGCAGCTCTTTTCTAAGAAAAAGTAGAGACCCAAGAAGTAGCAAATGAAGCTTAAACGCTTCCTACTTGTGTGTTTGTGTGGACTTGACAAGTAAACATGAGCGCATTGCTGAACACCTCAACAATTGAATTATTAATACACCAGACAGGAGAGAAGGATCCTGCCGCACACCTACCCGGTGATGATACTGAGTCATGCTGGAACAGAGAGGGCAGCCATGCAGTTATAATGTAGGGTGGCGGATCCCCCAGGGTTTAGGTGGAAAACTCCACAGCTGCTAAAAATACAATTTGCAGTTTAGGCTCCAGTCGCTTCCATTTAGCTTTAACTTGGGAAAAAAAAGATTAGATGTGCTTTGTTGCAGAACATTGTTAGGCGTTTGCCAAACAAGTTCAATGCAAATGTCTTCTGTAGGAAAAAAAAAAGTGGCTGGGAAAAGACTGTGTGCCCATGCCCAATCAAAACTTTAATTCAGCTACGTCTATACAAAATTACCAGGGTCTCGTATTCAATAAAGGATGGGCCCAGAAGAAAAATCTAATTGGAGCCCCACCTCTGGAAATCATAACAGATCTCCTGACCTAATTACAACATTTTGAAATGTTTATCAACTTTGGGGCACATTTATTAAGACCAGAGTTTTAAGCGTCGTTCTTAATAAACCCCTAAGCTGGCAGAGGTTCCGCCGGAGTTATGAAGAAGCACCGGCCTCTCCATAACTTCAGAGGATCCTCCTCCATTTCTAAATGTAAGACAGCTTCCTGAAACAGGCATAGAAAATGGTAAATGAGAAGGGCCTGTCGGCCCAGCCCCGCCACTTTTTTTTTTTTACTGTGGATAGGGGATAATTTTAAAAATTGGCACAAACCCTTTAATGCGCCTGACGGAATGAACAGTATGGTCCACGCATCGAAACATAAGTTAAACACACAATGTAAAAGAAATTTTAAAAAAAATTAAATTCTATACGTAGTTATTAAACTACCTAATATAAAGAGTAAATATGTTATAGTTCATTTCAGATCATTGCCAGCTGCAATCTTCTCATATTTTAGCTCCACCTCATTGCACCCCTCCCCCCCCCCCCCCCCCCATGTACATTTTGCTATAGCTTCATCTTGAGGTGCTCTGTATTCATATTTATTACCCTGGTCTTGGAGACTCAAATATAGTACTGTTATACAGTATGCATTATATATGTGATTTGGGTTAGCCTATCATACATTATATACTGGGGATCTACCATGCTGTGATTTATTTATTTTTTTCCATTACATATCCTGTACTGTGTAGTCGTCCATTATTTTTATTTACATCCCTGTACACAGCTTCCTTTTATTAATGTTTTTTTTTTCTTTTTTCCCTCTATTTAGTTGTATTGTATTTAGTGTAATATGCAGTAATGTGTGTTTATTCCTAAAATATGAAATATTAAATTAATCCTCAGCAGAGGGAAAGGAGTTCCAGGAAGAATACTCTCACATTTTATCTACTCTTTACAGTAGAACTGTCTATTCTGGAAGAACATATTACATTTTGATGGTTCATACAATTCTGTAATTATTTTCTGCTAATTAGCAATCTGTATGCTACAGTCTTAGGGATATTTAGCACATTACCAGCGAGACAGGAACGTTTGTTTTTTTACACAGGTTGGTTTCTGTTCAAAGGAAAAATAAAACTAAGGTTAGAACCACTTACAATGTATGCAGTTCTCAGAACAAAAGAGTAGCCTGCTAAATTAAGATCCTGTCCTTTTAACAACAAATGTTTAAGCCTTACAGAGAAGTTACAGTAGTGGCTAATATTGAAAGATACGCAGTAAACAATTGTAACTAACTGAACATTGTCTAAAGAAAACTCATGTAGAAGAGTATAACTACTATAATACTGCTCCTTTGTACAAGAATATAACTACTATGATACTGCTCACTATGTACAAGAATATAACTACTATAATACTGTATCCTATGTATAAGAATATAACTACTATAATACTGCTCCTATGTACAAGAATAAAACTACTATAATACTGCTCCTATGTACAAGAATATAACTACTATCATACTGCCTCCTATGTACAAGAATATAACTACTATAATACTACCTCCTATGTACAAGGATATAACTACTATAATACCGCTCCTATGTACAAGAATATAACTACTATAATACTGCCTCCTATGTACAAGAATATAACTACTATACTACTGCTCCTATGTACAAGAATATAACTACTATAATACTCCTCCTATCGACAAGAATATAACTACTATAATACTGCCTCCTATGTACAAGAATATACATAACTACTATAATACTGCTCATATGTACAAGAATATAACTACTATAATACTGCTCCTATGTACAAGAATATAACTACTATAATACTGCCTCCTATGTACAAGAATATAACTACTATAATACTGCCTCCTATGTACAAGGATATAACTACTATAATACCGATCCTATGTACAAGAATATAACTACTATAATACTACATCCTATGTACAAGGATATAACTACTATAATACTGCCTCCTATGTACAAGGATATAACTACTATAATACTGCCTCCTATGTACAAGAATATAACTACTATGATACTGCTCACTATGTACAAGAATATAACTACTATAATACTGTATCCTATGTATAAGAATATAACTACTATAATACTGCTCCTATGTACAAGAATAAAACTACTAAAATACTGCTCCTATGTACAAGAATATAACTACTATCATACTGCCTCCTATGTACAAGAATATAACTACTATAATACTACCTCCTATGTACAAGGATATAACTACTATAATACTGCTCCTATGTACAAGAATATAACTACTATAATACTGCCTCCTATGTACAAGAATATAACTACTATAATACTGCCTCCTATGTACAAGAATATAACTACTATAATACTGCTCCATATGTACAAGAATATAACTACTATAATACCGCTCCTATGTACAAGAATATAACTACTATAATACTGCTCCTATGTACAGGAATATAACTACTATAATACTGCCTCCTGTGTACAAGAATATAACTACTATAATACTGCCTCCTATGTACAAGAATATAACTGCTATAATACTGCTCTAATGTACAAGAATATAACTACTATAATACTGCTCCGATGTACAAGAATATAACTACTATAATACTGCTCCGATGTACAAGAATATAACTGCTTTAATACTGCCTCCTATGTAGAATGAAATAATACCTGGTCAGGTAATGTTCCTATGTTGGTGTCACTATCTTAGTCATCTTGTATTACTGCATTTTTTATACTGTGTAGATACATATCTAATCTTTACTAGCACTGAGCCTTTTGCTGGAAATCTGCAAGTGAAGAGCAATGTTTTGGCTCCTGGGGGATTAGAACAGGTTTGATCACAGGAAGAAAAGTTCGTTTTGGGATTGACATTGATTGTTTGGTAGTTTAGCAGAAGGAAAAGAAACTGGATTTTATTTCAATAGCCGCCTGAAGTCACCCAGAATCCCGCAGGAACAGATGTCAATTTTTATAACGTTTTTCAATTTTAAGTTGAGCTAATACACATAAATAGTGAAATTGTTTTTACAGATTAATTTGCACGGTACAGGGGTTCAGATAGGATGTCTTTAGCATTGGTGCAAAATCAAAATATGAGTCATCTACATGACCATCAATAATCTGACATGCGCTGTATCTAATACTGGCAAGTAGTGTTGATCGAGCTCCAAAGTGCTCGGGTGCTCGAGTAGAACACTTTGGGATGTTCGGATGCTCGGGTCGAACACCTCGGGATGCTTGGGTGCTCTACCGAGCACTTGAGCACAATGGAAGTCAATGGGAGAACCCGAGCATTAAACCAGGCACCTGCTGCTCTGAAGAGGGGAGGGTGTCTGGTTGACAGGAAAAGGTCAGAAATTGATGCAAACACCACCGAAATGGTTCGGGAACAGCATGGGGGGATGTCTGGATGCATCTTGGACTCCCAGGTCACTGCTGGGAACGATGTTGTCCGAGTAGTACAACAATTTTACAGACTGACAATAATACGCACAAAACCGAAGATTTTGGAGGAAAAAATTTAGGAAACATACTTTCCTGTATATCCCGTATATAAAGTGCAAGTGCTGCCAAAAATTACAAGGAAGATGCACTCTGATACAACCTGTATATCACATAAAGGAGGGCCTCATTCACATTGTGGTACAATAGTTCAGGTAGTGGGACTCCTACACTCATAAAGCCTATGCACTAAGTGAAAGAACTTGCCAAAAATTACAAGTAGGGCATCATACACACCCTTGAAAAATTATGATTGCTGGTGACCCTCAAAAACATTAGGAGCAAGGGCCTGCTGCTGATCTGACCATAAAAAACATTAGGGGTGAGGGTCTGCTATTGACCCTCAAAAACATTATGGGTGAGGGCCTGCTGCTGAGCTGACCCTCTAAATCATTAGGGGTGAGGGTCTGCTGCTGAGCTGACCCTTTAAAATTTAGGAGCGAGTGCAGCCTAATAAGCATATTGATATGATGGAGGAGGACGAGAAAAGTAAGATTGAACCATATACCCTTTTTAGTGGTGGGAGGGGTACATGGGAATACAGTGTATTCAGTACATTATAAAAGCCACATGTAGAGTGCCTTTATGTTCAGCCGCTTTCCTGTGGTGGAGTAGAGAAGTCAGGGGCAATCCCGGCCTTGTTCATTTTGTTAAGAGTCAACCTGTCAGCACGGTCTGCTACATAGTCCTTCACCATCTTTGCAAATGTTTCCCTCCTTGTGACACTAGGCTGAGCTTCAGGGTGAGGGTGCTGGCGGGCAGTGTCGGACTGGGGTGCCTAGGTCCCACCAGTGGAAATTATTCTAGGGGCCCACACTACAGCTACCAAAAATAAATATTACATGTTCATATTTTGGGCTCATGCACATGAATATTTGCAGTTTAGCACGCAATACAGTGTGCAAAACAGAACGGTATTGTGCACTGCTCTACATCAGATTGTTTCTCATTCAGCAGCTCCTTGTAGCTTATAACCTAATCTGTTAAGGTCCCTTTACACAGGGCGACAGATTAGGAGATTGTTGGGATGGAAGCGTTCCTTCCCAACAATTGCCTGCTCTTTAACGGAGGAGAACGCTGTATTTCCATGCAGCGATCTCCATTGTATGGGGAGCAGTGATCACTACTGTCATTGTTCTTCCCCATACTGACTAGTTGTTTCCCGGCAGCAGATCGTGATTACACAGCACAATCTACTTCCAGTAAATGATCATTTTTACGAGCGCACAAACGATGGAATTACGGTACCCGATGAATGAGTATTTCGTTCATTCATCAGGTAATCAGCCTACACGGCATCCACCGCAGCCATTACGCCCAAGAGCTACTAAAGCGAGCATCATGGTAACCCGTGTCACAGTGAACTACACTGTGACAATATGTCTATCTTTATTTTTGTTTACATAATAAAGCATTTTTTTAAAATAATGTTTCCATTTCTGAAAGCCATATATATATATTTTTTTTCTGCAATGATCTCGTTTAGGGCTCCTTTTTTGCAGGAAGAGTTGACATATTTATTTGTGCATATGATTTTTTGATCATTCAATATTATACTTTTTTGGGGTAAGGGGACCAAAAAATTGCATTTTTTTTTATGCCATTCACCTGAGGGGATAGGCCTTGTCATTTTTATAGAGCAGGTCGTTACAGACGCAGCGATGCCTAATATGTCTATTTTTTCTATTTCTATTAAAGGGATTGTCTCATCTCAGAGAATGGGGGCATATTGCTAGCATTTGCCCCCATTGTCTTATAGGTGCGGGTCACACCGCTGGGACCCACACCTATATTGAGAACGGAGCTCTAAAAGTGGTGGAGGGTGCGCTGTGCAAACGCAGCCGCCCTCCATTTATTTTCTATGGGGCCGCCACAAATAGCTGTGCGCTGGCTCGGCTATTTCTGTCTAGCAGTGCGCTCCCACTCACTTCTATTGGGATACCGCTTGGTGGTGGCCGGACCGGAGTCCTCCAGCGATCACCATGTGGGTCTCCATTACTGATATAGGTGGGACCCACATCTATAAGACAAGCCATATGTGCCCATTGTCTGAGATAAGACAATTCCTTTAAGTGTTACCATTTTCTGAAAGCCATATTTTTTTATTTTTTGGGCGATTGTCTTATATAGCTTGTTTTTTGCAGGATTAGGCGACAAGATGATTGGTACCATTTCGGAGTACATACAATTTTTAGATTGCCTGGCATTAGACTTTGTTTTGGCACTGTTTTTATTTAGTTTTTTTTATGGCATTCACCTGAGGGGATAGATCATGTGATATTTTTATAGAGCGTCGTTACAGACACAGCGATACCTAATATACAGTACAGACCAAAATTTTGGACACACCTTCTCATTTAAAGAGTTTTCTTTATTTTCATAACTATGAAGGCATCAAAACTATGAATTAACACATGTGGAATTATATACATAACAAACAAGTGTGAAACAACTGAAAATATGTCATATTCTAGGTTCTTCAAAGTAGCCACCTTTTGATTTGATTACTGCTTTGCACACTCTTGGCATTCTCTTGATGAGCTTCAAGAGGTAGTCCCCTGAAATGGTTTTCACTTCACAGGTTTAATAAGTGGGATTTATTGCCTTATAAATGGGGTTGGGACCATCAGTTGCGTTGAGGAGAAGTCAGGTGGATACACAGCTGATAGTCCTACTGAATAGACTGTTAGAATTTGTATTATGGCAAGAAAAAAGCAGCTAAGTAAAGAAAAACGAGTGGCCATCATTACTTTAAGAAATGAAGGTCAGTCAGTCAGGGAAAACTTTGAAAGTAAGTGCTATTTGACCATGAAGGAGAGTGATGGGGTGCTGCGCCAGATGACATGGCCTCCACAGTCACCGGACCTGAACCCAATCGAGATGGTTTGGGGTGAGCTGGACCGCAGAGTGAAGGCAAAAGGGCCAACAAGTGCTAAGCATCTCTGGGAACTCCTTCAAGACTGTTGGAAGACCATTTCAGGGGACTACCTCTTGAAGCTCATCAAGAGAATGCCAAGAGTGTGCAAAGCAGTAATCAAAGCAAAAGGTGGCTACTTTGATGAACCTAGAATATTACATATTTTCAGTTGTTTCACACTTGTTTGTTATGTATATAATTCCACATGTGTTAATTCATAGTTTTGATGCCTTCATAGTCATGAAAATAAAGAAAACTCTTTAAATGAGAAGGTGTGTCCAAACTTTTGGTCTGTACTGTATATGTATATATACACACATGACCCCTGAGGAAGCCGGATTGCTCCGGCGATACGCGTTGGGCGCTTCCCATGTTTCCAGGTCCACTGTACCAGCCGGTTATGTAGGTTTGGCTTTTGATATTTGACCTTATCATGGTCTGTCTCCATTTTTAGTGGTCTTACCTTACCTTACATTTGCTTCATGTTATTTATTGGATTTCCTTATATGCTGGTTTATAGTGCATGTGCCTAATTGTGGCAATCCAGTGGACCTGTGTGTGTCGGTTACATATATTCTATTGCATACCGCACTTTGTTCTAATTGTATACAATTTTTAATGCGTGCCTGTTGGTGTGTCTAATAAACTTTATATATATCTTTTAATATTTATTTACTGTCAGATGTGCATTCATGGGGTGGTTCTTGTGACTCTCTCTTGGGTCAGGTTACTTGTTATATACACACATACACCATAATAAAAAAAAAAGAGCACAAAAAACCGAATACAAAAGAAACCAAAAAAATTAAACACAAAAATAACCTAAAACTAAATGCTAAAATACAATGCTAATATTTTGAATGGAATTAATGGAAACGGTATGATGAAACATAATTAAAATAAGGTGACCATAATGAAATAATGATGCGCGAAGGGCTTAAGTAGGCAAAAGCACATATTTCGGTTGCTCCCACAGATCCATGAAGTGTCTGGCAGAAGCTTCATCCACTCTTCCCTTTGAGACGACCATTCACATATGTATGGCTGGGGAGAGACCGATGTCACCTGAATGAGCTTTTGGCCAATACGGTAGTTGTCTCTTGTATGGCCAACATTACCCAAGTGGAGGATAAAATAATTAGAAAAGAAGATGAAAACTGAGGGTAAATCTGTAATAAATGCACAATTTTTTTTGGAAGTGCTGTGGCATTTTATATATATCCTGATGGTCATAGGGCAGTATTTTGTGCTGCACTGTGGTACTGCTGGCCCCACCTTCCTATGTTGTCCTGCCTGATTTGGGCTTATGTTGGTCCTGCCCCCTTCCCTTTCAGTTCTGACTCACCTACAACTTGGGGCCACTTTTAGTTTTTTTCCTACTTTAAGTTCCCAATCCGCCCTTATTTACCTTACCAGATTTGGACTGATAAAGGTTCATATGGGACCGAAACTTTGCTTAAATTGTTTTAGATATCCTTAGTACCTTTATGCTGAGAACTACGTTTGGCACTGTAGCACAGATTACTATTTATTATTTGCTTTGAATCTAGTTAATGTCATTTATTTAGCATTTTAAGAAGTAGCTCTGTCATATTTGACAGTCAAAACTAAGGACACCACAATGGTATCTTAATAAACCACTTTTTAAACCCACGAGGTTGTCGGCACTGTTGGAATCCATCATGCGATCCGCCTGGCAGTATGTCTTGTGTTTGTTATGACTGGAACCATGACGCAGATATGACTAGAGGACAGGGTGGAAGTTTTTAACTCTCCGATAAGATTATCCTCCTACAAGTAATGCTAATTGTGTATTGATCTTTAATGTAGGACTCCTGTAATCTCAGGTATAATCTTCATTAAAACATGAAATAGCAAGTTACATTGTTTCAGTATGTGTAAGTCGATACATTTCCTCAGCTTTTCTACCTGGGATGTCGTTAAATTCCAATTAATGGGCAATCATTAGAGTTTGGATTTTGTAGGACTGAAAACTTTTGCCCTGCTGTTTAATTCCTGTCTCGTGTGTGTTTTCGAGGCTGGGCTCCCCATCATATCACCGCCTCTTTGCAGCCTCAGTGGTTGAGCTGTAGCTGAGCTCTCTATATCTATTTCAAGAACAAAAGCAGTCAGCTCTCAGTCATCAGACAACCTGCCGCTCCTTCATGCGATAGCGAAACGTGAAATCAATTGGATCAATATGTATACAGACAAAAGAAATGTTTCGGCTGAAAACAAAATGCCTGAATAAATATTTGAACATAGGAACATTTGAATAGATGATGCACGAAGACATCCTGGCTTCTGCCACTTAGAGGAGGCTTTTAAGAGAAGGCTGTGATAGGACAGATGGGAACAAATAGCAAGAATGCAAATAGACCATCACCTTGTATCTAGGGAGTCTTTGAAGAAAGTACTAAATGGGCCTATGTGGTTACTTAGAACCTTTTACTTTCAGACACATACAAGGTACCCCAATAGAAGTATACTGGCATGCATGTTGTACTCGCCAAAGCAAATCTACCCAAATGTATTATCATGAAATGTTTTGTCACTCCTAGGGGAACCATATTGTCATTTCACTTCTTCCTGGTTGGAGAATATTGCACTAAAAAGCTGACTGTGGAAGGTCTAGGGAGATAATAGCTAAAATACAACACCTCATAACATCTATTGATCAGGCAAAAGTATTAAGATAACCCGCCAAAAAGACACAGTGGTTTTAATGAGATGGTAGAGTACATTTTGGGTTCTTTCCGGTCTTCTATAATGCTATGAGGCCTCAATGAGAGTTGGTACAGCATCAGATGTCCTTCTGACTGTTCTAGCATCATTAATGTGGGGAAACAATTCTTGGAGGAATGGTCTTATAAGTTTACCACCATGATTCCCCCATTTTGGTGCTGGAGAACTTACTGTGAAATGACAATACGACCATGTATCTTGTGACCAAAAGCAGAGTGGGCTGCAGCTCAGCCCCATTTGTGTCGAAGATGTCATCAGGTACCTCAGCTAAAGGGAATGTACAGCCTCCGAATGACTTCCTCATGAAGTAATATGAAATCTTTGATCCTCCGACACCATGTAGGCATTTGTTAGGGAGGTGATTGCAGGGAAGCCAAGAAGAGGATGCTTGGAAAATCATGCAGATCCCACCTCCAAACTAGGAAGTCTGGCATTGTAACGAGTGGGAAATCAGTGTAATGTAGAAGACATGTTACACAAAATAGCTGCAAGTGGAACTAGACAATTAGGCCTACTTTTGGGGATTTGGTCAGCGATTCTGAGCCAAAACCAGGTGAGGGTCAAAAACACAGAAAAGGTGCATTATAACTTATCTCTGCGTAGGCTCCATTTCTGGTTATGGCTCGTAATCACTGATGGAAATACTGTATCTGATCAAATCACTGAATTGTGAACAAGGCCTTAATAATAATGAATGGGATGGGATGGAACAGTTTTTTTGCTGTTTTTTTTTTTTTCAGTGGCTCCCTGGATAACCCATTTAAAGTCCTAAGTAATCAAAATGATATAACTGAGAAGGGATCTATAGGAGTACTAAGTACTGTAGCTAAAATATGTGGGTAGTATTGAGCTAACTTCTGTTTTGAAGTTCGGCGTACAAGGTTCTGGTTATCTAAGAATTCCGTTATGGATTCCACTACCATGGACCATAACTTATAGTCCGTGGTAGTGGAATCCATAACGGAATTATTAGATAACCCGTTTGAACTTGAAAACAGAAGTTCTCTAATCCCTATCAGTAAACGTCAGTAGTCATGCAAGTAATGGAGGCTTACATGACTAATAAGTGAGTGTCTCTCACAGCCTCATTCTTTAAACAAATTGGATTGTGGAAGCTCTGTAATAGCTATATGATAAATTAGTAAATTTGGGGCGCATGTCCGGATCTAGAGGTGTAATGTGAACCTCTTGGACCCCAATGCAAAATCTCTATCAGGGCCCCCACATACTATTTATAATACTAATTTATTCTGATAGGCCATTGGGCTCCCGCGGGCACCAGGACCCAGGTTTGATTGCTTCCTCTGAACCTCCTACAGTTATGCCACCATTCTAAATTCTTTTAGGTACCATTACATGTTTTGAAACCACCACTTTGACACTTGTGGGCCACTTTGTAGATTCATAAAGAATACAATGTATAATTCCTTTCTTTAGAAATAGTTTAGAAATGTATGCACACAACAAACGGGAAAACGGCAAAGAGACTTGTACTCACCAAGAAGAGTGAGCGGAAACTGCTGAGATCTCCGAAGAATTCCTCCACACTGACTGCTTTGGGATCGAAGGTGAAGTACTCTCCCAGGTTATTGTAGAGCTTGTTCATGTTGTTGTACATGTTGGAAAGCTTCTCGTACTGCTCCCGGGCACTCTTTGCAAAGGTGTAAGTACTTGTTAAGCAAAACCTCTTAAAATTATAATGATTTCTACTAACTCAAGCCCTGCACCGCCTCCGTCGTGTAAGATCTGATGTATTCATACAGACTGTAAATGATGGAGAAAACAGAGCATTTCTATCTCTTATTGTCAAAATAATTGGTGCGTATATGATAACTAGATAACATCCTATTCTCAGAGCTGAACTGGGCATTGAACTGGTACTGTTGTGCTGTGTACTGTTAGTATTGCCCAAAGTGATATCATTAAGATATACAGATCGTTAGAAAAGTACGTTAGACAGATAGATAAATAGATATTAGATAGATAGATAGATAGATAGATATGAGATAGATAGATAGATATGTTCACATTATCTCCTTATCATCTACGCCTGTTTTTAATTCTTTTCACTTGTATGTTTTTAATCAATTAATTATGACATATTTGATGATGGATCATACTTTGCACAATATATTCTTGTTTTTAATATTGCAAATTTGCACATATTTGTCCATCATGTTTATATTCACTACTGATCATGTTTTTAACTATATTTGTATAATCATGTCATTTATATTTACAATTTTGTATTAATTACTTTTAACAATCAATTATTATGTGGGTATGTGTATATAGTTGTATTGAGCACCATTATAATGCCATCACTGCTTGAGAAAGATCCCATTGGGAGGATTGAAACGTTACTGTTTTTGTGGTGAATAAATGTACACATTTTTGGAAGTGCTGTGGAGTTCGCTACAGCCGCTGGCACTCCGTTATACCTTTTTTACTGCGGTGCAGCCCATGTTTTGCATTTAGATAGATAGATATGAGATAAGTAGATATGTAGATAGATAGATAGATAGATAGACATGGTATAGGACAGATATAGATAAATAGATAGATAGATAGAGAGATAGATAGATATGATATACAGTTGCAAGAAAAAGTATGTGAACCCTTTGGAATGATATGGATTTCTGCACAAATTGGTCATAAAATGTGATCTGATCTTCATCTAAGTCACAACAATAGACAATCACAGTCGGCTTAAACTAATAACACACAAAGAATTAAATGTTACCATGTTTTTATTGAACACACCATGTAAACATTCATAGTGCAGGTGGAGAAAGTATGTGAACCCCGCCTAGACTAATGACATCTCCAAGAGCTAATCGGAGTGAGGTGTCATCCAACTGTAGTCCAATCAATGAGATGAGATTGGAGGTGTTGGTTACAGCTGCCCTGCCCTATAAAAAACACACACCAGTTCTGGGTTTGCTTTTCACAAGAATCATTGCCTGATGTGAATGATGCCTCACACAAAAGAGCTCTCAGAAGACCTACGATTAAGAATTGTTGACTTGCATAAAGCTGGAAAGGGTTATAAAAGTATCTCCAAAAGCCTTGCTGTTAATCAGTCCACGGTAAGACAAATTGTCTATAAATATAGAAAGTTCAGCACTGCTGCTACTCTCACTAGGAGTGGTCATCCTGTAAAGATGACTGCAAGAGCACAGCACAGACTGCTCAATGAGGTGAAGAAGAATCCTAGAGTGTCAGCTAAAGACTTACAAAAGTCTCTGGCATATGCTAACATCCCTGTTAGCGAATCTACGATACGTAAAACACTAAACAAGAATGGATTTCATGGGAGGGTACCACAGAGGAAGCCACTGCTGTCCAAAAAAAACACTGCTGCACGTTTACAGTTTGCACAAGAGCACCTGGATGTTCCACAGCAGTACTGGCAAAATATTCTGTGGACAGATGAAACCAAAGTTGAGTTGTTTGGAAGAAACACACAACACTATGTGTGGAGAAAAAGAGGCACAGCACACCAACATCAAAACCTCATCCCAACTGTAAAGTATGGTGGTGGGGGCATCATGGTTTGGGACTGCTTTGCTGCGTCAGGGCCTGAACGGATTGCTGTCATCAAAGGAAAAATGAATTTCCAGGTTTATCAAGACATTTTGCGGGAGAACTTAAGGCCATCTGTCCACCAGCTGAAGCTCAACAGAAGATGGGTGTTGCAACAGGACAACGACCGAAAGCATAGAAGTAAATCAACAACAGAATGGCTATAACAGAAGAAAATACGTCTTCTAGAGTGGCCCAGTCATAGTCCTGACCTCAACCCGATTGAGATGCTGTGGCATGACCTCAAGAAAGCGATTCACACCAGACATCCCAAGAATATTGCTGAACTGAAACAGTTCTGTAAAGAGGAATGGTCAAGAATTACTCCTGACCGTTGTGCACGTCTGATCTGCAACTACAGGAAACGTTTGGTTGAAGTTATTGCTGCCAAAGGAGGTTCAACCAGTTAATAAATCCAAGGGTTCACATACTTTTTCCACCAGCACTGTGAATGTTTACATGGTGTGTTCAATAAAAACATGGTAACATTTGGTAACATTGTGAATTAGATGAAGATCAGATCACATTTTATGACCAATTTGTGCAGAAATCATTCCAAAGGGTTCACATACTTTTTATTGCAACTGTAGATACTAGAAAGATAGGCAGATAGATTATAGTCATTTTGGTGATTTAACTACAATAAACTTGGCAGTAAATTCAGGAACGTTCTTCATCTTCTCCTCCATGTTTTTTCTGTATTATTTGGTCTTTGTCATCACAAAATGGTTGGATACAAAACACAATACAAGAGAAAACAAGAAAGGAAATACAGAAGACTGAGCGGGACGACACACTGCGGGGCTTCATGAAATCTGCTAATAGGAGCTCACAGACCTGTTGTTGTTACATTGCAGTTTTTTCTAGTCTTGTTTTTTTGCTCTGACTGATCGGTATGTAATGTAAACGCTGTCCTCTATACTGTGGCGATACATGACTGCTACAATGTACACAGCATCTACTGCTGGTTACCGTATTCTATAGGAAAATATGAAGACATCTGACAAAATCATTCACAATATTCTTCTATAAAGACATTTAGATCAATGGCGACCTCCTTATTTTTTTATATATTTTTTTTAGATTTCTAATAACAGAAAACTCTAACCAGTATCAAAGGGTTTTGAGATTTCTGTAGGAGCCTGGCTCCATGGTTACGACCACCCTGCAATCCATCAGTGGTGGCTATGCTCGCACACTATAAGAAAACATGCTGGCCTATGCTCTTTTTCATATATCGCTTTTTTTACATGATAAAGGCAATTTGCTAGAAACAACCCCTTTAACCATTACTGATATTTACATGACTCAGTGATTCCCTATGAAATGTTGAGCTCAAACATACAGAATGTGTCTGAGCTTCATTTCTACTACTTTAGTTGAAAAAAAATTTATTATGGAAATTAGGTGTCATCCTCTAAACGACTTTCCAATCTGCTTACGGCTTCATGCACACAACTTTATTTATTGTGTGGTCTGCAAAATACGGATACCATACATGTTGCATCCACATGACCTATTGACTTCATTGCATTTTGCGTCCAAGTATAGGACATGTTTTATCACTTCTCAGAACTCATATATGTTCTAGTTGTAATTTTCCTTCAGATTTCTGGAAAAAGACTTCTCTGAGCAGTGTCAAATGGGTTTAAACTCTCTAAAGAGCTTTTCCTATCTTAAATTAAGTGATGATCTGAGATATCACTGAAATCTTCCATTAGATTGTTTTGCAATTTGATTCCTAAATAGAAGCTCTCTGAGATACTGGTTCTCCTTGCGTAGATCCAGCAGGTGTACGGAGTCTTTGAGGAAGAAAAAATGTCTTTGTAACCTATAGGTATCTATCCTATTTAAGAGCCATGAAACATGACTAGGGGTATCACCAGAGATGGGTTTGGCTCTTGTCCCACCTTGTATAATATGGAAATCACATTGAGTCACAAATTATCCACTAATATAGTGATTTCCCAGAGTTACCTGCATTCCTCCAGGCTGTGCTGTAATAAGACGTCACCTCATTTGTTCTTTAATGTGGCATCATGACAAGAAAATATTTTTGTTTCTTACCAAGCTCCTCATTTCAAGGTGACCATCCTGCTCCTTCACTTATTAATATTGAACACTCTCTTGGCATAGTGAACATATTTCTACAATTTAAACATGTTTTTAGCACATGATATGCAAATTGTGCAATAATCTGAAACACCATCTGCTATCGCTCCATAAATGATATTTTTTTTCCCTCCAGAAACTCTTATGGAAGTTCGACATTTTTTGTAAGAATTTAGCACAAAGTTTTCAAGAGTCACTTAATCTTCTATAGACGAGGCTGTTTCTACATAGAATTAGAAGCTGGTTGCGGTAATGACGCTGGTTGTTTGCAAGACTGCAGAATTAGACTTCACCTATGGCAGTCATCTTTCCCAAGTGCTAATCAATGGCTCTTGGTACTCGGATACCACCCAGGACATGAGTAGAAAAGAATTATGTAACAATCAGACAGTTGCATATATAAAGCACGTATCAGACAAATACAGAATAAGCAAACTGGATGAAGACGGCAACAGATAAGGAAGATGGTCTGAAAATGGACCAGATAGCAATGGTGTACAGGGGGAGCATGATGAATGTAGGTAAGAGGAATAAAACCTAGAAGAAACCTTAACTGCTAAGTTCAACAAGACAATAGAAAATCACAAAACCCAAACAACAATAGAAAACTGAAACCACAAAGAACACAACTACAATACAGACAACATTAAGACTGAGGAATCACAAATCTTAGGATGCACTCAAACAAAGCAAATGATCGTAGGATACAAGAGTCTGGAAACAAACTGCACAGAGCTATCACTATACCTGGCAAAAAGGTTCAGCAGCTAAATGTATATAAAGGCCTATCCATTAAAAAAAAAACTCCCACCGAACACACAACTATTCAAATTTATAATAGAACCAGGTGTACAGCAATGTCATAGCAATGGCCTAAGAGTTAGTAAGAAACAATCTTTTGCAGTCCCATTGAAATGAATGTGTCCGCACCCGTTCCGCAAGAATCCGGAACAAAATATACGGCCCTCTGAATGAGCCCTTAGGCTGAGTTCACACGTCATTTATTTCATCAGTTATTTCCATCAGTTATTGTGAGCCAAAACCAATAGTAAAGTCTATACAGAGATTAGGTGTAATGGAAAGATCTTCACCAGTTCTGGCTCACAATAACTGATGGAAATTACTGACCAAATAACTGAATTGTGAACTCAGACTTGAAGGCTATGTACGCCTTTGGAGGCAATTTGTGTTTATGACTGCATTTTACTCATGTTCGGCTTAAAATCATATATTCAATTGGCCTTTATTAAAAATTATGAACCATTCTGTCACAAAGGGTTAAAAAAAAATTTGAGCTGTATGACAGATACGTTCACTTTCACTTTGTACCCGGTCATCTAATAACCCTTATCTCTAAACTACTAAGGGGTCATAAACACTTATTTAAGCCACATTCTTATCATAAGAAAGATAAGTACTGAGCTTTAAAGAGTGTTTATAATGTCTGAGAGCAGAGATAAGGAGTCTGTCTGCTCCCCAGATGACGGAAAAGACAGAAAATCCACAGGCTACCTCTATACAGCCTTAGAGATAGGCTTGTGCACAGCCACTACACCGGTATAAAAAAGGAGGGTACTTGGCTGGACAGACAACCAAAAGGGACATTCAATTGCGGCAGCTGTAAGGCCTGTAAATATATACGCATTTCAAAAACGGTCACTTGTTCCAAAACCAACATTGTCCAAACGTTAGGCTCCTTCGCCAATTGTAAAACACAGGGGGTTGTCTACGTATGTCAGTGTACCTGTCCGAAAGATTACATCGGTAAGACCATCAGGGAGTTTAGACGTAGAGTCTGTGAACACATCAATGACGTAGCAAAGAAAAAGACACCCCTGTTGCCAATCATATTAATGACCAACATAGGGGAGACCCAAGTTCCCTTAAATTTTCAGTACTCGAGGTTATTCCTAAACCCCTAAGGGGAGGTGACTGGGACCGGAAGATACTCCAAAAAGAATCCGAATGGATTTATCGTTTCGGGTCTCAGTCACCAAGTGGTCTCAATGAGCGACTTACATATACATGTTTCATTTGACTTATTGTATATCTTCCTAAACCCCTATTTTCCTTTACTGGAGACTATTCCTCTGTCCCTATCACATACAAATACCCCTAGTTTTTTGTCCCCCTTTGTCCATGCCGGTGCGTGAAGCACCACATCCTAGGAAAGATGACATATATCATTGTCACTCCAATCTCTTTTCCTCACGTTCATATGGCTCCTATAAATTCAGCTATATAAACGTGATGATTTCTACATTGTTATATCACGTTTATGCCTCCAACCATAATGTGGTAATTCAGGGCTCAAAATAAACAACATAGTCCTCCCTCAACTAATCCTATATGTGTAGGGGACTATAGAACCACTTCGGTCCAGTTATCTTGGCTAAATCAATAGTTGCTGAGAAGTACAGGGTGGGCCATTTATATGGATACACCTTAATAAAATGGGAATGGTTGGTGATATTAACTTCCTGTTTGTGGCACATTAGTATATGTGAGGGGGGAAACTTTTCAAGATGGGTGGTGACCATGGCGGCCATTTTGAAGTCGGCCATTTTGAATCCAACTTTTGTTTTTTCAATAGGAAGAGGGTCATTTGACACATCAAACTTATTGGGAATTTCACAAGAAAAACAATGGTGTGCTTGGTTTTAACGTAACTTTATTCTTTCATGAGTTATTTACAAGTTTCTGACCACTTACAAAATGTGTTCAATGTGCTGCCCATTGTGTTGGATTGTCAATGCAACCCTTTTCTCCCACTCTTCACACACTGATAGCAACACCGCAGGAGAAATGCTAGCACAGGCTTCCAGTATCTGTAGTTTCAGGTGCTGCACATCTCGTATCTTCACAGCATAGACGATTGCCTTCAGATGATACGAGATGTGCAGCACCTGAAACAACGGATACTGGAAGCCTGTGCTAGCATTTCTCCTGCGGTGTTGCTATCAGTGTGTGAAGAGTGGGAGAAAAGGGTTGCATTGACAATCCAACACAATGGGCAGCACATTGAACACATTTTGTAAGTGGTCAGAAACTTGTAAATAACTAATGAAAGAATAAAGTTACGTTAAAACTAAACACAAAAACAAAAGTTGGATTCAAAATGGCTGACCTCAAAATGGCCGACATGGTCACCACCCATCTTGAAAAGTTTCCCCCCTCACATATACTAATGTGCCACAAACAGGAAGTTAATATCACCAACCATTCCCATTTTATTAAGGTGTATCCATATAAATGGCCCACCCTGTATATACAGACCAGGAACTTCCAGCATTGCCGGCCGCATATGCGTTCCAATATGCGTTCCAAGGACCGGAAGTGACGCATCGCGTCATTGCGATGCGGTCCACTTACCGGAAGTGCCTTCTCTTTGGCGTCCGGAAACACGTGTCAGCACCAGAGCTTAAAAAGCAAGCGCTGACACACTGCCATGAGCCCTCCAGTCTCCTAGCATACGAGCTGCATCTTCTACAGGGCCCCCCTCTGTCTGGTGAGTACATAGCATCATTTACACCATGGACCTTTTTTGTTCTATGTTAAGCACCGATTGACATATAATTAATTTATTATAGATCAGTATACTACTACTATGAATGTCTGACATACAGTGTTTATATCTTCAGATTTGCATAAACACCTGTGTGAGTACATAGCATTATTTACACCATGGACCTGTTTTGTTCTATGTCAAGCACCGATTGACATATAACTAATATACTATAGATCAGTATACTACTGCAATTAATGTCTGACATATAGTGTCTATATCTTCCGATTTGCATAAACATCTGACATAGAGTACCTTTTACCCTCAGACTCCATCATATATACGGACAAGAGGTACATATCTGTATACACAGCGCCATCAAGTATGCTAAGGAGCTAAGTACCATCTCTTCTCTCTTTTTTTGAAGCACCATCTTTTTGCTTTCTTCATTCCCTACGTATATTACATTGTCATCACCTCCTGATGAGCTGCTTTATGCAGCCGAAACGCGTTGGAGTCGTGTCTTTATATTTTTTATATTAGACTTATTCTTTTTGTTTTGTTCACTGGATCAATATTTCCCGATCCAGCTTTTCTAAGTAGGGCATCACTAAGGCCATATCTAGGCCTAGGTACGGGGGCAGGGTGTCTCCACCATCAGGGGACATCCCTGTGCTAAGGACATAGTTCCATAGGGTCGTCTAGGGAGAGTAATTTTCCACAGACTTACCCAACATTACCCCCGTCCCTATAGTGATTCAGTATTTCACCACCTATCTATAATAGGAGGTTCGTTTTTTTATACATCAGAGCATCTGAGCATATCGACCACTCTTGCTCATACCCATTTATTAATAAAGGTATCAAGTTTCCTAATTAAGCACGTTAATTTTCAATTTTCTTCCAACCTATTTTTCCTACGTGTAACTTATCAATAGATATCCTTCCAAGTGTTTTCAAATACCTCTATACAGCAGCTCAGCTCTGTACAAAACAAAATTATTCCATATTTTTTATAAAAAACAATTGAAAATTTTTTTTTTTGTTCAAAATAAGTACAATGCAATAATAAAAAAATTGCCCACAAAGGTGTACAAGGCCCTATTACACAGAGCGAATATTGCATAAATCCTCATACATGCGATCGAAAATTAACGAGAATCGTGTGATGTAATAAGTATGAATGATGCAAAGACGAGCAAAAAATCATTTGTTTCTAGTCCATCGTTATCTTTCAGCATGTTAAAAAATTATCACTCTTCATTAATAGATCTGTTTGTATAATATAGAGTTGTCTACTCGCTAACGATCTCACACATCTGTCCTCCATCTCTACATGTAATAACAAGGAACGATTTAAAAGCGAACAAGTAACTATCGCAAGTACAAATGATTATCTATGTGAATAATAAGCAAAATGTTAGTCATTAATTAGTTGCTACATCTTTAATTGTTTATCGTGATCTGTGTGACATCTGATGGTTTTTTAGTACCTTTACTCTTAGGTTTCCAGACAGATTACAGCTGATTGTTGGGGAAGGGAGGGACCCAGAAGGAGGACACTTTGTAGTCTAACAATTAGAAATTACATCAGACAACCTCTTTAAAGCTTAGAATCACACTGGGGATAAGAATGGGTTAACATCTAGTTTTTTGCTTTTATTACTTTTACATTTCCTATTATCCATCTTTGTGCTCTGACACCTACTCTCTTTTTACTGAACAAAATGGTGCAAAGGTTCTTTTTTGAACTGTCTTTTATCTCCTGCCCACAGTGTGAGTGCAGGAAGAGCTGCGGCCTGTATGGTAAAAATGCATGTTTTTTGCTATTTATTTTCCATAATTTTTTCTAAAAAATTAAGCAAATTAAGCAAAATGTTGGTAAAATTGTGGTAAAAACAGACATGCTCTATCCTCTCTTCCTTCCCATTAGCTTTCCTGCTTTCTCCTTTGTCCCCTTCATTTAAAAAAAGCATGATAATGAGTTAATGACAGAAAATTAAATTTTGCTGCAAACATTTTTGTCATGTCTTGTGATTTTATGCAATAAATTAAGTGTTCAATATAATTTTCTTGAAAATGGTCTCTAAAAGATCTATTCTGCACATCATCCTATGAAAACCAGAAGTTATGTCCAACTGAAAGCAAACGCTTTAAATTTGTTTTTCTAAGGCCAAGATCAACAATATCATTACTAACTTAGAATGGACTTAAAGGGACTGGAGTTATGGTAGAAAATAGCTAATTAATTCGTTAAAATTGAAATCTGACCAGCATTTATTTTTTTTATTCTAATTTGGTAGAATCAGAATTTCTTCAGATTCATTTGGGACAAATTTCTTGGCTGATTCAGACATATTGGTCTGAAATGAGTACTAAGAAAATTGTCAGAGGCAATTGCATGTACATTAAATATCTAAAATCAAAAATGTTGTTCTTGTAATTTATTTTTTCCCAAGGTGATTGCAAGTGGATTAAGTAGGTTATCCAGAAACTTGATATTGATGGCCTATCCTCAGGATAGGTCATAAAACATCAGATCAGCTGGGGTCCGACTCATGGCACCCCTGATGATCAGCTTTTTTAAAGAGGCTGCTGTGCTCACCGAAGCTCCGGTGAGAGCTGCGGCCCCCTCACTGCCTACCAAGCACATTGCCATACAATATATACCGTACTCTCTGTGCTTGGCATTGCAGCTCAGCCACATTCATTGCACCTCTTTGAACAACTGACTGTGGAGGTCCTGGGTGTTACATCCCTTCTGATCTGATATTGATGACCTATCCTGAGGATAGGACATCAATATAAAATTCACGGATCCTAAAAATCTGCAGGTATTGTGAAGACGCCTTGTAGGCTTGAGAGTCCTGAAAAGGTTTGATGACTCTTCGGTTCACACAATTAATGTTGCAGAAAGAACAATTGACCATAACAAAGTCAAAATAAAACTAACATCTAAACCTGGATTAAAACGCTTCATCTCCAGCTGGTAAAAGAGAAGAAAGAAGTGTTACGTGTAAATACTGAGGATAACAAGGTCTCGTCCTAGAAGTCGTCAGTCCATCACCTCCTTATATAACATCTTCTTGATCTCAACTGTATAAAAGAACATTAAAGAAGTGATGCTCGTATTAATCAGCTTAGCTTCAAAAGCTTTCTTCCTTTTTATGACACTAATCTTTGTAATATTCCTGATCCCAGAAGCTTGATAAATCTACTTAGTTCATGTTTTATGAACCTCTTTTATGGACTTACATATACTTTTTGCTTCCGAAAAGATACCAGGGATGTACTCAGCCTGAGATATTGATGAAACCTTGGGGTCTAGTCAGGCAGCTTGACCTTTATCAGTTAGAATGTCCTTAGACCTTATTAGCTGCAAAATAGTGAGGTATTAGTAATGAGCAAATGTCTGAAAATCAGTTTGAGGTCCAAATCAGATGTGTGGTTAGATGTGGACTAGAAGAGAGCTCTCTTTTTTTCTCTCTCTCCCTCGCTGAAAAATGCTCCCAAATCAAATCTCAAAAAATTCTGATCCTCACGAATTCAATAAAAAAAAAATTTTGGTCAAATTCTGATTCTGAGTAAATTGATACTGTCATCTCTAATTCGGACGCAAAACAATTTGGCCTTAATCAAATATGCTTCAGTATTCATGAAAAGCTGTACATGACTTTCTGCTCTCTCTCTCTCTTCAACTCTCTCTACAACTCTCTTCCAATCTCTCTCTCTGTCTGCCAAAATTCTCCTAAATCAAATCACTACGTTAAGAGCAGTGAGACTATGGAACTCTCTGCCTGAGGAGGTGGTGATGGTGAGTACAATGAAGGAATTCAAGAGGGGCCTGGATGTATTTCTGGAGTGTAATAATATTACAGGATATAGCTACTAGAGAGGGGATCCAGGGAGTTATTCTTTATGGAACAAGTATTTTTTGCAGTCTAGGAGTGTCCATAGAGAACAATTATCCACAAAGGTAAAGAAAAATTAGAAAAAAAAAAGAAACCCTAATGAAATCCCCTCTCTCAAGACCCCCACCCCTCCAGTTACCATGTACCAACACAGGTTAAAACACACGGGACATTTCTTTGCAGTCATTGAGATGTAAGTGGAGAAATAACATATTAAACCCCGTGGGTTGGAGCCAATGTAAGCTGGCCTAATCCTAATCAGTATATAGGTGAAACTCAAAAAATTAGAATATCGTGCAAAAGTTCATTTATTGCAGTAATGCAACTTAAAATTAGAATATTGTGAAAAGGTTCAATATTCTCGGCTCAGAGTGTCACACTCTAGTCAGCTAATGAATCCATACCCCCTGAGCAAAGGGGACCTCAAAATTGAGACTTTGGGGTTTCATAAGCTGTAAGCCATAATCATCCAAATTATAACAAATAAAGGCTTGAAATATCTCGCTTTGCCTGTAATGAGTCTATCTCATATACTGTATATATGCATTATTGAAATAATTGAACTTTGCACGATATTCTAATTTTTCGAGTTTCACCGGTATATAGTAGCCAGTATGGAATATACCTTATTGGAATTTTAACAGAAAGTCAAATAAAAACTACACATTTCCCTTGTAGAATCAATGGGTGGTTTAATCTGCACGGATTTCCCTATTTTAAATGCAAATGATCATCTTTCAGAACTTGATTTATTGTTTCGTGCATTGCAACCAGAGCTGAAATCCCAACCTAGCTCCTAAATATCTTCTCGGTGACTGGTTGCGCTGTATTTCTGCAGTTAGAAGCTCACTTTACATATTAAGGGTAATGAGAGTTTATTGAAGTAATAAACTTTGATTCCTCCGAATGCATCTTCCCCGCCTGTTGCTGCTTCTCTGACAATAAACAATATAAACTCTATCGTCCCCTGTAGCGGTGCTGATCACAGGGATGATTACAAACCCTCTTCTCTTGATTCAATCTTTCTATTTGCGAATCAGATCACTTAATATAGAATGTATTAATGGATGGTTTAAGGGATTTCCCCGGATGACTAGGAAATTGCAATATTTGTAACGTCAGAATCCTGATACAAGGCACATTAAAGGGAACTTGTCGCTGGGAAATTCACTGTTACACTAGGCAACATGCCTGGTTTATTTCTCAGATGAACCTAATGATACCTTTCACTTAGTGACCCGTTGCTTCATTCTGGAGAAAAAAGCATTTAAATCCATAGGCAAATGAGCAGTGGTGCACTGAGGGCGGGCCCAATCCTTTCTCTGCCCCCTTTCTCTTCCTACTTCCTTTTCCAGCCCCTCCCTCTCCTTGATTGACAGAGCCAGGTTCCTACATAGCCATCTACCCCGGCAATCAAGGAAAGGGAGGAGCTGGCAAAGAAAGTAGGAGGAGAGAGGGTGCAGAGAGAGTCTTTGGCACACCCTCTATCTTCTTGATAGCCACTTTCAACTGTATCTTTGTCCTAAGATAAAGCAGCTGTGACCAATAGATGGTGTATTGATGTAGAAATATGTACTATAATCTCCACTGGAGGATACAGAGTGGAAAAGAAATTCTGTGCAAAAATAATAAACAGATAAATAAATATTAAAAATAAATGACAACAAAAATAATAAAATCTATTATAATAGTAATGTTGTATCATCATTATGATGGTCATTATTATATAAATATAATTAATATTTATATACCGTATTTTTCACCCTATAAGATGCACTTTACCCCCCCCCCCCAAAAGTGGGTGGAAAATGGCAGTGCATATTATGGGGCGAATGCTGCCGTTTACACTGATACACCGCCGACTGCATGCTGCACAGCGCGCTTGGAGGTGTATCAGCGAGGAGGGAGGAGGGGCTGGGGGCCGGCATCTTGTTTTGTAATGGCAGCGGGGCCCGGTGCAGTCACTGTATTCTATTGCACCGGGCCCCGCTCACTGTATTAATCGTATCTAACTGCAGGCAATGTTTAACTATAGAATATCTTCCATACAGCAGCCTGTACTTACCTCTGTAGCAGACAGGAGGCTGGGTGGGTGGGCGCTGGCAGCGTAAGTCACTACCTCACGTGCCTGCTCCGGCCACTTTTTGAATGAACCAGGCAGCGCGGGCACGTGACGTAGTGAGTTACGCTGCCAGTGATTGCCCGCCCGCCCAGCCTCCTGTCTCCTGCCTGCTATGGTCGTAAGTACAGGCTGCTGGATCGAAGATTTTCTATAGTTACCGGTAAACATTGCCTGCAGTTAGATACGATTAGTACAGTGAGCGGAGCCCGGTGCAATAGAATGCAATGACTGCACTGGGCCCCGCTGCCATTACAAAACTACTGTAGATGCCAGCCCCCACCCCCTGTATTGGGGGTCATTCACAATACACAGGGACACTGTTATGGGGGGGATCTGTGGATGACACATAAAATAAGATCATATTTTTCTGTAAGCCACAGATCCCCCCCATAGCAGTGTCATGCCATCCACAGACACCCTTATAACAGTGCCATCCACAGACGCCCATAACAGTGTCAGCCACAGACGCTCCTAACAGTGTCAGCCACAGACCCCCATAACAGTGCGCTATAAATATATTTTTTCTTATTTTCCTCCTTAAAAACCTAGGTGCGTCTTATGGGCCAGTGCGTCTTATAGGGCGAAGAATACGGTAATACAACAAAACAATGTATATTATAATTATTAGCTTTATATTATTATAGTTTTAGTATAATTTGCTTACTGTTATATAATTAGGATATTTAATATTTTTATACAATTGTAATTAAAAAGAATAGGTCATAAATATCAGATTGTCAGGGGTTCGATCCCTGAGAGGTGGCCCCTCAGTGATCAGTTGTTTTGAGCAGCCGCGAAGCTGGGAACAACACGGTGTAGTGGCCATACCAGGATACTGCAGCTGATATCCCATTCAATTGAATAGTGTACAGAGCCTTTCACTTCTGCACTGTACACTGTATAGTTGTGAAGCTGCCCGAAACAGCCGATCGGCGGGGGGTATCGGTTGTGCAAACTCCACCATTCTGATATTGATGACCTATCCTGAGGAAGGGTCATCATTTTCTATAGCCTGAAAAACCTTTAATGTATTGTTAATAGTATTCAAATATTATTTTTATCACATAAATAACAAAATAACTAATATATCTTAATAGCAATAAGATTTCTAAATCCCCAATATACGCTCCTTATGAACCTTCAAAGACCCTACTTATCAAATTCAGCTAAAGGCAAGGCACGGCTTTAAATTCTAGTGTCAAAGTATCCACCACAAGCAAGCTTTCTTCTCTGTTGACTGAAAACTTCAGGGAATGTAATATCCTCACTGCCTGAAATAACCACCAAACTGGCCTGATCCTTCAGTCAACAGGCAGAATAAACTTCAAAAAAAAAAAGTGGCTTTCAAGGTGCAGAATCCTTCACGTTCCCCTCAAAGAGGCATTTCTGACAATCCGTCCGATTTTCAAGAAGTGCTCTGATTCTTCACCACACACAAGTGTTGTTTTGTTGAATTATTCCACGCATGGGTTATCTTGCTTTAAGCAAACCTCAACTTTCTTTATTTCTTTTTCTAGACAGCAGCTATACATTTGAAAAGGAGGCTTGATATTTTTTCTTCTACAGCAAGGTCCTGACCATTGACTGAATGAAGGGAATATTTTGCAAAAAAAAAGTGTAAAAAGTTTTAAAATAATCAAAAACATATCTATTGCAAAGAACAGGACTATAATAAATATTTGTCTTTTGTTATAAATAATTGAGGCCCAGTTTTAAAATATTATATTGGGAAAAATAATATTTGAATTAACACTGCTTAATATCCTATAGTGTTAACTCTTGTCCCCAAGATCTACCATGTATCCCCCTCTATAAGCCAGAGTCATGAGCCAATGGAAAATGTGGTTTACCTTCTGACAAACTCTGATCATTACCATGCATTATATGTTTGTGTATTTATATGTGTCCTACTACTGTGTTTATTGTTTCCTACAACATTTCAGCTTCAGCAGCCATCTACGGAGATGACATAAATGCTGGAGTATCCTATCATTTCTCACAAGTATGAGTTTCCTTCTGGCTATAGTTCTCAGAGTGGCTTCTTTTCAAGGTAAGTGACAGAATACAAGGCAACCAGCCAAACCAGGGGTCAACAACCTCTGGTACTCCAGTTGTTGTGAAAATATAACCAGAAACACGTACACTAGGTTGGCTATTCTCAGATGTGAATGGATCATAGTAGAAGTTGTAGTTTCAGAGGTTGCTGACCCCTAATATAGACTGTAGTTACAGGTAAAACTAGATAGCCAGGGTTAAAAGAAAATGCAACCACATGGGAGTAATCAGGACTAGCCAAGAGTGAGACCCAGAAAACTGAAGAAAAACAACCCAAAGGACATCTTATTGAGAACCAAAGACCACAGCAATGTCTACAGAAAAAAGGTAAAACTTAGGTTAATCTAAGAACTAAATTAACTCACCAAAGAAAATTATCTGGCCAAGCCAATTAGTGATAAAAAGTGACATGGCCAAGAACAAGATTTGACGCAAGGGTACTAGAACCCCAATATTGCCATTAGATAGTGATTAATGTATCTGGTTCTACTGGACATGTGCTCAAAGAGGAATGATATATGCAATGGGTCAGACTGGGTGTTGTCTCCATGATGGAAATAATAACCACCAGGTCTAGGCTGTGGTATAGTCAGAGGGCAACCAAGGCATGTGTCTAGGTGATCAACAAATCACTTTGTCTTGGCCTGGATATTGAAATCCGTGATGATCGGCAGGGGCAATATTCGAATTGGCGATATTTCGCAAATATTTGAGCGAATATTTGTCATATATTCGCGAATTCAAGAATTTGTGATCTGCAGTCATTATTTTCTTGATTGCGAAAATCGCCAATCAGAAAATTTGCAATGCTAAAAATTTGCGATCAACACTACTCCTAAAGTCCAAGATATTGCAGCCTTCTCATTCGCCCACAAGCAAGAAGCAGTGAGGGATCATGGGTACTGATGAAAAAAAATCTAGAATATTCGCGATTACGAAGATATAGCACTATATTCTAGATATTTGCGAATTCTCAAAGTGCCAATAATCACAATAAAAAATGTGCGATCAACACTAATTTAGATACAGAACCAAGGCAACAAAATTAACTTATCCCCGGGCCACAGCTTCGGGCCTATGGACACCTTACTGTGACTTGCTGCGGGTGATTTTTTAAATATTTTTTTTGCTTGGTTTTCCCTGCTCTTTCATCAAGCTTCTTCGGTATCAGCCCTGAGTCAATGCATTACCATCTTTGCATTAGAACCACAAATTGATGAATATTACCTCCTGACTTGTTGCTGTTCTTCCGTTAAACTTCACACATAAGATACCTATCGTAATCATTATGAAGAGATTGCATTGGCAAATTAGTATTCTCCGTACACACTGAGCTAACTGGAGCACTCAGAGGAATGCAAAGTCTTCAGGCTTGTTAGTAACAGGAACAAATAATTTGATGGTAAACTACAGTAATCACAATTATTTATGTAAAATATGTATTTATGGAAGTGCCACAGGGTCCTGTAAATCTCTGCCGTGCCACGGCTCTGCTCCTGTTTATGCCACTGTACAACATCTGTGTTCTGTTTTTGACATAAAGGAGGATGGAGATTGCAGCCAAAACAAGAAATTATAGGAGATATTTTTTATGAAGTAAACAGTCTACAATCTGCTGTGTGAATGCTGATAGAGTCCAGTGATGGACTATAATGGACTGACAGATTGCCAAGTCTGGAATTAGCAACAGAGAAGGGGAGACGGCGAAGATCATTGTCGACCTAGCAACACTATTAGGCTCTGTTAACACTTCAGACACACTTTTAACACTGTGAACACTTTTTATTTTTCTGTTCCATTAAAGGAGCAGAAAATGAAAATAATGAGTGTTGAATGTGATGGACAACAAAGGTGCTCGATGGATCCCCTTGACTTACGATTGGGTCCATTGGGTTCTCCCACAATGTTGTGCTGCATCAAATATGACACAATATCTGATGGAGATGTGAACAGAGCCTTAGTGACATCTACAATCTCAGTCGAAGCTACAAGTGCTGGTCCCTCAATGGGTGGCATGGCGGTGGAGGTTTGGTTCTTCTTGGCTTTTTAACTCTTGGGCATAAGGTCAATGCAGGGCCATTGTGAAGAGTATAGTGTGGGCTCCTAACTTTCCTTATTTGAGAAGAGCAACTTTCCCAATGGTTCCTAAATCCATTACAATTCTGCCTATCCCCTTGCAATTGCTAAATCATTACCATAGTCCCTTTCCTTAGTATCTGACCGCATAGAATACTATTTTTAGTAGCAATGGACCTCTTGCTTGCTTGGCCCCTTTGCAACTGTTAAAGGTGCTACTTTGATATTTTATATATGCCCCATTGATTATGTTCCATTGCCGTGACCATCCACGCCCCCACCCCGGCTTCCCCAGTTGTGAAGGGATCTTTACCTGGCATCATACATTCACATGAATAGGTCCTTGCTGAACTTCCCGGCACAGTCTGTGGTTGGTATGGAGGGGAGGGTGCATACGGCTGTACAGGGGAAAACCAGTCAAGTGAATACAATGCTACACCAGTATCCCTTTCATTTTCAGGATTAGTCGGGTCTCAGAAGTAAGACCTGTACATATTACAAAGAGATGGCTTATTCTAACATTGTGCCATCAATTTAAACATAGAAGTTTCCCCCTTTATGACATCCATCTGTCCTTACAGATAACTCATACAGAATACAACCCTGGATAACAATAGTTTTTTGTAGTATGCTTGCAGGTGTCTTTTTCTGGGTGGAGCAATCTGCCAAAATTTGGAGGCAAACTTTACGTAACACAGGAGTCTTCAATTTTGCGATAGTGTTGGTCTTAAGTACATTATACTGCATGTAATCAAATGAAATTGAAATAAAAGAAAAGGAAAAATAAGCCTATTATAACACAAAAGCATATTCTTTTTTTCCTTATTGGGTTAAGAAGACCTGACTTCCTGGAGTTTTTGATATTTCTCTTAGTTAAGCCGAGAAACGTTCAATAATAGCCCATGAACAATTTCCCAAAGCCTGACCTTTCGAGCCAGCGATTCTAAGCACTTCACGGAATCTGTCTTCTATTTCCTGTCCCTTTTTTTAATCTCTCTTTTCATAATATTAACATCCTTTCAGGAGAAGATCTGATCCTACATTCACACTTCTTCAAGTACACATCTAATTAAAAGCAAACCACAAGAAGATGCCCTGGAGGGCATAAGGGAGAAAAGGAAAAACAACATGGAGTTGCGAGAGAGACATCAAAGTCTGCATTGTAGAGAACTGAAAGAACATATATCTTTAATGATACCAAGCTGGACACTCCATCATGGGATCCTCAAAAAGCGAAGGAAGTGTATTCATTTTCAAGCCATGAACTGAGAGATGTTTTTCTATTCTGCATGATTCCGTCAAAAATAACTTAAAAATTAAATTAAGCAGAATGAAGGATCGGCTACATTTCATGGTAAAAGAAATGTCGGCTTCAAAATTGCAATCTAATCATACCATGTAGGTAGGTGCCCGGAACACACAAACATACCTTTCTCCAGAAAATTAGCAAATAAGATTTTCGGTGCACCTGGGACAGGGACGCTCCGTTTGGTGCACCACCACTCTGCCCATATCACCCCCTTGTTTTACCGATAGCCCTTGATATTTCAGAGCTTGTAGACATAATGAAGCCAGATGCAGAGAATGGAGTGGTCACGCTCACTGTGCACTGAAAATCTTATCTTCGTAAAAATAGAAAATATTTTTGGGGATTAGTGGACCACATTTTCATAGGGAAGACGTAGTTATGTTGTGGGACCCCTACCCTAAGTGGTGGTATGCATGATTTGAAACTGATTTCTTGAGGTGACTACATTTAAGAAGTATTCAGACGAGTGCATACCAGTCAAATCAGAGCCATCTGTAGCTACCTATTTTGGGGTTCTTGTCCCTCATCAATACAACGGAGGGTGTACAGCTCAGCTCATTGAGATGAATGTAATGCAGCTCTTGGGGTACTCATTCTTGCTGAAGAGACACATTCTTTGCAATGCTCTATTGTGTAAAATAGCACCTACCAGCCATACCAAAAACTCCAGGCAGCATCTCTTTCTTGGTTCTCACCCCTCTTCAATACAGAGCAAGGTCCAGATTGGTTGGATGAGATGCCGATCAGTGCTACTGTATCTATAGATGCATGTCTTGGTTTTTCAGATTTTTCCAATGGAGCATTGACATTTTCCTTTTCATAAGTATTGTAATTTAGACAATTAGGCATTCTTTTTTTGTTATTCATTCTTTTGGGTTTTGAAATTTGGAGAAAAAGAAGAAGAAGAAAGAAGAAGAAGAAGAATGTATGTTACATAGAAGCAAATGAGATGTGGACCACTGGCCATTAATGTTTAAGGACCTGTTACCAATCACCATAGTCATGATATGCTTGGTTTGGGCTGATATATTTAATTTGAGGAACACTTATACCTTCCATGTTTAGGAGATCTATTCAAGAGATTGTTCTGGATTAGAAAAACAAAAACAGCACCACGCTGGTACATAGATTATGTTTGATGTTCTAGGCCAGCCCAGGGGCGTAGCGTGGGGGGGCTGGGGGGCCGTTGCCCTGGGCGCCAAATTGCAGGGGGCGCCAGGCAGCTGAAATTTCAATGAGGGCCACGGGAGCCTATGGCTCCCGTCCCCTCCGTTATGCCTCATAGGCTTCAGGCCACTAGGTGACGCAATGACGCGGCCTGGGAAGACACAGTCAGGCATTCGTGACCGCCTGCGCCGGGACGCCACAAGCTGTGATGGAGAGAGGTAAGTATATATATATATTTATTTTTTTATGTACCCTACCCTAATTGCAGAGGCAGTGGGGGCACTATGGGGGTGGGGGAGGAGCAGAAAGAGGAGGACCACTGACAGTACTGACTGGACATCATAGTAATAATAATAGTGGAGAGGTGGCCATTATATTAATAACAAAGAGGGGGCCATTATATTAATAATAAAGAGGGGGCCATTATAATATACAGGGAGAATAATATTATGGGGAATGGGGGACTATCTGTCTGGCTCTAGCACAATATTGGGGGGCAGCAGGAGGAGTTGTTGATACAGAAGGAGAGGATGAGAGTAAAGTAAGGAACCTAAAAAAAATTCTGTGAAACTCTGATGAGAAGAGAAGCGGCTAAAAGAAGGTGTCATGACGGTCTTATTCATGGATGAAGACGTTGAGGAAAGTGTACATCACAGGAGACATCACTGGATGTAACAGGTACGGTGCTGTATTCTACTGTAATAATAATGTCCATGCACATATCTGTTTCACGGTTAGAGGAGGAGATTGAGAATATGGCCCACCCTGCCACATCCTGGCCCGAGACTTCAGGTCACACTGCTTATGGTGATCAGTGGATTGGTAATAGTTTCTTTTAACCTGAACACCCCTTTAATGGATAGTTTGGAGCTTTACTTTACAGGATCAGGTAGGCCATTAGATATGCTAATGAAAATAAGGTTTGTAACACAAGGAACAGACTTGCACTTGTCTATCCCAAGCCAAAAGTAGTTAGACTTCTAAAGAATAAGGACCTGTGTTATTTTTTTGTAGTGCAAGGTTATGACCTTGACAGGGGCCAAATAGCTGGAGCACCGCACTGGGCTCCATTTGTGACCACTTCCACGCCAGAATCTGACACTTTGCATTGACAGCTTTTTCTGTACGTCTTTTTCGAGTGCTTTGAAGGTCAAAGCATTTTCTTCAGCATTTGTTCTGCCAATGTCATACTCCTGTATCTAGCGTACAGTCTGGTTGTAAGGAGCCGAATGTGATTTCCAAGTTGTCATCCAGCACCATCTGGTTAGAAGTTCGTATTTTATGACACCAGGATTTCAATGTACATTTCGGATATTAAAAGAGCATTTCCACCCAACGTATAGTTATACCCTGGCACAGATGGCCTCCATGTACAAATCGTGTAATAGAGATACTGTAACTAATTAAATTAAAATGGGACCCCTAAATGTCTTTGCTGCAGTAATACTATTGGAGATCAAGACTTGTTGCCCTCACTGTACTTTAAAGGGAGTTTATGGAATTCATAGGGGGACAAAGGTCCAGTTCGCTCTCCTATTCTTATATCTGAATACCTTGGACAAAATAAAATTGCTTCTTGGCATGCTCTGAGACACAAGCCCTTGAAGTCTCAACTTGCTATGTCCCTTGCTAATTGGCAAACTTGTGATCTGATATCCTTAGTCTGTGCATGGTCATATTTACGTGTCATGCTAATGGCCAAATTTACTGGAAAATTGTCCAATTTCCATCTCCTCTATGTGGCCAAGATAGAGGGGTTGCCCCATGAGAACCCCTACTTTAAGATTTTTCAATTAGGCAGGTTGTATGTCATTATATGACAGGTGGGGCTTACTCCCCTTCCCCCCTTTATAACTGCAAAAATAGTCCATGTTATTGCCCCTAGAGTTGACTGATCTCTGATCTTAATCAAGTCCAGCCGGCACTCGATTAACCTCACACGTTGCGCCGGGAAGGAAAGTGCTCCACAACAATTGTATAGAAGAATCCCAGCAACGATGTCACTTCAAAATATATTCATTTATTTCATATTCTTCCAATATATATCAATGATTGACGCGTTTCGGCAAACAGCCTTTCTCAGTCAATTAGTAATTGACTGAGAAAGGCTGTTTGCCGAAACGCGTCAATCATTGATATATATATTGCAAGAATATGAAATAAATGAATATATTTTGAAGTGAAATCGTTGCTGATCTCTGATCTCTGATCTCTGATCTTAGACAACCACTCTCTAAGGAATCCAATAAAAGGGTCTGGAGATCATAACAGGAATAAAATATTTGCTTAGTGGCTGCTAAGATCATCTACTTAGAGATGAGTGAATTGGTCAACCAATTCAATTTGGGTCCAAATTCATTATACTCAAATCTAAAGTGCTCCAGTTGGTCTAAAAAGTTGTGTATGAGACTTTGAGGTCTCCTAGGACTCTCTTTTTCCCCCTCTCATTTATCACTTTAGTAAAACATTTTAATATTGTTTTTCTCTCTCTCTCGATTTTTTCATCTCTACCCCTACACTATTTGTGGGATGCTTGGATGACCTATATATAGGGCCATATATTCATAGAGAGATCCACAGCACTCCAGTTGTTTTTTTTACAAAAGAGGGTGTATTTATTCACAAAATAGCATCATGTCAGTGCGACGTTTCGACATTTCGAAGAGTCTTTTGTGAAATCAACTGGAGTGCTGCGGATCTCTCTGTGAATAGATCTCTGGGACTAGTAAGCCAAGGTTCAATACTGAGTGCACCCACCTATCCCGTTTGAGGATTGACATACATGAATGGACTTCGTTAAGGTAATGCAGTGCTGCTTTTACTTCCTTTTTTTTTTTGATACTGTATATAGGGCCGGGCACCGGGGTAAATAGGACCTTCAGGCACTTAGTTGTCACATTCTGTGCTCCTTTACCAATAGATTTAGTAAAAGTCATATCCATCTTCTTCCATCGCTACTTTTTCACAGTACAAGGTTTCCCGGCATCATAGACACAGCCAGCAATGGAGAACATCACCAATCACACAGGTTACAACAATTTCCTTGTGTTACTTGTAGCTGCATATCCGAGAGGTGAAACAAGAGTCATTGTATTGCAACACATGAGTCAAGCTCTGAGAAGCTGCTTTCTCGTGTGGCCAGCTGCCAGGTAGATTGGGCTTTCTTTGCATCTCGCCCAAGTATCAGCAGCAGTGGAGCTCAGCAGCAGCAACAGATATGATCACAGAGAAGAGAGGCGCAAAGATTTATATAGACTTCGCTGCTTGAGTAGACTGGGAAGTTGAAGAGGGCACAAAGGGATGAAAACCACCATCAGGCAAGAATAAGAGCAATTGTAAAAAGGATTATTATATACAACCTAACGTTTGTCAAGAAGCACAAGAACTAACATAGATATATATAGTATTGACAGGTTGCAAACCAAGGAGGGGGGACTTATGAATGCAGAAATATTAGCAACAGCTTAAAGGGGTTTTCTCAAAATGTCAGGTCAGACATCTGCTGTGCAGCTCCTTCCGCTCCATTCATCTTTACTGGAGTTACGGAGGGTGCGGAGTATAGCCCTCAGCTATTTTTGAAACTCCCAAAAGAAATGTATGGAGCGGTAAGTGTGCATTCCCGAACCGCCGCTCTGTTACTTTTATGGTGTCCATGCTATACATAGTCTCTGTGCTCATGATTGGTGCAGGTCCCAGCATTGGGGCCCCCTCCGATCTAATAGTTATCCTCTATACCCTGTGGATAGGGCATAACTTGTCACAACTGGAATACAACTTTACATTGGAATCGGTCATGTAAAACTAATTATTTGCCTAAAGACAGTCATAGGTGTTGGCAGAACTCAACCGTTATTCCTCCCAACCCCCATTGTGCATGCATACCCCCGTACACATTGGATGGTTTCTTGGGCCCACTGAGTCTGTGTGAGACTGCAAACCCCTGTTTGCTGGATCGGTGGAGGTCTCCAATCTGTGTCTCGCTAACTAAAAATCACAGCCGGAGGCTGTTGGAGCATGCTGGTGGGAGTTATAGTTTGAAACAGCTAGAGATCGATAGGTTAGAGACCACTAAGGTTAATTGCATGAAATAAGTTCATCAATATGGACTGTATCCACAATAAGGTGTAATGACCGACGACACGCACAGGGAGGAAAACAGGGAAAGCCCTGCCCAAGGGAGAGGGAAAGGTGGTGACCCCTAACTCACCTTGCGGCTGGCACCTGACTGCCCTGACGTCCCTAGACGGGTTCCTCACCCGTGCGGCGATCGCGTGCCTAAACCCTGGCTTTCCCTAATATGAGCCCTGGATAGTGAACAGGCCGGTGGGATCGCTAGTCCACACCACTATCACTAAGAGGGAAACACCAGGGAGAGGACAGACAAAACATACAAACACATACACCCAGGTGGGCGACCACAATAAACCAAAAAGGTCCAACAGGGATCTGGAGGGTAGCGTACTGGACCAACTACCAGCGAACGCAGCAACACAGCTCCAGAAGGTCAGAATAGATGTCCAGGCAGGATCTCTATCTCTGGCAACCAGAGAAGTGTGAGAGAGAAATATAAGGAGGTCTAGGAGTGCTGGACAAGGAACAGCTGAGGAGAAGGAGCTACAGATCCCTGAGTGAGCCAAAAGGGTTTGCTAAGCAAACCCAGAAAGCTACCATAAGGAAAACAGCCCTATCTTAAATAGAGCGTGCAGCCAACCGCTGCGACTTCCTGACCCCGGGTATAACGGAGTCAGGTGTGGTCCTCGACACCCTCGTGACAGTACCCCCCTCTCTACGAGGGGCCTCCGGACACTCAGGACCAGGTCTCCCAGGATGAGAGGCATGAAAAACCCGAACTAACCTGTCGGCGTTTACCTCAGACGCAGGAACCCACATTCTTTCCTCGGGACTGTAACCTCTCCAATGCACCAGATATTGAAGAGAGCGGCGGACCCGACGAGAATTAACAATTTTGGATATCTGAAATTCTAGGTTACCATCCACGACAACAGGAGGGGGTGGCAGCGGTGATGGTTCTAGAGGTGGAACATATTTTTTGAGTAACGACTTATGAAAAACATTATGAATTTTAAAAGTCTGAGGTAACTCCAGGCGAAAAGCCACGGGGTTGATGATGGCTACAATTTTGTAAGGGCCAATAAACCTAGGACCCAGTTTCCAAGAGGGAACCTTCAATTTAATATTCCTAGTAGACAACCACACATAGTCATTCACTCCTAGGTCCGGACCTGGCGACCGTCTCTTATCAGCCATGCATTTGTATTTACCTCCCATATTTTTCAAGTTAGCTTGCACCTTCTGCCATACCGATGAAAGAGATGACGAAAACCGTTCCTCTTCGGGAACCCCAGAAGACCCCCCCTCTTTGAAAGTACAGAATTGGGGATGAAAACCATATGCACCAAGAAATGGTGACTTGCCAGTGGATTCCTGACGACGATTATTTATGGCAAACTCAGCTAACGGTAAATATGATGACCACAACTCTTGGTTTTCAGACACAAAACATCTTAGATATGTCTCAAGGTTTTGGTTGGTACGCTCAGTCTGTCCATTCGACTGAGGATGGAAAGCAGAGGAAAAGGACAAGTGTACCCCCAAACGAGAACAAAAAGCTTTCCAAAATTTAGAAATAAACTGGGTACCCCGATCCGAAACAACATCGGAGGGGACCCCGTGAAGCTTCACGATTTCACTGACGAATACCTGAGCAAGAGTCTTAGCATTAGGTAGTGCGGGTAACGCAATGAAGTGTACCATTTTGCTAAACCTGTCCACTACTACCAAAATAACTGTTTTACCCGCAGACAAAGGTAAGTCAGTGATAAAATCCATTGACAGATGTGTCCACAGTCTATTGGGAATGACGAGTGGTAATAGAGACCCTGCAGGACGTGTATGTGAAACTTTTGCGCGCGCACAGGTAGAACAAGAAGACACAAAATCCAATACATCCTGACGCAACCTTGGCCACTAAAAACGACGAGACAATAGTTCCAAGGTTGCTTTACTACCCGGGTGCCCAGCAAGTGCCGAATTATGATGTTCCTTTAATAATTCGAAACGTAAGTTCAACGGTACAAACAATTTCTCTGAGGGGCAAGAGACCGGGGCGTCCCCCTGGGCCTCTAACACCTTCCCCTCCAAAACAGAGTGTACCGCAGAAACAACCACTCCTCTTTGAAGAATGGGTACCGGATCACTCACATTACCCCCTCCAGGGAAACAACGAGATAGTGCATCAGCCTTGGTGTTCTTTGCCCCAGGACGATAGGTAATCACAAAGTTAAACCTGGTAAAAAATAGCGACCACCTAGCCTGTCTAGGGGTGAGACGCTTAGCTGATTCGAGGTACAGAAGATTTTTGTGGTCCGTAATTACAGTGACGGGGTGGACTGCCCCCTCTAAGAAATGACGCCACTCCTCAAACGCAAGTTTAATAGCTAATAGTTCCCTATTGCCAATATCGTAGTTCTTTTCTGCTGCAGATAGTTTTTTAGAAAAGAAAGCACAAGGACGCCATTTGCCAGGAGACGGACCCTGAGACAGCACCGCCCCCACTCCCACCTCTGACGCATCGACTTCAACAATAAAAGGCTGAGAGACATCAGGTTGGACCAGTACAGGTGCTGAGGTAAACCTCTCTTTTAGAGAGGAAAAAGCAACTTTAGCGGCGTCAGACCATTTAGAAAAATCAGTCCCCTTCCTAGTCATGTCAGTAAGCGGTTTTACAATAAGTGAATAATTTTTAATGAATTTCCTATAGAAATTCGCGAAGCCCAAGAACCGTTGTAGTGCTTTGAGGTTCTCAGGAAGATCCCAATCTAAAATTGCCTGGACCTTCCTAGGATCCATACGGAAACCTGACGCAGATAAAAAATAACCCAGGAATTGTATCTCCTGAACGGCGAAGACACATTTTTCAATTTTAGCATATAATTCATTCGTCCGTAGGACCTGCAGTACTTGTCTGACATGCACCTCATGTGTTTTCAGATCGGACGAATAAATTAAAATATCATCTAGGTATATTACCACAAACCTGCCGATTAGATGACTAAAAATGTCATTAACGAAATGTTGAAAGACGGCAGGAGCATTGGTCAGACCGAAAGGCATAACTAGATTTTCATAATGCCCCTCAGGGGTGTTAAACGCTGTCTTCCACTCATCCCCCTCCTTAATACGAATCAGATTGTAGGCACCCCTAAGATCAAGTTTGGAGAACCACCTAGCACCCGCAATCTGATTAAACAGGTCAGGAATGAGAGGAAGAGGGTATGGGTCTCGGATGGTTATCTGATTTAATTCGCGAAAATCTAAGCAAGGACGCAGGCCCCCATCTTTCTTTTTAACGAAGAAAAACCCTGCAGCCACGGGTGAAGAAGAGGGTCTGATGTGTCCCTTAGCCAAGCTCTCGGAGATATAATCTTTCATGGCTTGTCTCTCTGGACCCGAAAGATTATATAACCTGGTCTTGGGTAATTTTGCGCCGGGAATAAGGTTAACCGGGCAATCATAAGGACGATGAGGTGGTAACTTCTGACAACCCTTTTCAGAAAAAACATCCTCAAAGTCCGAAATAAATGTAGGTAGGGTAGTTATGGAGGCGACTAAGCAATTGCTATTTAAGCAATTTTCTCTGCACTGCTCACTCCACTCCAATATCTCCCTGGCCTGCCAATCCACCACTGGATTGTGCGCTACCAACCAGGGAAGACCCAGCACTACCGGAGTGGGAAGCCCCTCCAGAACATAACCTGAAAGCATCTCGTTATGGTGGTCCCCTACCCGAAGGTGTAAATTATGAACCATGTGCGTGAGGTTTCTCTGAGACAGGGGAGCAGAATCAATAGCGAATATGGGAATGGGTCTCTGTAAAGTACAGAGAGACAAACCCAAAGTGCGGGCAAAATGGGCATCTATCAAATTTACCCCTGCTCCACTGTCTAGAAAGAAAGAAATACTCTCCGTCTTATCACTAAAAATAATAACCGCTGGCAACACAAATTGCGATGTACGTATGGAGGAAACGTATACCCCCCGGCTGACATCCTCCACACAGCCTGGGGTTAGTAGTTTTTCCGACGGTCTTTTGTTTCTGAGGAAAGAAGGACAGACATTAATGAAATGACCCCTCTCCCCACAAAAAAAACAAACCCCACGCCTACGGCGAGCCTCAGGAGGACGGACCTGACGAGTAGTTCCTCCTAGCTGCATAGGCTCGTCTAAGTCCGTACAGACTAACTGCTGCTTGGGAGGGGTTACCAATTGCTCCGGTTTTTTCCACCTGACCCTAAGGCGTCTATCTATTCGGATAGAAAGGGACATAACCGCATCAAGGGAAAAGGGGGTCTCATATAATGCAAGCGCATCCTTAACCCTTTCGGATAACCCAGAGCAGAACTGACTCCTGAGAGCCGGGTCGTTCCATTGGGTATCCGTAGCCCACCTACGGAATTCAGAGCAATACTCCTCTACCGGCCGCTCTCCTTGTAAGAGTCTCCGTAATCTTGATTCAGCCAGGGCGACTCGGTCAGGGTCATCATGTATGAGACCCAAGGCCCCAAAAAACTCATCCACTGACCGAAGAGCCTGGGAATCAGTAGGTAAAGAGAACGCCCAGGACTGCGGATCCCCCTGCAGCAGGGAAATAACAACCCCCACCAGCTGATCTTCATTACCAGAGGAGTAAGGGCGCAGTTTAAAATATAACTTACAGGCCTCACGGAATGTCAAAAACTTGTCCCTTCCCCCAGAAAATCTGTCAGGGAGAGGGACCTTGGGTTCCGCAACAACCTGGTTACCAGTAGCAACCGCTGGGCTTGCAGTCAGTTGTAATTGCTGCTGTTGCTGGAGGACCGACGCCTTCAATCCTACCACCTCCAAAGACAGGCCATGAAATTGTTTGGACAGAGCAGCAATTTGATCCATACTGGATTCTAAGTAGGTAAAAATTTTTTTTTTTTTTTTTTTTACCTACACAAAATAATGGCCAGAGATAATGTAATGACCGACGACACGCACAGGGAGGAAAACAGGGAAAGCCCTGCCCAGGGGAGAGGGAAAGGTGGTGACCCCTAACTCACCTTGCGGCTGGCACCTGACGTCCCTAGACGGGTTCCTCACCCGTGCGGCGATCGCGTGCCTAAACCCTGGCTTTCCCTAATATGAGCCCTGGATAGTGAACAGGCCGGTGGGATCGCTAGTCCACACCACTATCACTAAGAGGGAAACACCAGGGAGAGGACAGACAAAACATACAAACACATACACCCAGGTGGGCGACCACAATAAACCAAAAAGGTCCAACAGGGATCTGGAGGGTAGCGTACTGGACCAACTACCAGCGAACGCAGCAACACAGCTCCAGAAGGTCAGAATAGATGTCCAGGCAGGAAGCTCTATCTCTGGCAACCAGAGAAGTGTGAGAGAGAAATATAAGGAGGTCTAGGAGTGCTGGACAAGGAACAGCTGAGGAGAAGGAGCTACGGATCCCTGAGTGAGCCAAAAGGGTTTGCTAAGCAAACCCAGAAAGCTACCATAAGGAAAACAGCCCTATCTTAAATAGAGCGTGCAGCCAACCGCTGCGACTTCCTGACCCCGGGTATAACGGAGTCAGGCGTGGTCCTCGACACCCTCGTGACATAAGGATAAGTTGAGTATTGACCTCCATATCGTAAATCGCTGCTCTTGGTATGACACACCCCAAGAATTCTCTGGTGGGACTATCTACCATGTGAACCCAGGAGCGTAGGTAAAGGTTCACATGGGCCCTGGTGCAAGAGTTCAGCTTGGGCCCCCCCTTCCCTCAGTGCTTTGTGGTCAGGGGCAAGGAAGCACATAGCCTTCATGCTGCCCGAGACAAAAATTTAAACAGAAACCCCATCATGCCCAAATTTTGACCTAACCCCTTCCCTCCAGCCAGAGGTGTAACTGGACCAGCATGCACTTTCTATAATACCGGTGTCTTCTTATGCGGCACAAGGGTCTTTGGACCCCCTCAGGCTCCTGGGTCAGGTAGCGACTGCTGCCTCTGCACCCCCTATAGCTAAACTTTTTTCATCATAGACAATCATTCATGTCATTGAGGAACATATTGGGGGACATTCATTAAGACAAGCGTTTTCCACATCGGTCTTAAGTCCCTGTGCACTACTGGCGTAGGCGCCAAAGAAATTTAGAGGCACAGGCCTCTACATAACTTTGGCGCTTCCACCAGCAGACTTAATTCTCGACCACATCCCTTGCTGGTGTAGATTTAAGCTATTTTAAGCCAAAAGCCGAGGTAGAAATAGAGGTGATAGAAGAGCCAGGTCTGCCTTCCCCGCCCATGCCATGTCCTCTTTTCCTGCCACTTTGGTAAAGTGGCAGATTTTGCTGCAACATAATGTGCAACAAAATCAGCAACTTATATATACTAATATAGTGGCAATATTAGGTTAATAAATGCCCCCATTGTCTTTACTTGTGTCTGCAGTGAAAAGAATGTATGTTCAGAATGCAGATTTCTATTGGTCAGAATTGATCAATTTTAGTAAATCAATTTTTGTAAATGTGGGCGTCTATAGAAAAATTCTAAGATGTTGTAGCATAGCAAAGTGCAGAAGTGACGAGCGAAGCTCTAAACCAGAAATGGTCTCACAGCGGTTGTCAGCTGTCCTCCCACACAGAAAAGTTAGGGAGAAGAGAGTTCCTCTAGACCGAGTTCCCACCCACAAGGATCACGGTTGGAATTTTCATCTAAGTGACTTTAAATAACATTTATTTGAAGATTTTTTGACTAATTATGAATTATATCCCTAATTAGAATTTGATGGCTCTAAAATCTCCTGATCTGAGACTAATAATGATGTATCGACGTGACTCTTAATGAACATACCCCATGTCTGCTCTCAAAGTTCACTAACTTCATAGACACGGTGCAGGCAACATCCTACCGGGAGACGACGGTGCATTCTCATTAATAAAGGGGAGAAAAACGAAATTATTCATGAAAATCTACATGACAGTCTCAGCGCGCCCATTATTTACAGCTACATCTCGCTTCTGCTAGGTGATGTGACATGAGATTTAGAAAAAATCCATTACTCTTAGAAAAATGCATTTATTCTTCTACATCAAGGTGCCTGTGCAGTTTACAAGTCCGGACTGTCATGGAGGGTTGGGAACCGTGCAGCCCTTTGCACCACCTGCACAGCCGTCCCTACCGACTTGCACCATCTGCTCTAAATGGCAGCCGACAACTTGGCGACAGTCCCCGGCTTGACTAAGTACAAGGTCCGAAACCTAATGGGAAAATAGTAGTCAGCTGGAAAAAGGGCAAAACCAAGACCAGATCAGAATCCAAAAGCAAAGTCAAATACACAGCAGAGTGAAACCAGGAGATAATGTCAGAAACAAAGTCAGCAGGCAAAGGCGAGATTACAAACTAGCAGAGTCTAATAGGAAACAGTGTCCAATATCCAGCAAGGGTAAATACCAGGAAAGCATGTGACTCCAGCGCCAAGCCTGATGGCGATCACAGGGATTACAGCTGGCGCTTAGAATAACAGCGGTAAAAGCTTCATCCAGGTCACTGCACCCCACAGCACCATCAACACTCCTCATCTGAAATACTCTGTGCTGCTGGGAACTATTCTATGATCCCGAACTTCCTCTGTTTCCTCCATGACATTGCCCCGACACACAAGTGATTTTCTCACAAACATCACCATGTGAGAATAAGATCCAAACCATTTTTTCCCCTGAAATACTCTGTGCTGCAGTGAAACACATTCCTTCTAGTACAAAACTCTGAGATCCCCTCCAATCATATTGACACTGTTCCTGTCACATACTGTCCTTTTCACCCTAACTTCGTCGCATAAATGGACAGGTCGCCCCCAAAAAGTCAAAACCTGAAATACATTGTGCTGCCAGAGGCCCTGCTCCATCCGCAATGTTATTTTTATTACCCTTTCTACGTGGGGACCATCTGCATGACTTAAAGGGGCGGTTGCTTGTTATATTATGTTTAATACTTTGTTCTGCCATGCACTTTAGCAGAGAAGATAATGGTTGGTAGGGATAGGGTTAACCATCCTGTTCCCCCCCCTCTTGGTAGGAGTGGGCTGGTCCTGCTTCCTACCAGGAAGGGAGTTCCTAATAGATAGTGAAAGAGATAGGAAGTGCTTGACTGAGCTCCTACTCAAAGGGACCTAAACCAGTTCTGCTGTGAGTCCCTTACTCCTGGGAGATTGCCAAAGTCGAGAACATTTTCCATCTTAGAAGCGACAGCGTGTTAGTCAGCAGAGTGACCAGCACCCTCAGTTTTACAGACCCTGCTGCAGGTGAGGGAATACAGATCCTACACCCATCACCTAGACCTCACCCAGACCATTTAGGCCTATATAACACTGTGCCTGCAAGTGTCGCTTAATGGCCACCTAACCAGCCACCACACATCATCTGGTGACAGAAACTAAACTTTGTAATTAATACTGCTGGATGTGCCACGAGTTATATATTCAGCACTAGACTTTTTCATGTTTGCTTGTGTCCTGATTCTTCAATCACTCTCAGGGACACTACCACTCTCATCCTCTGCACTGGCTTCTCAGGGGCTCACTGCACATACATAACATAGCAACAGCCAACGAGCTTGCTATTGGGCAAAGGAGCCTAGAGTATGGGTGTCCATCGCATGGGTAGAACCTGCACAGAGCTTCCCCTCCCCAGAGAAAGTGCGTTACTGTAAATAAGAGGGTGAAGAACTGTCCTAAGCCCTTCCTCTGTCTTCAGGACAGTTTTTTCTTTTGTTTCATCTCTTTGTAGAATAAGGAGAATGCCGTCCTCCTCTCGGCCCGTTCTAGCCCTTTAAATAAATTGCTGCTTTGTAAAACGTAAGAGACATTGATGAGGTTAGTCGTGTCGCCCCGAACAATTGTACGACATAAGCTGTGATTTATTTCCTCTTCTGCTCATTATTTCACCGCTTTTCCAGAGTTCACTCAGATTGTTTTTGTCAGCAGACTGGATCTCGCCTCTCCAGCGCCGGCCAAACTTGATATTTTTCATCATTTAAGAGGACAGTGATTGCCATGTTTGCAAACTCGTCTTCGACGCATATGGTTGACTCTATCTGGTTGTTAAAAAACCAGTCCTCCCGAGAATGATTCCAACTCGTCAGATCAACATCTCCAACAAAACAACTTCCCCGCTGATTAGCTACAATCGACGTTCGGCTCATACACATCTCTGAATATTTTACAAGCCACAGAGGTGTCATCTCCCAGCGTCGGCTTTTCTGTCTATAGCAAAAAGACCTTCAAGTCGGATTCAAGGTTTTTAAACATTTAGAAAGAGCAGCTTTATGTCTGGCGAGCTGTGTTTCTTTCCGACCAGCGGGTGGGGCATTTACAGCTTTCAGGGGTTATTTTTTTTTGTTTTTTTTTCCAAAAGTTTTTATGTAAAGAAAAGGATATTTTGGAGGTTTGTGTCAAAAAGAATTAAAGTAATGAAAAGTAATGAAATCAGGGCGGACGCTGTCACATAACCTCTGAGAAGACCACTGCTTGTAGGGAGACTGCAGACATCATCTTCTGTCAAGAGGTTACAAATTGCATTCAGCTGGGTCTTAAATGCATCTTTCTTCAAGAAAAGCTGGGTGACAACTAATGTGGCTGATATTTCAGCTTAAGGGTCCATTCACACGTCCACGGATCCGCAAAACACGGACAACGGCAATGTGCGTTCCGCATTTTGCGGACCGCACATCGCCGGCAATTAATAGAAAATGCCTAATCTTGTCTGCAATTGCGGACAAGAATAGGACATGTTCTATTTTTTTCGGGAACGGAATTGCGGACCCGGGAGTGCGGATCCGCAATTCGGGATCCGGGCAGCGCATAGTGCGGCCCCAAAGAAATGAATGGGTCCGCAATTCCGTTCTGCAAAATGCGGAACAGAATTGCGGACGTGTGAATGGAGCCTAAACATGAGTCGTCACCCTGATAAATGTGTTAGAGGGGATGTATCAGTGCATAACTGCATATTTATCATTCAGGAGTCTTGGAAAACTCAATAACGTCTTCTTTGGAAAATATAATGTAATGTCTATGGTAAGTATACTATCACGAGGAGACGGCGACGACTGAGAATTATTTTAAAGCTTATATCTAGATTTAATTTATATGAGTCACTGTGTACACATATTATTGATGCTGTTAAATCCTGTATTATACTCCAGAGCTGCACTCACTATTCTGCTGGTGCACTCACTGTGTACATACATTACTTATCCTGTACTGATCCTGAGTTACATCCTGTATTATACTCCAGAGCTGCACTCACTATTCTGCTAGTGCAGTCACTGTGTACACATATTATTGATGCTGTTACATCCTGTATTATACTCCAGAGCTGCACTCACTATTCTGCTAGTGCAGTCACTGTGTACATACATTACTTTTCCTGTACTGATCCTGAGTTACATCCTGTATTATACTCCAGAGCTGCACTCACTATTCTGCTGGTGCAGTCACTGTGTACATACATTACATTACTTTTCCTGTACTGATCCTGAGTTACATCCTGTATTATACTCCAGAGCTGCACTCACTATTCTCCTGGTGCAGTCACTGTGTACATACATTACATTACTTATCCTGTACTGATCCTGAGTTACATCCTGTATTATACTTCAGAGCTGCACTCACTATTCTGCTGGTGCAGTCACTGTGTACATACATTACTTATCCTGTACTGACCCTGAGTTACATCCTGTATTATACTCCAGAGCTGCACTCACTATTCTGCTGGTGCAGTCACTGTGTACATACATTATTTATCCTGTACTGATCCTGAGTTACATCCTGTATTATACTTAAGAGCTGCACTCACTATTCTGCTGGTGCAGTCACTGTGTACATACATTACTTATCCTGTACTGACCCTGAGTTACATCCTGTATTATACTCCAGAGCTGCACTCACTATCAGTACAGGATAAGTAATGTCATGTATGTACACAGTGACTGCACCAGCAGAATAGTGAGTGCAGCTCTGGAGTATAATACAGGATGTAACTCAGGATCAGTACAGGATAAGTAATGTAATGTATGTACACAGTGACTGCACCAGCAGAATAGTGAGTGCAGCTCTGGAGTATAATACAGGATGTAACTCAGGATCAGTACAGAATAAGTAATGTAATGTATGTACACAGTGACTGCACCAGCAGAATAGTGAGTGCAGCTCTGGAGTATAATACAGGATGTAACTCAGGATCAGTACAGGATAAGTAATGTATGTACACAGTGACTCCACCAGCAGAATAGTGAGTGCAGCTCTGGAGTATAATACAGGATGTAATTCAGGATCAGTACAGGATAAGTAATGTATGTACACAGTGACTGCACCAGCAGAATAGTGAGTGCAGCTCTGGAGTATAATACAGGATGTATCTCAGGATTAGTACAGGATAAGTAATGTATGTACACAGTGACTGCACCAGCAGAATAGTGAGTGCAGCTCTGGAGTATAATACAGGATGTATCTCAGGATTAGTACAGGATAAGTAATGTATGTACACAGTGACTGCACCAGCAGAATAGTGAGTGCAGCTCTGGAGTATAATACAGGATGTAACTCAGGATCAGTACAGGATAAGCAATATATGTACACAGTGACTGCACCAGCAGAATAGTGAGTGCAGCTCTGGAGTATAATACAGGATGTAACTCAGGAGCAGTACAGGATAAGTAATGTCTGTACACAGTGACTGCACCAGCAGAATAGTGAGTGCAGCTCTGGAGTATAATGCAGGATGTTAATCGGGATCAGTAGAAACTATAACAGTTGATGAATTACAAACGAAATAGTATTTTTGGACTAATGGCAGCCATTGTCCTCTATCTGGACCAATTATCGCAGTGATAATTGCAGTAAACACTTTTTATCCTCTGGTTGAGAACACGATTTCTTCAGTCATGAGGCTCATACAAGTAGAGGACAATTATGTGATTAGGTTACTGACACCTCCACATTTCATTACCTTTTGTCGCCAAGCGAGGTGTCAGAAAGTGACACAAGCCAATTCGCAGCCTTGCAAAAATGTCACTCTCCCCTGCTCCTCCACACTGACCCCCAGAACTAATGTAATGCTCGCTTATGGTAAAGGTAGCGACCCTTTCTGCAAACCTGCTGGAATGAAATACACGTCATCATTTGCTTGTACATCAAATGTGACAGCCTAGACACGTTAAATGTAATACTTCAGGATTATTAAAAGAGAAAAAATCCATTCATCTCGTCGGCCGCCGCTCCAAACGTCTGTCTGATTTCAAGTCCGCAACGAACGTTATTGATTATGAAAAGTGCAGTCAAACTCTGCAATCACTTCAATCTGTATCAGCGAAACTAAAGAGCCCCCCACTGAAAACCGGCATCCCCCTAATCATCAAAGTCTCTGAATCAACAAACTCTGCCTTAAAGGATTTAATTAAAGGGGACGTTTGGTCTGAATTGATGGGGAGGGTGGAGGGGAGCACTCTGTTCAGGAGACTCATCTACGAGCCTCAGGCAAGTGCAAATACAATGAGCATTTCTCGTTCTGGAGGACAAATGCAATAAACATGGCATAGCTGCTGTGTAATGCTCATCTTTCCCTCTAGAGGCGCTGCAGGGAAGTTGAACACTTATGGCTGATTGCTGGGGGTCCTGCTGCCACTCTTGTGCTTCTCACCGGACTTCGTTTTTAGCACTGCAGCAATGATATGCCCATCTACAACACCTGACTGGCTGCAGAGTTTACATGGGATAGTCGGGGAAGCCATCACTGCAGCACGTGCAGGGAGCACCGAGAGGATCAGGCAAGCAACTAAGGCTTACTAGAATATGCCATCAATGTCAGAAAGGTGTGGGCCCCCCATCTGGGACATGCTCCTATCTCCAGAATAGGACCCTCAAAGTGAACAGAGAGCAGCCAGGCATACACGGCCAATCTCCATATACAGCTATGAGACCTCAGAAAATAGCCGGGTGCGATTGATATGCAACGATGAACGGAGAGAATAACTCATAATAGTGCAGGTCTCAGAGGGGGGACCTGCTCCCATTTTACACTGATGGCATGTCCTAGTGATATACCATCAATGTCCCAGATGGGCCATCAGGGGCGGACCGGGAACTTAAAGTGGCCCTGGAAAAAGTACTTAAAGTGGCCCTGTTTTGTAGTCAGGTCCAAATTGATAGAAGTCAGGGCCAACACAAGTAGGCAGGGTCAGCAATACCATATTGCAGCATATTATACCGCCCAACAGAGCCAAATACCACAGTTCATTACAAAATACTGCCATTACATCCCCAAAAACTTCCACTGGCCGGCCGTGAGGGGGGCTCAGGTGGCGCCCTGGGCATCGGCCCACCAGGAAATTTTCCTGTATGTTCTATGGCCAATCTGCCCCTGTGGGCCATTCTCTCTAGGTAAGGACTTCCTTTCCTGCTGGATCCCCTCGTGTCTTTGACTTAAAAACTGCATCAAAATTTTTTTTTTTTATGTGCTCATCACAAACTGCAGCGAAGCATCGTCTAGCAATCCTCATCTTGACACAAAGCCTTAAGTAAACTATTGCAAGAAACTTTCAGTTGCCTTTTTCAATGACTTTTGTGAGGTGATATTATAGTCAACTGCTCTGGCCTCAGGGGAACAATATAAAAGAAAAAAAGTCCAATAGGAAACTGTAGTAATTTTCCTAAAATAAACTTCAATAAGAGGAGAAAGAAACATAAAAGTAAAAATGTTACATTTACTATTTAAAAAAAATTATAATATTTTTATTTCAAAAAATACTTTGAGATTTCTTTTTTTCCAGGACGCTCCCATCCATTTTTCATATGGTGAGAAAAGCTCCTGGGTCGCGAGCGGTAAATTCGCCGTAACTCTTTGGAGTTTATTTTCGGCCTGCTATAAAACAAACACGTTATAAGCCGCTAAAACATAGATAACTTTCCCTCTAGAGAAACATGAAGATCTCAGCTGTAGATGGAAGGAAAAGAAAGAAAAATAAAAAAATTAAAAGCTGAACATCATCTGCGACCCAATATCCTGTTTATTTGTGGAGGATTATTTAAGTTCATACAGAGAAGCGTCCACAGCAGCAGAGAATTTTCCCGGGGATGTGGTCATGAGTCTTGATTATTGGAATTTTACAGAAACACGAAAGTATGTAGTCAAATCAAGGCCGCCATGCCAGGCTGTGGCATTGCCGTTAATAATATATGATTTTCCTTGATAGTGCATACTGTGAAAACAAGTGACATTTTTGGCCAGGGTGATCGGCTGTACAAGGTGTAATTTCCACAGGAATATACTGTATAGCTATAATAAACATATAACTTGCAACAAGTTTGTACCAATGTATCAAGTACAGCTACATACTGCAGAATTCCTCTAATCTGGCATTTAATAATTCAATATTCAAATCCAATAGCCAGTAAATCTGATAATCCGATAGTTGTATCTAGCACAAAACTGGTTTGAGTCAGAAGAACTGCAGGGGTGGAGCTCCTGGTCTTCTTGTAGGTTCTTTACTGCGAGTTCTATATTTGTTCTCGATGATCTTCTGAAAAGATCCAGCACACCCATGTTTCCTCTAAACATGTGATGGCTAGCCTCTGGCACTGCAGCTGTTTTTCAATTTCACCACAGCTGGAGTGCCGGAGGTTAGCCATCACTGCTCTAAACCCAACTTGGGTCAGAAGAACTGCAGGGGTGGAACTTCTGGTCTTCTTGCAGGTTCTTTACAGTGAGTTCTATATTTGTTCTTGAACCAACTAGGGTCCATTAATACCAAATTAAAGGAATTTCACTGTAGGACATTTTGAGGACATACCATGATCCTATCTTCTATTTTTTCCCTATTGGGATCCATTAAGTTTTTAGCAAAAAATACAAGGACAAAATATGGAATGTAAATATATAATAATGTAAATCTGTCATTACAAAGGCCCCCCCTTCCCTCCATTTTAGGCTAAAGTGCATCTCCATTATAAAAACATTTGAATTGGGCAGTATAGAGGAATAATATTGTCACAGTCCCTCAGGTGACTGGTGTCAGGAGATCAGAGAGACTGGCTGAGCGTGGAGGAATCTAACAGCCTTGCTTGATTTCTCTTGATTCAGTGTTGATAGAGTTAATGACCACTTCCCTTTTCTCAGCTGTTGCTCAGTGTTCATCACTTCTACCCTTTATAGTCTGACCCCACCCTTCTGACTATGCGGTAGATAGCTTCATTTGGGTTTGGCTGAGCTGGTGTGAGGTCGTCTCTGGTGTTCCCGTTCTTCCATCTCTACAGAACTTAAGTGTTGCGTTTATTTGTATTTGTTATATTCCCTGTTGTTGTATTTGGGCCTGAGACAGAGACTTCCATTCGTCCATCTGGGGAGGAATGGTTTGTCTCTGGTCCTTAACTTATTCCAGGGCATTATAGGGAAATCAGGGCCTAGGTATCCTGCATATAAATATTCCTACCTTCAAGGTCTATTCATATTGATAGGTGGTCAGGGCCCGGATTAGGGTTGTCTAGTAGGTGACCTGTTTTTTCCCTAGTTTCCCTCCTGTGTTCAGTGTGAAGTTTCCCCCACACACTTATCGTGACAACTATAAATCGTGATTGCCTCATATAATTGAAAGATCTCTTTTTACAGTTGGGGTCAGTATACTGAAAATCAGCAAATTAAGGAGTGAAAGACACAACTTAAAAAGACTGGAGGGAGGAAGATATAAAGGTATTCAGTTGAAAAAAGAGAAGAAAGAGGTGGAAGGCTCTGCGGGGGAGGAGCAGAGTTAGAGTTGGAAGAGGACAGTGGAGGTAACCACATCATCGGTCATGTCAAACTAATCGGTCATGTCAGGGATCGGTCATGTCAAACTAATTTAATCAGTTTCTATGAGGAGGTAAGTACTAGACTTGACAGCGGCGAATCAATGGATGTCGTGTATCTGGACTTCTCCAAAGCATTTGACACTGTACCTCATAAAAGGTTAGTATATAAAATGAGAATGCTCGGACTCGGAGAAAACGTCTGTAAGTGGGTAAGTAACTGGCTCAATGATAGAAAACAGAGGGTGGTTATTAACGGTACATACTCAGATTGGGTCACTGTCACTAGTGGAGTACCTCAGGGGTCAGTATTGGGCCCTATTCTCTTCAATATATTTATTAATGATCTTGTAGAAGGCTTGCATAGTAAAATATCAATTTTCGCAGATGACACTAAACTGTGTAAAGTAATTTACACTGAAGAGGACAGTATACTACTACAGAGGGATCTGGATAGATTGGAGTCTTGGGCAGATAAGTGGCAGATGAGGTTTAACACTGAGAAATGTAAAGTTATGCACATGGGAAGGAATAATGCAAGTCACCCGTACATACTAAATGGTAAAACACTCGGTAACACTGACATGGAAAAGGATCTAGGAATTTTAATAAACAGCAAACTAAGCTGCAAAAAACAGTGTCAGGCAGCGGCTGCCAAGGCCAATAAGATAATGGGTTGCATCAAAAGGGGCATAGATGCCCGTGATGAGAAGATAGTCCTACCACTTTACAAATCATTAGTCAGACCACACATGGAGTACTGTGTACAGTTCTGGGCTCCTGTAAACAAGGCAGACATAGCAGAGCTGGAGAGGGTCCAGAGGAGGGCAACTAAAGTAATAACTGGAATGGGGCAACTACAGTATCCTGAAAGATTATCAAAATTAGGGTTATTCACGTTAGAAAAAAGACGACTGAGGGGAGATCTAATTACTATGTATAAATATATCAGGGGGCAGTACAGAGATCTATCCCATCATCTATTTATCCCCAGGACTGTGACTGTGACGAGGGGACATCCTCTGCGTTTGGAGGAAAGAAGGTTTGTACACAAACATAGAAAAGGGTTCTTTACGGTAAGAGCAGTGAGACTATGGAACTCTCTGCCTGAGGAGGTGGTGATGGTGAGTACAATAAAGGAATTCAAGAGGGGCCTGGATGTGTTTCTAGAGCGTAATAATATTACAGGCTATAGCTACTAGAGAGGGGTCGTTGATCCAGGGAGTTATTCTGATTGCCTGATTGGAGTCGGGAAGGAATTTTTTATTCCCCTAAAGTGAGGAAAATTGGCTTCTACCTCACAGGGTTTTTTTGCCTTCCTCTGGATCAACTTGTAGGAAGACAGGCCGAACTGGATGGACAAATGTCTTTTTTCGGCCTTATGTACTATGTTACTATGTTACTATGTTACTATCCATTTTGTTTTCAATTGTGGAAAATATCTACATTCTGGTACTTGGTAAAAATGAGTGAAGTTCTCAAATCTTTGATTCGGCTGCTTTGCAGAATTTCGCAAAAAAATTTGTTTTGTGACTAATTACTCCGTCATGAAGTGCATTTCTTTGTGAGTAGCAGGTGCAATTTCACCACCCCTCGTCATTGAACCCCTTAGATCACAGTATCTGAGATGGCCACTGAGGGGGTTAATCTGTTAAAAAAAATATATATACTCACCTTATCCATTTTAATGGGAAGAGCCCACTCCGGCCATCTTGCTTGAAGATCCAGCGCCAAATGTCGCATGGTGCGTGATGACATCATCCATCACACTGACCGGTGTGGTGGCGTCATAACAAAAAAATAAAAAATCATACTCACCTCATCCATTTGCATGCAAAGAGTCATCCATGGCCATCTTGATTGAAGATCCCTTGATTGTGGGTTCTTCAATCAAGATGGCCATGGAGAACTCTTTGCATGCAAATGGATGAGGTGAGTATGATTTGTTTTTTGTTTTAACACCATTTTAGGGAAAAATTGATTCATTACAGAAACACAAGGAAATTCGGCTTCGTGACCAATCGAATTTTCCCTGAAATTGGGATCGAAGTCCACTTTGTGAACTTCGATTCACTCAACACTACTGCTTGGTAAGTCCAATGCCCACCCCTCTCCTGAAGTAGAATAGTCTAATACTTGGCCCATGTAATGTGCTTTACAGTGAAACTTTTTATATGTTTACATTGCTGATACAAATGTAGTACAGCTGAGTTTTCCAATCCTTGAATATGCAAGCCTTGCTTTTCCATAGAATTTAAGGAATCTGTACAAAGCAGCCCAAGAATAAAATAAGATACTCAGATCTATCAACATTACTAAAGGTCTGTGACCCACTTACAATGCCAAGCCATTAGCATATTCACATAAACATAGCACAATCACCTTTTCCTCGCAAGCTGGCTGCTGATATAATCACACTTGTGTTATTTTTAACATGTTGGGGGTAATTGTATCTAAATGTGGGAACAATCATGATCCTTCTATAAATACTGCATGTTTTTTAGTCTTGCAGAAGAACCTTAATTACTGCCTTTGTCCATTCTATGTTCATTATTCATGTTAGGAAGTGTTATTACTTTACACCTGATCTGATGAAGCGTGAGCAAGTGTATCACAATACTGTTATATTATTATACTGCTTTCAGTGCGGTTTCCTAGCACACTTCCAATCGCTGGGGGCTCCAATTCTTGGCTTCTACATAGCAGAAGGCATAAGAGAAGACGCCGGCTGACTGACGGCTCACATGCAACTTCCTCTAATGATGGTGGAGAATAGAGAAGCACATGATTAAAGGGATACTTCCATCAGAACTGAATATTCATACAAAACAATTACTTGTTACAATTTTTGGCTGTTTCTCGGCAGTGCTAGGCCTTTGACAATGGAATCCAAAATATTGTCCTTCTGTACCAATGAATAGAGTTGAGCGAACCCGAACTGTAAAGTTCGGGTTCGTACCGAACTTTAGGTTTTTCGGCACCCGGACCCGAACATTTACGTAAAAGTTCGGGTTAGGTGTTCAAAGCAGCCAATCAACAAGCGTCATACTACTTGCCCCAAAAGGCCATCACAGCCATGCCTACTATTGGCATGGCTGTGATTGGCCAACTGCAGCATGTGACCTAGACCCTATTTAAGCTGGAGTCACGTAGCGCCGCCCGTCACTCTGCTCGGATTAGTGTAGGGAGAGGCTGCAGCTGCTGTGAGGGAGAGAACAGGGAGAAATCTTATCAAGAACTGGTTTATGTACTCAGCGATCTACAGAAAAAGTGTTTTGTGGGTGCAGTGCGCAATTTTTTTAAGCCTGCCCTGAGCCAACTACTGCTGAAAACTAACCTTTTTTTTCTTCATTTCATCAATATCAATACATGATCGGCAGCCATTTTATGCAACAATAGTGCACCAGCACAGGCTATCTGCATGTCTGCAAGTCCAGAAATACAGCTTTGGCATACTGGGGTGAAAAAACCCTCTAATATACTGCACATCTGGGATTAGACAAGCATAAGAGACTGTCACATTTAGGACAGAAATACAGCTTTTTTGTTAGGGTGAAAAAAGCCTCTAATATACTGCACATCTGTGATTACACGTGCATAAGTCACTGTCACATTTAGGACAGAAATACAGCTTTTTTGTTAGGGTGAAAAAACCCTCTGATATACTGCACATCTGTGATTACACGTGCATAAGTGATTGTCACATTTAGGCCAGAAATCCTGCTTTGTCATACTGGGGTGAAAAAACCTTCTGATATACTGCACATCTGTGATTACACGTGCATAAGTGATTGTCACATTAAGGCCAGAAATCCTGCTTTGTCATACTTGGGTGAAAAAACCCTCTGATATACTGCACATCTGGGATTAGACATGCATAAGTGATTGTCACATTTAGGCCAGAAATACGCCTTTTTGGTTACTGGGGTGAAAAAAGCCTCTGATATACTGCACATCTGGGATTACACGTGCATAAGTGAGTGTCACATTTAGGCCACAAATACCATTGTCATATAGAGTTAAAAAAAATATATATATTTGTGCAATACCCTACATCAGGGTTTTTATTGGCGGTTAATATTTTTTTTAACAGACTTAACCACTTTTTACTTTGCTTTGTAAACGCTAACTATGAGGCAAACATCTAATAAGGGACGCGGTCGTGGTGGTGGTGTTGGTGGAGCCTCTGGTGCAGGGAGAGGACGTGGCCGTTCTGCCACAGCTACACGTCCTACTGAACCTACTACCTCAGGTCCCAGTAGCCGCCAGAAACTACAGCGATATTTGGTCGGGCCTAATGCCATTCTAAGGATGGTAAGGCCTGAGCAAGTATAGGCGCTAGTCAATTGGGTGGCCGACAGTGGATCCAGCACGTTCACATTATCTCCCACCCAGTCTTCTGCAGAAAGAGCACAGGTGGCGCCTGAAAGCCATGCCCATCAGTCTGTCACATCACCCCCATGCATATCGGGGAACCTGTCTGAGCCTCAAGTCATGCAGCAGTCTCTTATGCTGTTTGAAGACTCTGCTGGCAGGGTTTCCCAAGGGCATCCACCTAGCCCTTCCCCAGGGGTGGAAGACATAGAATGCACTGACGCACAACCACTTATGTTTCCTGATGAGGACATGGGAATACCACCTCAGCACGTCTCTGATGATGACGAAACACAGGTGCCAACTGCTGCGTCTTTCTGCAGTGTACAGACCGAAAAGGAGGTCAGGGAGGAAGACTGGGTGGAAGACGATGCAGGGGACGATGAGGTCCTAGACCCCACATGGAATGAAGGTCGTGCCACTGACTTTCTGAGTTCGGAGGAAGCGGCAGTGGTGAGACCGAGCCAACAGCGTAGCAAAAGCGGTAGCAGGGTGCAAAAGCAGAGCAGCCGTCGCCAAAACAGTTAGCTTGCTACTGGCCACCGTCAACAGGGACCGAGCACACCAAAGGCAGCTTCAAGGAGTTCCCTGGCATGGCACTTCTTCACACAATGTGCTGACGACAAGACCCGAGTGGTTTGCACGCTGTGCCATCAGAGCCTGGAGCGAAGCATTAACGTTCTGAACCTTAGCACAACCTGCATGACCAGGATATACATGCGAGACACGGGCTGCAGTGGAGTAAGCACCTTCAAAACCAACGGCTCAGGCCCCTCCTGCTCCCTCTTCTGCTGCTGCATCGACCTCTTCCTCCGCCTCTGGAGGAATGTTGGCACCTGACGCCCATCAAACAGAGGATGTGCCACCAACAACACCACCTCCGTCACCAAGCATCTCCACCATGTCACACAGAAGCTTTCAGCTCTCCATCTCACAAACCTTGGAGAGAAAGCGTAAATTCCCACCTAGCCACCCTCGATCCCTGGCCCTGAATGCCAGCATTTCTAAACTGCTGGCCTTTATAATGCTGTCGCTTGCTGTGCCACAGTACGTCATTCCCAGCCGCCACTACTTCTGCAGGAGAGCCGTGCCCTCCCTGCACAACCAAGTATCGGATAAAATCAAGTGTGCACTGCGCAACGCCATCTGTGGCAAGGTCCACCTAACCACAGATGCGTGGACCAGTAAGCACGGCCAGGGACGCTATATCTCCCTAACTGCACACTGGGTAAATGTAGTGGCGGCTGGGCCCCAGGCAAAGAGCTGTTTGGCGCACGTCCTTCCGTCACCAAGGATCGCAGGGCATCATTCTTTGCCTCCTGTTGCCTCCTCTTTCTACTCGGCTTCCACCTCCTCATCCGGTCAGCGACAGACCTTCACCACCAACTTCAGCACAGCCAGGGGTAAACGTCAGCAGGCCGTTCTGAAACTGATGTGTTTGGGTTGCAGGCCCCACACTGCGCAGGAGTTGTGGCGGGGTATAGAACAACAGACTGACGAGTGGTTGCTGCCAGTGAGCCTCAAGCCCGGCCTGGTGGTGTGGGATAATGGGCGAAATCTCGTTGCAGCTCTGGGACTAGCCAGTTTGACGCACATCCCTTGCCTGGCGCATGTGCTGAATTTGGTGGTGCATAAAGTGCGGGCCGTCTGTGCGCGCTTTCGGCGTTCTCACCCTGCTGCTGCTCGCCTGTCAGCGATGCAGCATAACTTTGGCCTTCCCGCCCACCGCCTCATATGCGACGTGCCCACCAGGTGGAACTCCACCTTGCACATGCTGGAGAGACTGTGCGAGCAGCAGCAGGCCATAGTGGAGTTTCAGCTGCAGCACGCACGGGTCAGTCGCACTGCGGAACAGCACCACTTCACCACCAATGACTGGGCTTCCATGCGAGACCTGTGTGCCCTCTTGCGCTGTTTCGAGTACTCCACCAACATGGCCAGTGGCGATGACGCCGTTATCAGCGTTACAATACCACTTCTATGTCTCCTTGAGAAAACACTTAGGGCGATGATGGAAGAGGATGTGGCCCAAGACGAAGAGGGGTCATCTCTAACACTTTCAGACCAGTCTTTTAGAAGTGGCTCAGAAAGAAATTTTTTGCAACAGCAGAGGTCAGGTACAAATTTGCCCAGCCAGGGCCCAGTCCTGGAGGAGGAGGATGATGAGGAGGAGGAGGATGGGGATGAAGCATGTTCACAGCGGGGTGGCATCCAACGCAGCTCGGGCCCATCACTGGTGCGTGGCTGGGGGTATACGGAGGACGCAGACGATACGCCTCCCACAGAGGACAGCTTGTTCTTACCTCTGGGCAGCCTGGCACACATGAGCGACTACATGCTGCAGTGCTTGCGCAACGACTGCAGAGTTGCCCACATCTTAATGTGTGCTGACTACTGGGTGGCCACCCTGCTGGATCCCCGTTACAAAGACAATGTGCCATCCTTAATTCCCTCACTGGAGCGTGATTGGAAGATGCGCGACTACAGGCGCACGCTGGTAGACGCACTCTTGAGAGCATTCCCAACTGACGCCGGGGGACAAGTGGAAGCACAAGACGAAGGCAGGGGAGGAGGAAGAGGTTGCCAACACAGCCAGCACCTCAGAAGGCAGGGTTAGCATGGCCGACATGTGGAAAAGCTTTGTCACCTCGCCGCAACAACCGGCCCCAACTGCTGATATGGAGCCTGTTAGCAGGAGGCAGCATTTGAACAAGATGGTGGAACAGTACCTGTGCACACGACTACACGTACTGACTGATGGTTCTGCCCCATTCAACTTCTGGGTCTCCAAATTGTCGACATGGCCAGAGCTTGCCCTGTATGCCTTGGAGGTGCTGGCCTGCCCTGCAGCCAGTGTACTCTCTGAACATGTATTTAGCACGGCAGGAGGCGTCATTACAGACAGATGCAGCCGCCTGTCCACAGCCAACGTGGACAAGCTCATGTTCATTAAAATGAACCAGGCATGGATCCCAGAAGACTTGTCTGTACCTTGTGCAGAATAGACATTTATACCACCATCAAACATACATTCTTGTACTCAAGTGCAATGATTCTTTGTTTTCTTTTTTTTAAATTTGTCCCAATATTTTGGGGGCTACCTACCCAATAAAAAAAAGAAATAAACATTGTTGGCTACCTGTTCCTCCTCCATTGCTGCCTCCACCTACAACACCACATTCACCGCCTCCTCAACCTCCAACTCCATATCCACCTCCTTCTCTGAGTTGCAGGTTAATAATTTGTAATTTTTTGTTATTTTATTTCATTTTAAGTTATTTCCCTATCCACATTTGTTTGCAGAGCAGTTGCCATGCTCTTAAGCACATTTTACTGCCTTTTACATCCCTCTAGCCTTTTCAAGGACTATTTTAGAGCCATTTTAATTAAAAAAGTGGCAATTTTAGTGCCCTAAATTGAAAAAATTCTTATTTTCAATTGTCGGGTGACATTTTACCCTTTTTGGCGTATACAAACCCCTGCTGAGCCTGGGTGACAGGGGCCTAAATCTCTCAAAATGTTCTGTTGTATTGCTGGGTGACATGAACCCACTTTTGCCATGAATGAACCCCTGCTGTGCCTGGGTGACAGGGGCCTAAATCTCTCAAAATTGTCTGTTCTATTGCTGGGTGACATGAACCCCCTTTTGCCGTGAATGAACCCCTGCTCTGCATTGCTGATATGGGCCTAAATCTCTCAAAATCCTCTGTTCTATTGCTGGGTGACATGACCATCCTTTTGCCGTGAATGAACCCCTGCTCTGCATTGCTGACAGGGAACTAAATTTTGTGAAAACATCTGTTACTGATCGGAAGATGCACGACTACAAGCGCAGGCTGATGATAGCATTCCCACCTGACAGCGCGGGCACAGTGGAAGCACAAGGCGAAGGCAGAGGAGGAGGAAGAGGTCGCCAATGCAGCTGGGGAACCACCAGCACCTGAGAAGGCAGGGTTAGCATGGCCAAAATGTGGAAAAGCTTTGTCAGCCTTGGAGGTGCTGACCTGCCCTGCAGCCAGTGTATAGTGTGAACATGTGTTTAGTACGGCAGAGAGCATTATCACAGGCCGCAGCCAATGTGGACAAGCTTACGTTTATTAAAATGAACCAGGCTTGGTTCCCACAGGTTTCTGGCATCAAGATGGCCGCTAAAGCCTCTTCTTGTGCAAATGGATGAGGTGAGTATGTTTTTGGATTTTCTGCCATTTCAGGAACATCAGATTCATTACTACAAAGTGCAAGGAAATTTTCCCTGAAATTCAGAAAGACTTCAATTTGTTTGGCTTTGATTCGCTCAACACTAAGAGTAGCAGAAGAATTGGGATAATTGTATGGCAGCTCTATGGGAACACTTGATAGTCCTAGATAAAGATGACCACAGAAGAACATTGGATTGATTGGTGTAATGTGTGATGCTCTAATTGAGTCACTGCAGATGGACTGTCTCTCAGTTATGGTCTGACTGAGTTAAGAGAGGCTGTCTGCTGTGATAAAAGTCCAAACAAAAAGGAAGTTAAAGGGACAGGAAGTAGAATACATAGAGTGACTTTTTTTTTTTTTTTACAAAAAACCATATAATCTTTACATAAATATTGATAATACATGATAAAAAATGATTGAAGTATCCCTTTAAGGAAAAGGTATAAGGCTGGTAATGTGGAAACAAGTCTAGCACTGTGGGCACGGTAGGAAGTTAGAACTATGATGACTGCTTTGAGGGTGGCACTACTCACCACAGTAGTATTCGAAATGTCAATGGACTAGGGAAGGTAGGCACTGTGTATGTCACAAGTCCGGCACTGTGAGGCTGGAAATGTCATCAACAATATTATGCTACGGGAACTGTTGAGACTTTAGTGAGTCTTGTACTATGGTCATTACTATGTGACTGGCCATATGATTACTATTGGGTGGGCACTGTAAGTATTAATCAGGCTGACACCACAGCGACTACTAGAGCCTTGAACTATGAGGATCACAGTATGGTGGGGAAGACATTACGAGCATTTCTAAGTGGCTGGCCCTATAATAACTGCCAAGAAGATTTCACAATTGCCATTAATGAGGCTAACACCATAAACAGCACTAGAAGCGTTGCACTATGGGGATTACAGTATGGTGGGGATGCCATTAAAAGCATTACTACATGGTTGCTACAATGAGGACGACTGAACGTACTGACCATATTGCTTTCAGGGTATGATCAGTCAGTCCAGTGCCGTTCCCACAGTAAAAATCACAAAAACTGGTCTTTCTACCCATCATAAACTTGGGTTTGGGGGCTATCAATTGGCTTTCTACCTCCGATAGTCAGTGACCCTTAGTTTGGAGTCTTTGGCATCAATGGTCCGGCTAAGAAACATAAATGAATCCTATCTGGAAACCTCCCTGTGAACATAAATCATAATTATTCCTTCAAGTTCTGATGGAACTCGGTTTTCTAAGCATATTTCACTGGTGAAAGGCAGCTCCATCTCAGATTGAACCCCTTGGCCTCTCTTGTGGGATTATCATCATTACAGCATCTATGGGATTCATGTGGATGCAAAGTCAAACACCATTAAATTTGTGTTGTCAAAAAAGAAAACTTCCCATTTTTGGCAAACATCAATCTTTTACCCGGCATGGATTCATAAATCACAGAACTGTATAGTTATTTGTGACTTTAAACATCATATATTTCTTCAAAAAGCCTCAAACATGTTCCTTCGGGAGGGAAATAAAATATACTCCACATTACACAATGTAGACAAGCCTTAAACACGGGCAGATGGATGCCCCTGGCACTCAAAGACAAAGCGAAGCTAGAAGTATGACATTACAACATTGACGGAAAGTTTCAAAGCAGTTTTCTGTGGATGTTTTAAAAAAAATCTTCATAGAAAACAACACAAAAATTGTTTAACTTAAAACTTAAAGGATTTGGGGGACTTTTTTGGACATTGTTACTTTCAAATGTAAAAAAAATTGCACAAATCTTACCAAATATGCTCCATAATCAAATAAACAGCGCACTAATTATGGGAATTAAACTAAAGTATGATACATTGCTGTAAAATGGCCACAAATGAAATCTTTGATGTTATTGCAGTGGGTGTGGAACCCCTGTGTCAATGAACAGATATATATATATATATTTTTTTAACAATAGTATTTCCATACAAGATAAAACATCAAAATTATAATTTCTATTTCCTTAACCCCCTCCCCCCAATTCCCTCCTAAACTCCCACCCCTTTGCGATGCGTCTCCCATCCCCCCGGCAAAAAAAAGGACGGGACGGGGATAGTAAGAAGGTTGAGGCAGGAATAATTAAAGATTCCATTCTCCCCATATCATAAACCATTTATCCTCAGAATTTCTTTGTTTATATAAGATGTTTTCATACCTTTTAATCTCATTAACAATATTTAACCATGTATTCATACTTAGAGTATTAGATGAGAACCAAGCCTTGCCAGAAACAATATTTTAACCAAAAGAATCTGTTTGTACTTATGGCACCCAACCTTGGAAAGATCACTCAGGATCCAAGATTCTACCGTAAATGGGATCACCACTTTGAATCTTTGGATAATATAATTATGTAATGCCTTCCAATATTGTTATATTGATTACAACATCCGCACTTGTTATCTTGTGTAGGATGTCTATTGTGGTACTTGTGGTTCGCTGCGGGCATCCTCCACCGTATGCATTTTGCTGGGGATTGCCATTAGCAACGGGCCACAAGTGCAGAATTTGCTCCCCTATATATATGCACAACTGCATGTGGGTTTGAGCAGCTCCTGCTAATGCCAACCTGTCTTCTTAGTTTGGCAATATTCTTTTAGTTCTGTAAAAGTACAAAACATATCTAAATGATCGGCCTCAGGTGAATCACACCGTGGACAGTTAGAAGTGTTTTTCAAACCCCCTTTATTAAGCCATAAGGGTGTAACATAAATTCTTTGTAAAATATTAAATTGAACCAATATATGAATAAAATTATGAGAAACTAATCCCACATTCACCAGTATATTATCCAAATCCTCCAATTGAATCATTGGGCAATCCCTTCTCCAGGCCTTTTGCCCAGGAGACTGTACTTTAGTAAGTTGTGCTTTAAGTAGATATTTATAAAAATGTGAAATCTTAACCCTCTGTGCTGGCTTTACTATTAATTAAATCATGCAAAAATGTGGAAGTATCTATATAAAAAAGGGATTTATTTTTTTTCTACTAGAAAGTGCCGAACATAACTGAAAATACCGAAACCAAGATAAATGAGATATATTTTCGCTTTGTGCTAACTCTAAAATAGAAAAAAATATGCCCATTCCCAACCACCTGTGCAAGATAATAAATATTATTATTTTGCCAATACTGATCCCCAACCAATCCATCTAAGGCCTGTAAATAATAATTATGCCAAAGGGGTGTACAACAAAGGGATCTCTTTATTCCCAACCAATCTCTAATAGTATTCCAGGACTTGATGAGTAGCTTCACAGCAGCTCTATATTCCTGTTGGAGATTGATTCATTGGCTGGATTCCAATAAAGCAAAGATATTATCATGTGGAGAATTCTTCACCAAAATTCTACAAAGTAGGCTCTTCTCCCATTCATAATACAACCATAGCTGTGATGCTATAAAGCAGCCCTTGAAACAGGGAAGATTTAATCCTCCCTGTTCCATCGGCTTGTAAAAATGCTCCAATGTAAGTCTTACTCGCTTTCTCCTCCAGAGTAGATCATTAATAAGTCTCTCAATCAAGTTAAAAAATGTATCTTCAATCTACACTGGGGAGTTCCTGAGGATATTCAGTAGTTGGGGCAAAATCACCATCTTCACTAGGGATATTCTATCAGCTCTAGATAACGGGAGGCGGAGCCATATCTTTATTTTAGATCTCAATTTAATTATCAATGGGATCAAATTAATCTGTAAAAAATGGTCATCGAACAGATTTGACTTTCTGCTAATCCTTAGGGTGTTATCCTGAAAGTCCCCTAGTATTAACCCTTTAACCCCTGCACAGGGATCTGGACATTGCTGCAGGGGAACCACCAGGCTGCTACCTCCTGGAGTAATCTCTGTGTGATTAACAGCTGACAAATGGGGGTCAGAGAAACCAATGCAAGGCACTGAGGTGACAGGCAAAATCATAGTCAGGGACAGGCCAAGGTCAGGTCTAGTAGAGTGCGTGCAATACAGGAATGCGTCCAAGGTCATAGCAGAATGTGAAGGGTCAATATGGAGGTTAGACACAAGTCAACTCAGGCAGCAGAGGCCAGAATCCAGTAAACAAGCAGATAAAGTAATTACATGGGCAGATTATAGAACACACACCTTACACCATACTAGGAAACCTATTGCTCAGGCACCCTCTCTCAGGGGAAAGTGCCTTCAGAACAGATCAAACCTGGTGGCCGCACCTGCTGGGAAGGAGAGAGCTGCAGGCGGGTCTGCTCCACCAGGAATCTGAAACCCGGGACCGGTGAATGATACAGTAGTGGCCACAGACTGTCACTGTAACATCCAAAATGTAAGGCATTGAAATAAAAGGCAGCATTAACATCTAGAGCACCAAAAGTTCTGGTCAGTAGGACAGGTGCGAATGTATATTGGAATCTGGATTATTTTACAGTTATTGTCAGATTTGCTCTGGGATTTAAATAGTTAAAAATAAATATCTCAACAACTTGGCTAACCAACATTGTATTGTTTTCTTGGTTTATCTGCCAACAATTCCATGTGGCACCTTATGATTTATCACTGTGGCTAATGTTTGACTAATTATATTTAGTTCATAGTCCTCCGCACCACATGGATGAAGATTTTTTATTTATTTTTTTATTTCATTTGTTGGATTTGTTGTCCATGGTAGAATAATTTATGCAATAACCTTTATCTGCTAATAAAGCAGAACTTGAACACTTTAATTCCCTGAGTATTTTATTTTCCTTGGAAAAAAATAAAAAACATATAGAAAATGGTGTTCTGCAAACCTCTGTGCAAGCGACAGAGTTTAAAGGGGAAGTCCGCTAGACTCTGCTTGAGTATGTTTTGGAGTACTTTTTTTTGCCACATTTATCAAATGTCACATGTTGTTTGATAAATTTGTCTCATGCTTAAACCTTAAACTTTTGTCTAGAAAACGACTTACTAGAGTGACATTGCGTCTTTTTCATAAAATTCTCAGTGTTAAATCTAGAGTGAAACTCATTATCATAGATACCTACGCCAACTTTCCCACCCATATTTCAAAACTGGCGTGAGTTGTGTAAAAATTCAAAAGGTTGCAAAAACTTTGCGCAAGTGAGTCCAAAAGGTGGCAAAATCCCTATTTTGCGACTTTTTGAAGGCAGAGTGAGGGCATGATAAATCATTACCAATGTGTATTCATTTTTGAAACTCTTGTCTCTAGACATCACCTCCACTTCTTAGTATCTTCAAGTTTTTATGGAGGCTTAGCCTTGAAGATAAGCCACCTTCCTTTTTACACCACAGTTGATTGGCTTCTGTTCATGGGGTAAGACGCTTCTGGCCACATTTCTACCGGGGATTTCAAATGAGTGGCTGGCCATATAATACATGGCATACTAGGCCTGCCTGAGTGAAAGATGCTCTTTGCTAGGAGCTTTGGCCAATAGAGGAGTGCCCCAAGGAATTGACCACTTCCTATGATGATCTTACCCTCAATATGGCATATGGAAAGGGATTGCCATGGCGAGACAATCTAAGGATATCACTAGTGGGGTCCAGAAGCTGAAACATCTGCCCAAAATACCCACTGCCCATAAAACTAATTGCTATGGGCAGTGGGTATGTACCCACCAACATGTTTGACTTAGAGCTAACTCTAACAGAGTTGTCCTGGAAATCCTCCAGTATTCACCCTTCAAACCCTATACAGGGAACTGGACATTGCTGCAGAGGAGCCACCAAGCTTCTACCTCTTGAGATAGTACCAGTGTGCATGGCACCTGACCCGCAGATATAGACTTACAGATGTGGCAATAGGACAGGCCAAAATTAGGGCGGGCAGCATATTATTGTATCCAAAAGACTACTCCTTGGTGAGGACAGGCAGAAACCGGGCAGTCTGAGAACCAAGCCAAGAGGAACTGTCCTGTGATCGTGTACTTGTCAGTTCTTATACCAGTGTTTCTCTTCTTCATCAAAACAAAAAGGAAAAAGGCTTGTTCAAATCTCAAGATCCTGGTTCATGGGAAAAAATAGAATTTTTATTCAAAAAGACAATGCGTTTTGAGAGAAATGTTACCCATCCCTTAAGTCATGACTTGATGATAGGTCCGACTGCTCCTATAATAGAGCTCAATATAATAATTCTTGAAAACAATACATTTAATACTGAATGTATTAACGCGTTTCAAGGCATGATGTGTCATGATGTGATTTGATGGAATGATGAAGAACCCAGTTTTTGTAAATGAACGCAGTGAGTAGAAAAATAAAATTGTTTTTCCTTTTACGATGAGATTACCGAATGAACTAGACTCCTCCGGTGACAGGGCAAGATTGCTCTTGAAATGCGTTGTCCCTATGAATATAACTGGACTAGGTTCCAGTAGCTGATTCTTAAAAAAGCAGAGAGGTTATTAGGAGATGCAGCTGCTGAGCCCGTACGCTGTCCGGATTTCATTAGACTATCACTCGTCTTCACCTTTCCACCATCATGTGCTCATTTCATAAATTTCCCTCTTGAAGTCTGCCCCGCATCAAGCAAAATGAGTTTAGCCTTTCTCACATCTCACCGTGTTAATTTACTGGGAGGGACACAAAGGTGACATTACCCCCGATCCCTCCCACAGTCTGTACGCCGCGCGACAAGATCCTCCAGGGACCGAAAAGGTTACATTCTTATATGCGAAGCATTAACATTGCATGAAATGTCAGGCCAGAAACGCGTGGTACCTTTCGCACATCTTCACCTAGACATGAGAAAAGAGCTGAGAGCTATACAATGAGGCTTACTGCTTTTAATTGCACGCAAAATGTCTGCACTGGAAATTCCAGGGGAAATATACATTGCATATTGATGAGGCTTCTGGGACCATTACGGATTCCAAATGCCTTGTTTGTTGCAATCTGCTTGTCAAACGATGGAAAGGAAAGAAAAAAAAAAAAACTAAAATCCACAGTGAATTCTCGCTCGCGTTGGCTGTTTTAGACTTAATTAAATCAAAAGACGCCAATCAGTGCTGGGGCGCGAGCGTCTGGTGGCGTGAATGAAGGGACGGTCGCCATTCACTGATGTCCCTGCGTTTTTAGTACTGTTTACACTCATTAGAGCCTCCTGCGGGAGATGCAAACGCTATATAATTACACCACATTATGCATATGTATGCACGGGCTAAGGCAAACATAGAGTTAACCCCTTAGAGGAGACAAAAGAGAACCCATTAGTTAAAGGGGCTGTCCACTTTGTGATGCCCGTTCGCTCAATACACTCCTGAGCCTTCCGCCTGCAGTTCTGGGTCAAATCCCAGAACTAAACCCTGTAGATCTCACCCACCATCTGGACTGAGACTGTCTAAGGAGCACAGTTGGGGTTTTTCATAGGTATTCGGGTGCACAAATGTGGCCAGCTCAGCTCCGCTATATCTGTACAGCAGGGGTCAGCAGCTATCCTGATACATCAGTATCTGCTATCACTAGAGACAGCTTTCGCACAGGAAAGAGTCTAATTACTTTTTAATGCACTTTCCATTGATGTCCTCAAGACCTCTGCTTACTGTTAGTGAATGGTCACAGGCGAAAAGCACATCACAGAGCTGCTGGATTTGTTCCAATGGTAATAAATTTGCTCCAATGCAATAAATTTGAAAACCTGTGCTTAAAGGTGTTGTCCGGGTTCGGTGACGTCAACGGCTCTGATGGGCGGTCTTTAGCGCTGCCCTAGCCGTTTTACTGGCTAGGGCAGAGCTATAGCTCACCCATCAGTGCCGGTGACATCACCGGGCTTCCTGCCAGCCCCATGGAGACCCCCGGCACGTCACCGGAACTCCTGAAAATGCCTTTGCCCTGCGCAATTTAGCGCAGGGCAAAGGAGAGCATCGGAGCATGAACTGCTCCGATGCTCAAGTCAGGGGGGCTGCCGGGGGGAAAATGGAGGGATGTCCTTTAAACAAACCAATTTGCTACGCATGTTCTTGTCATCACAGTTCAAATGAAGAGATATCGAACCAAATCACAAATTCGGCTCTGCTTCCTGCAGTCACGCGGACACACCATGCCTACATTATGCTGTATTGTACATATTATTGTATATATACTACCTTGTTCTATGTCATGACTGATTGCACAGATGTAGCTGAGCTAAGTTTTTGCATTAGACACAGTGTTCCATCGTATCATACTGTGGTCTTACATAGGACTGCATTATCCTAAAGGGGTTTTTCCAGGACCCAGCGGGTGCTGCAAATCCACTTTAATTACTCATATCTTTCTGCTCAGGAACTCAGTCACGACTCTCCATTTCAGAAAATCCTGCACCATCACGTGATTTAGCAGGTTTCCAGCCTGGGCTATGAACGGGACGTCACTTCTGCTGTGGATGGGACCAGGACCATTCCTCTCCAGTGCATGCGCCGATGGTGTGTATTCAGGAGTCTGCACATGTAGTGCCCTGGAGCAGGGGTACATCACATCCTTTAGCAGGTTTCCAGCCTTGGCTATGAATGGGACGTCACTTCTGCTGTGGATGGGACCAGAACCATTCCTCTCCAGTGCATGCGCCGATGGTGTGTATTCAGGAGTCTGCACATGTAGTGCCCTGGAGCAGGGGTACATCACATCCTTTAGCAGGTTTCCAGCCTTGGCTATGAATGGGACGTCACTTCTGCTGTGGATGGGACCAGAACCATTCCTCTCCAGTGCATGCGCCGATGGTGTGGAATCAGGAGTCTGCACATGCAGCAGGGAGAGGAATAGTTCAGGTCCCATCCACAACAGAGGTGATGCCCCGTCCATAGCCCAGGCTGAAAACCTGGTAAAGGGTGTGACGTTGGTGGCTGCAGGATTTTCAGAAGAGGCGTGATACATGACCGGGTTCCTGAGAGGCCGATCCACGTAAATTTGGAAGTGTATATATAATAAGCTTTTTCATACAGTCAAGTTAAGGTAGGTACATGAAATTAAGGTAGGTTTGGGGTCCTGTAAAAAAAATTAACGGGGTTGTTCTCTTTTTACTATTGATGACCTGTCCTCAGGATAGGTCACCAATATCAAATTGATGAGGGTCAGACACCTGGGACCCCCGCCGATCAGTGCTCGTGTGAGCGTTGCCTTCTCTGTTCTGTTTACCTGTTTGCAGCGATGAGCAGGTGAAATTAAAAGTATGGCGCCCCCATTCACATTCTTCCTATGCACTTGAACATCCCATAGAAGCGGCGGATGCCATACTTGTATAATGACACCTGATCACCATTGGAATAGCTGCAGCGAGCAGGTAAACAGAGTAGCCAAGGCAGTGCTGGTATGAGAAACAACTGATCAGCGCGGATGCCGGGTGTCGGACCCCCCCCCCCCCCCCCCCCCCCCCCTATCCATCTGATATTGATGACCTCCTTTGAGGACAGGTCATCAATAGTAAAAGCTCGGACAACCCTTTTAACTCGGCTGAGTGCATGTTCACCTCTGCTACATCTGTATGTAACCCTGTATGAATCTTACACCCCGTCCACTTACTGCCTTTATTCTTATTCCCGCTGTTAATCAGCCATTTCTCCTCCTGACAAGAGCTCATCGATCTTCCCGCATGTTTGGGTCACATCCGAACCCTTTACTAAGGGAGCAGACAACAGAGGGTAAAAGAGATGACCCACAGAGGGCGCTGTGGGCTCAGGTATGGGAGAGAGACAATACAGGAGACATATTGCACTTAAAGGGCCAGTACAACATTCTGTTAAACCCCTTTCCATTTGTAATATTAGAGGGGAGCACATGCTTCGGAAATCCTCTCTATGAGCAGGGTGTTCCCAGAAAGGGCAGCTCCCGCTCGGACACACGGACACCCCCGGCATCTTCCGTGAGGGTCAGCAGCTAGACATATCAGATGATCAACTGGGGTGCGATGGGGGCTGATTGGATGCATAGTGAAGCATCTCTAACATCTCTGCTTACTGTCAGTGAACTGGAACATTCTGAAGACCCATGGCTGCCTGGTTTGTTACAGTGTATCAGTATATACCTGGCGACCAGGAGAGAGATCTGTGCTGCTGAAGAATTCATCCCACAGAGCATTGTCTAGACTGGATACTAATCAAAATGCTCCAGAATTACGGGACGATTTGCACCAAAAAACTAATTCATTTACACACTTTGTGCACCTGATCCAGCAAGGGGTGATGCTTCATGTGAGCTGTTCTCATTTGCACTGGGTTACTTTTGGGCAGTATTAGTTGTCGTATCAGCTGCCGGAGCAGGACTAGGTGAGGGTTGTCATTAGGTGCACATGCCGTGTATGTCTCTGCCATTCCTGGAGAGCGCGGTGTGTAGGTGCACCGCTATACCAGTATATTCACAAAACATACTGTATATATACATCATCCCAGCAATCTGTTCTGCTTCTCCTGAAACATCTCTGGAAAATATTCCCTGCGACCATCTGTGCCGCCCCAATCAGCCTCGTCTAGCAGAGAACCTGAAATCTGCAAAATACTTATATCCGTAGAAAAAAAAATAAAAGCGCTCGAGTCAGGCCGAGCTCGATTTGTACTTAAACCAGAAGGAGCTTAATTAATTATATCTGTAACAGCGTCAAGTAAATGGTAAATACACAGAACGAATCCGGCGCACCGCGAAACACGGGGTAATGCTACTGATTAAAACACGGATATGAGAGCGGGTAATGGGGGCTGCAACTGATTATAATACAGGTATGAGAGCGGGTAACGGGGCTGTAACTGATTATAATACAGGTATAAGAGCAGGTAACTGGGGCTGTAACTGATTATAATACAGGTATGAGAGCAAGTAACGGGGGCTGTAACTGATTATAATACAGGTATGAGAGCGGGTAACGGGGGCTGCAACTGATTATAATACAGGTATAAGAGAAGGTATGGGGGATACTACTGATTATAATACAGGTAGGAGAGCGGGTAACGGGGGCTGCAACTGATTATAATACAGGTATAAGAGCGAGTAACGGGGGCTGTAACTGATTATAATACAGGTAGGAGAGCGGGTAACGGGGGGCTGTAACTGATTATAATACAGGTATAAGAGCAGGTAACGGGGGCTGTAAATTATTATAAAACGGGTATGAGAGCGAGTAACGGGGTGTGTAACTGATTATAATACAGGTATGAGAGCGAGTAACGGGGGGCTGTAACTGATTATAATACAGGTATGAGAGCGGGTAACGGGGGGCTGTAACTGACTATAATACAGGTATGAGAGCAGGTAATGGGGGGCTGTAACTGATTATAATACAGGTATGAGAGCGGGTAACTGGGGCTGTAACTGATTATAATACAGGTATGAGAGCGGGTAACAGGGGCTGTAACTGATTATAATACAGGTATGAGAGCAGGTAACTGGGGCTGTAACTGATTATAATACAGGTATGAGAGAAGGTAACGGGGGGCTGTAACTGATTATAATACAGGTATGAGAGCAAGTAACGGGGACTGTAACTGAATATAATACAGGTATGAGAGCGGGTAACGGGGGCTGCAACTGATTATAATACAGGTATAAGAGAAGGTAATGGGGGATACTACTGATTATAATACAGGTAGGAGAGCGGGTAACGGGGGCTGCAACTGATTATAATACAGGTATAAGAGCGAGTAACGGGGGCTGTAACTGATTATAATACAGGTAGGAGAGCGGGTAACGGGGGGCTGTAACTGATTATAATACAGGTATAAGAGCAGGTAACGGGGGCTGTAAATTATTATAAAACGGGTATGAGAGCGAGTAACGGGGTGTGTAACTGATTATAATACAGGTATGAGAGCGAGTAACGGGGGGCTGTAACTGATTATAATACAGGTATGAGAGCGGGTAACGGGGGGCTGTAACTGACTATAATACAGGTATGAGAGCAGGTAATGGGGGGCTGTAACTGATTATAATACAGGTATGAGAGCGGGTAACTGGGGCTGTAACTGATTATAATACAGGTATGAGAGCGGGTAACAGGGGCTGTAACTGATTATAATACAGGTATGAGAGCAGGTAACTGGGGCTGTAACTGATTATAATACAGGTATGAGAGAAGGTAACGGGGGGCTGTAACTGATTATAATACAGGTATGAGAGAAGGTAACGGGGGGCTGTAACTGATTATAATACAGGTATGAGAGCGGGTAACGGGGGCTGTAACTGATTATAATACAGGTATGAGAGCGGGTAACGGGGGCTGTAACTAATTATAATACAGGTATAAGAGTGGGTAACGGGGGGCTGTAACTGATTATAATACAGGTATAAGAGCAGGTAACGGGGGGCTGTAACTGATTATAATACAGGTATGAGAGCGAGTAACGGGGGCTGTAACTGATTATAATACAGGTAGGAGAGCAAGTAACGGGGGGCTGTAACTGATTATAATACAGGTATGAGAGTGGGTAACGGGGGGCTGTAACTGATTATAATACAGGTATAAGAGCAGGTAACGGGGGGCTGTAACTGATTATAATACAGGTATGAGAGTGGGTAACGGGGGCTGTAACTGATTATAATACAGGTATGAGAGCAAGTAATGGGGGGCTGTAACTGATTATAATACAGGTATGAGAGAAGGTAACGGGGGGCTGTAACTGATTATAATACAGGTATAAGAGCAGGTAACGGGGGGCTGTAACTGATTATAATACAGGTATGAGAGCGGGTAACGGGGGGGTGTAACTGATTATAATACAGGTATGAGAACGGGTAACGGGGGCTGTAAATTATTATAATACAGGTATGAGAGCGGGTAACGGGGGCTGTAACTGATTATAATACAGGTATGAGAGCAGGAAACGGAAGCTGCAACTGATTATAATACAGGTATGAGAGCGGGTAACGGGGGCTGCAACTGATTATAATACAGGTATGAGTGGGTAACGGGGGCTGTAACTGATTATAATACAGGTAGGAGAGCGGGTAACGGGGGGCTGTAACTGATTATAATACAGGTATAAGAGCAGGTAACGGGGGCTGTAAATTATTATAAAACGGGTATGAGAGCGAGTAACGGGGGGCTGTAACTGATTATAATACAGGTATGAGAGCGGGTAACGGGGGGCTGTAACTGATTATAATACAGGTATGAGAGCAGGTAACTGGGGCTGTAACTGATTATAATACAGGTATGAGAGCGAGTAACGGGGGGCTGTAACTGATTATAATACAGGTATGAGAGCGGGTAACGGGGGGCTGTAACTGATTATAATACAGGTATGAGAGCAGGTAACTGGGGCTGTAACTGATTATAATACAGGTATGAGAGCGGGTAACAGGGGCTGTAACTGATTATAATACAGGTATGAGAGAAGGTAACGGGGGCTGTAACTGATTATAATACAGGTATGAGAGAAGGTAACGGGGGCTGTAACTGATTATAATACAGGTATGAGAGCGGGTAACGGGGGCTGTAACTGATTATAATACAGGTATGAGAGCGGGTAACGGGGGCTGTAACTAATTATAATACAGGTATGAGAGCAAGTAACGGGGGGCTGTAACTGATTATAATACAGGTATGAGAGTGGGTAACGGGGGCTGTAACTGATTATAATACAGGTATGAGAGTGGGTAACGGGGGCTGTAACTGATTATAATACAGGTATAGGAGCGGGTAACGGGGGCTGTAACTAATTATAATACAGGTATAAGAGTGGGTAACGGGGGGCTGTAACTGATTATAATACAGGTATAAGAGCAGGTAACGGGGGGCTGTAACTGATTATAATACAGGTATGAGAGCGAGTAACGGGGGCTGTAACTGATTATAATACAGGTAGGAGAGCAAGTAACGGGGGCTGTAACTGATTATAATACAGGTATGAGAGTGGGTAACGGGGGCTGTAACTGATTATAATACAGGTATGAGAGCAAGTAATGGGGGGCTGTAACTGATTATAATACAGGTATGAGAGAAGGTAACGGGGGGCTGTAACTGATTATAATACAGGTATAAGAGCAGGTAACGGGGGGCTGTAACTGATTATAATACAGGTATGAGAGCGGGTAACGGGGGGCTGTAACTGATTATAATACAGGTATGAGAACGGGTAACGGGGGCTGTAAATTATTATAATACAGGTATGAGAGCGGGTAACGGGGGCTGTAACTGATTATAATACAGGTATGAGAGCAGGAAACGGAAGCTGCAACTGATTATAATACAGGTATGAGAGCGGGTAACGGGGGCTGCAACTGATTATAATACAGGTATGAGTGGGTAACGGGGGCTGTAACTGATTATAATACAGGTAGGAGAGCGGGTAACGGGGGGCTGTAACTGATTATAATACAGGTATAAGAGCAGGTAACGGGGGCTGTAAATTATTATAAAACGGGTATGAGAGCGAGTAACGGGGGGCTGTAACTGATTATAATACAGGTATGAGAGCGGGTAACGGGGGGCTGTAACTGATTATAATACAGGTATGAGAGCAGGTAACTGGGGCTGTAACTGATTATAATACAGGTATGAGAGCGAGTAACGGGGGGCTGTAACTGATTATAATACAGGTATGAGAGCGGGTAACGGGGGGCTGTAACTGATTATAATACAGGTATGAGAGCAGGTAACTGGGGCTGTAACTGATTATAATACAGGTATGAGAGCGGGTAACAGGGGCTGTAACTGATTATAATACAGGTATGAGAGAAGGTAACGGGGGCTGTAACTGATTATAATACAGGTATGAGAGAAGGTAACGGGGGCTGTAACTGATTATAATACAGGTATGAGAGCGGGTAACGGGGGCTGTAACTGATTATAATACAGGTATGAGAGCGGGTAACGGGGGCTGTAACTAATTATAATACAGGTATGAGAGCAAGTAACGGGGGGCTGTAACTGATTATAATACAGGTATGAGAGTGGGTAACGGGGGCTGTAACTGATTATAATACAGGTATGAGAGTGGGTAACGGGGGCTGTAACTGATTATAATACAGGTATGAGAGCAAGTAATGGGGGGCTGTAACTGATTATAATACAGGTATGAGAGTGGGTAACGGGGGCTGCAACTGATTGTAACACAGGTATGAGAGCGGGTAACGGGGGTTGTAACTGATTATAATACAGGTATGAGAGCAGGTAACGGGGGCTGCAACTGATTATAATACAGGTATAAGAGTGATGGTACAATTGTAAAAAACCTCTAGCTATGATAAAGATTAGACTAGGACAGATTTTTACAAAACAAAATTTCCATTATTTGACAGCAAGCAGATATTGAAAATTGCAAGACACTGAAACAAAAGTATATGAGAAATCTAAATACTGCAGAACATTTTTTTTATACAATGATTATTCCGATAAGAAGAAAGAATAGCAAAGGTTTGTAAACCTCCACCGTGGTCGGGGGCAACTGCAAAGAGAGGAACAGAGGAGAGGATGATGATGATGTAAAGGAGGAGGAAGAGGAGAAAAAAAAGCGGAGGAAGAAGAAGAGGAGGAGAAACAGAAGGAAGAAGAGGAAGAAGAAGAGGAGGAGAAACAGAAGGAAGAAGAGGAAGAAGATGAGGAGTAAAAAGTTAGAGGAGAAGGGAACGATGATGAAGAGGAGAAGAACGAAGAGGAGACGGGAAGGAGAGGAAGAGCAGAAAGAGCAGGGGAGTAGGAGGAAGAAGAGGGTAAGGGTAAAGGAGAAGAAGCGGAAAAGGAGAACGAGGAGGAAATACAGGAGGAATAAAAGAAGGAGGAGGAAGAAAAGGAAGGGGGAATGGGGAGGAGGAGGAGAAGAAGGAAGAAAAACAAAAGAAAGAAATAGAAAGAAGAGGAGGAAAAAAAAGGCTGAGAAAAGGAATAAGAATAAGAAGTAAAGGAGAAGACAAAAAAGGATCTTTGGGGGGGGGGGGAAGAGAAGAAGGAGGAAGAGAAAGAAGAAAGATGGAGAGATGGAGGAAGAGGAAGAAGAGGAGGAGTAACAGAAGGGAGGAAGTATTATGGTTAGAAGAAGAGATGAGAGTTCCAGGGTTGCCCTTGATTAGGAAAACAATCTTGATTTACACAAAGAACAGCGCCGACACGTATCCGCAGGTTGTGTATGGTACTGCGGCACAGCCTCATTCACACAGACGCAACCAATGCCCAGGTGAGGCGCTGTTACTGGTAATAAGGAGCTGCTGTTGTTTTTTTAACCCCTTTAAGAAAACAGTCAAACATGGCTGCTTCTACACTGTCACCCTCAAAGTTTGGTGCGCTCACTTATCCCATAGATATGCCACCAATATATGTATCAATAGAATCACTATCCTCCAAAAACAGTCCAGACCTGGCTGAGCCGCAATACCAGAGACAAACCGTAGACAGGTGTGGCGCTGTTTCTTCTATGGAGGGGGAACTCGAGTGATGTGCATTCATAGTGACGAGGAGCGATTTGTCATGGACTCCGCTTCGTTCGTCAGTTTAACACGCGCCGGTCACATGATCTGACAAGGTCTCCTCATTAAATGTTACACTTCACATTGTCTTACAAGATTTCAATTAAATAAGTGCGATCTGATACATTGGAAGAACCTTACAGAATGAGAAATCACTTGACTTGGCGACAACCTCACCATTTCACCCCATCATTCAGCCCAGTGACCGGCAGCGTCCATGTGACTGCGGTGATAATCTGCGGAGAAGAGCTGCAACAAATCACTGACTCGTTATAAAGACTGGAATGAGAAACTTCCGCTGCACCGACGAGACACAGTCAGGATCCAGCCATTATCTCTGCCTAGAATTCCCGCAGATATTACACCGGAGCTGCTCGGCTCTGCCCCTCAATGTGGAAGCACAGAGTCACAGAAATGTATTCACGCTGAATATCATCGACATCTCAGATAGATAAAGTGCTGAGTGTTTGCTGACACTTTACTCCTGATGGAAATTGTGATCTTAGTAAATACTTGAAAAGCTAGAAATAAATTAGCGCCACTGAAAAATAGTATCTATAAAGTGAGATGAGAAGATCGCTAGAAATGTGATAGATAGATAGATATAGATAATTTGATAGATAGAAAAATGAGGAATTCACGCCACTTCTGGGCTCCTGTGAACAAGGCAGACATAGCAGAGCTGGAGAGGGTCCAGAGGAGGGCAACTAAAGTAATAACTGGAATGGGGCAACTACAGTACCCTGAAAGATTATCAAAATTAGGGTTATTCACTTTAGAAAAAAGACGACTGAGTGGAGATCTAATTACTATGTATAAATATATCAGGGGTCAGTACAGAGATCTATCCCATCATCTATTTATCCCCAGGACTGTGACTGTGACGAGGGGACATCCTCTGCGTCTGGAGGAAAGAAGGTTTGTACACAAACATAGAAGAGGATTCTTTACGGTAAGAGCAGTGAGACTATGGAGCTCTCTGCCTGAGGAGGTGGTGATGGAGAGTTCACTAAAAGAGTTCAGGAGGGGCCTGGATGTATTTCTGGAGCGTAATAATATTACAGGCTATAGCTACTAGAGAGGGGTCGTTGATCCAGGGAGATATTCTGATTGCATGATTGGAGTCGAGAAGGAATTGTTTCCCCTTAAATGGGGAAAATTGGCTTCTACATCACAGGGATTTTTTTGCCTTCCTCTGGATCAACTTGTAGGATGACAGGCCGAACTGGATGGACAGAGGGCTTTTTTCGGCCTTATGTACTGTGTTACTATGTTACTATGTTACTTCCAAAAATAGATAATGTGTTTATTACACCAGGTGCGACGTTTCGGTCCTCTCTATGGAACCTTTTTCAAGCAATGACAAATGCTTGAAAAAGGTTCCATAGAGAGGACCGAAACGTCGCACCTGGTGTAATAAACACATTATCTATTTTTTGAAGTGGCGCAAAATTTCTAATTTTTATATTGATTTGGATTTTGGATCGCTTCCGTAACCGCTGGAAGATAGATAGATATTAGATTGATAGATAGATTGGATATATAGATAATAGATAATAGATAGATATTTGATTGATAGATAGATAGATAATAGATAGATAGATAGATAGATAGATAGAGAGATAATAGATAATAGATAGATAGATAGATAGATAGATAGATAGATAGAGAGATAATAGATAGATAGATAGATAGATAATAGATAGATAGATATGAGATAGATAGATAGATAGATAGATAGATAGATAATAGATAGATAGATAGATAGATAGATAGATAGATAGATAGATAGATAATAGATAGATAGATAGATAGATAATAGATAGATAGATAGATAGATAGATAGATAGATAGATAGATAGATAGATGATAGATAGATAGATAGATAGATAGATAGATAGATAGAGAGATAGATAGATAGATAGATAGATAGATAATAGATAGATAGATAGATATGAGATAGATAGATAGATAATAGATAGATAGATAGATAGATAGATAGATAGATAGATAGATAGATAGATGATAGATAGATAGATAGATAGATAGATAGATATAATATGATAGATCCTTTGGTAGTGCTGTGATAATAACAAGGATTTTCTATGTAGCAGTCGGATTCCGGAGACCAGGCTGCATGTGTCCGCAGGAGGAGGATGCACCATGGAGGGATCTCCTGCAGCTCTAAGTATGAAGCAGTGGATGTCACAATCCATTACAGATTTCTGATCAAGGATGAGAGCAAAATGTGAAATAAATTGATTCTGGACGCATTTCCTGCAGTCGGTGATTCTCCCGGGAAACCTCCTTTCAGTTCATTGGTTCACAATTGGTTTATGTTTTGCCCCTGATGGAATAATACAATCATGGAAGCCGAGAGGAGGCGCAAAGCGGGGGCCTCCTGAGCATCTTTTATTTGAAGGAACAGACCTTCTCATTCAACCTAACTCCAGATTCTCATCTTTTCTGCAACGTTGTAATTCTTTTCCATACCATTTTCAGGATCTCTGCTTGCTGTTGTGAATCGACACATTCAAATAAAAAAACAGGAAACCAATACTGAGAGTTTTTTTTTTTTTACAAGGGCATTAACTCCAGACAATTTTTTGAGTAAAGAAGACGCCGACTGATACATTTTACCTGCTGTGACCCATTGTAGCAGGAGATTGTTGGAGCACTTACAGAAGCAAAATCTGGCAGAATAAAACTTTAAATTCACACTCCTCCTGGTGGAAAAAGCTCCAATAAAGGTACAGTAAGTATTCCCTGCTCTACCCAGCCCTTTTCTAGTGCTGCCAGCAGTTTACCATGGTCAAAACTGCTGACAGATTCCACGGGATAGGGAATGTGTCTGATGAGTGGGAACAGACTGCAGGGACCCCCAACAATCACCAGAATGGGTGTCCTGTGACCCCCTCCACCTCAATAAAGTAAAGATGAGCTAATTTCCCAAAAAAATGTTGTTCTGGGTCCAAATCGACAAATAAAAAAAAGGAATTTGTGATTCCGAATTGGTAGAATGGAATCAATAATCTCTACAATGAAGCTGCCGTCAAGCACTCCTCTGATCTCCAGAAAGAAGCCAAGTACAGCGCTCCGCTATCTCCTCCACAGTCCCATAGGGATGAGCAGACCAACGGGGGACCTCTATCCTCATGATAGATGGAGGTCCCATTAATTTCCCTATCTTGCCTATTGGGGATAAGTTTAATCTTGGTCCAACCCCTTCCAGTTACATCCCATGGACCCCAGCAATCTCCTCAGGGATGCAGAAGCGCCCTACCCTGAGAATAATTTTAGTAGCATAAAAACATCCGCCTCCATGTTATCTTCTCCTTCTTCAGGTTTACATTCAGTTTGGGAACAAGGACAGGGCTTAGGTTGCATCCCAAAAAATTCTGCTCTCTTGTCTACCTGCAGTGGAGACCAAGCAATGCAAAGCTCTGCCCCTTCAGCAAGCTAGTGATGGCAGAGGACTCCCCTTTTCTAGAGGACTGTTCAATACAGAGTCTGCTGTAGATTATCATATGGAAAATGGGTTTCTGTTTTTCTTATTTTTCTAGAGATAGTTGACCTTTAAATGACTTATGTGACAGCAGGGGGTGACACTAAAGATGAGCTGCGTCCCCTCCTGATATGTCAGTATTACTGACTGCTTGTGTTCCCCATGCAATAATTCTGAAGTACAAACGAGCTGATGTGGTTCTTGCTTCTTGATTGTGATGGCCGGACAACTCGGACTGCCCTCACAATCTGCTACTCCTGCTCCGAGTAGCAGCGCAAGCGCAGAGGTTCTACTGCCGCTATTGGAGAGTCTGCGCATGTGCCGCAACACTTCTGGGTAGCAGCGTAGGAACAGTCCCTGCTTTGGAATTCAGAGCAGCGGTGCAGGTGCAAGACTGTCATGACCGGCTGTGATATCCAGCCCTGTCAATCAGGAGGCAGGGGAAGCATCCTCAGCTTCGGGGCACACCCCATCGCAAGTGTGGCGAGACAAATCGATTTGCTGATCTCTATTCTGGAACACCTTTTTATATAAACGGAGAATACAAATGTGATCGCACTCTATATCCAGCATTCTGCCCTGCCTCCATGCTGGATGAGACATTGGTGTACATTTTGGCCAAAGCGTAATAAGCCACTCACCACGTCAAGGTTGCCTCCATTTGAGTGGTCCCTAACGCTAGTTCCCACCTGTTCATGGGCCATGACAGCCACACAAAATCCAGGGAATGCAGGTCAGCGTGCACGCCAAGCACACTCTGCTTTTAACCCCGTCCGGTGTTATTACAGCTTACATCGGATCCAGGGATGCAAGTACCCACATGCACGCTGAGCCCACCATATACTTCTCCTGGAGCCAAATGGCCACTGGTAGGTTCTATATAAGCAGACTCAGTTTTATACTGACTTTAAAACCAGCCTCCAGGACAGATTGACTGATCAGGTGTGCATGACTCAAAGGAGATCGCCACGCCTCCAATATATGCTACATTATATTTTTATATAACTCCACGATAAACGTCCATCTGGGTGTTACCACATGGGGTGTTTCTGAACAGCAGCATTGTGTCACGGCAAGTGGGGATAAGAGGAACACCAAGTAAACAAATAGCAACAGGTAAACAGACTAGGCCCCAAATCTAGGGAGGAGGGAATGGTAACCTCCTAAAAATCCCTGAGCCTCTCCCTGACTGCTGACAGTATGAGCAAGTCCTGATGGTAAACAAACTCATACGCTGGAACCTAAGCCCTGCTGACACTGTCGCAAAGTGCAAACCCTAACTTGGGGAGCGGGGAATGAGACAGCCGTTACCTTCCACCGTGAAGGGACCAGCGTCTCCCTGAGAGCTAGAAGCAACACACGCACAAAGGAGAAAACAGGAGGACTTAGCTTGAGACGAGCGGGAAGTAGAGGATCCATAAACAACCTGTATAGAACTCCAGAAGGAAAATATCAACCGCAAAGTCAGCAGTAAGAGGCGGACTAAAGTAGAGCCTCTAAACAGCTAACGAGCAGAACCTGTGGAGAGGTGGGATCCTGCCCACAACAACAAACAGAAAGGAAACACAGAAAGACCTGTCAGATAGACTCACATGCTGCAAGTCTATCCGATCTTCTCAGATCTCTCACAGGGCAGGCAGCAACACACTGATTGGACTCTGCAGGGACACCCCCCCCCCCAACTGGTAACCCCAAGATGGACTTTTATTCATTAGTTTTTAGGAAGAATAATAGAGGACCTGCAGAACATAGAGCCATTTAGATAAAATCCCCAGGATTATCATTTCATATATATCGGACGATCAGTTTCCATGGCAACTTCTAAAAGAAAAGGAGAAAGGAAAAGGAGCAAAAAAGACAAAGATGGATTAATCTCTAAAAGAAGAATGAATGAATGCAGATGGCAAAGCTGAGCAACGCTTACTGCAAAATAGCATGGAGCTGATACACCCCATTAGAGCCTCTTGACATGACTCCTATTCCTGTGACGCCTTCTGGATTACTAGAGTGCGCAAAGCCAGATTGAATAGTCAATAATCGGCTTTCGCCAGTGAATGCTTGCTACAAATCAAGACTAAAGGGAGGCCTAAGCAAGAGGTTCCTGGCCGGCCGCATCACTGAGGTTCCTTGTAGAGGTTTTCAGTGGTCGTCGGTACTTAATGACAGCAAATTAACAAACCGGCCGATGCATTAAGAACATGGGTCCTCGTGAATCTAGTCTTAGGATCTTCCACCTTCATCTGCAGTCTTGACTTACGATAATATCTCACGATACTTTAGTTTAACCAATCATATCAGAGGAGAACGGGCTGGAACGTGCTTTGCGTTTTGTAATAGACAGATGTAGCAAAATGTAATATCCAGTTACATTTGGATACATCTGTATAAAGCACATTTAGGAAATAGTGAGAGACACACAACAATAACAAAAAAAAGACTTCTGATGTGTCCATGTGGCTAGCATATTATCCAGAGGGTATTCCTGATCTTTCAAGGGGGGCATCATGGAGATTTAAGTGGGAACCTGCTGATCTTTGTGTTGACGTCAATCCACCAGTACAACAGTGATATAGACTTAATGGAAGAGAAAGATAAATTATTTGGCTCACTGATTGTATTCTATGGACCTGTAAGTCAGGAGACCTAGTGAGCCGCTGAATCAGAGAAGATTGCTTCACCCATATCCGGCCTGTGGCCATTAGGGGCATGACTATTTCCTTTCAGCATTGGGCTCTTTGGCTTCAATCTGACCAAGGGTCAAATTTACATGTAGTTTGCATGTTCTTCTCATGTTCTTACGGTATTCCTCTAGTTTCCACACATATTCCAAAAACATACTGTGAAACTGTCCCCTGTTTATCTCTCAAACTAGATTGTGAGCCCATTGGGCATGGTGTGGGCAGAATATGCTGGTGCCACATATAACCAAGAGGAAGTAAATTAATCATGTGGGCAACAAATGGTATTATATTTCTATAATAAATATTTGAGGGCTTAAACTTCTCACGAGAAGCACCAACCAAATGTGGTTGACAGCATCAGGTGTCTGGTGGAGGCTCTTCCTCTGTCTTGATGACCTGTTTGGCCTATTTTATTGTTCTGACTCCCTATTCAATTTAATCAACTAGACTGTAGACGATATGTTAAATAATACAGTATAAAATATATACTTCATTATGGCTCCTCACCGAATCACAGCACCTGGGTGGACATACCTAGGACTCAGTTGGAAAAGGAGCTCATGGTAACCTTGAAAGCAGTTTCCTACTGGCTATAATATCACATGTAAAGGACTGAGCTAATGAATTCTATGAGTCACAAGAGATAGACGTTCTCTAGGTTGACCTACTCAAGAACAAGGGCCCCATATGCTGTTCTTTTCAGGGCCCCTTTGCTATCAGAGGTAAACTCCATCATGCACACAGTGAGGCTCTTGCATCAATCTCTTCACATCATTGCATTAAACATGTCAACCTCTACACAGTGTGGCATGGTCCCACATGGAGCAGACAGCCCTGGCATCGTCGGTCAGTCAGTAGAGCAATATACGTATAATTATGCATGCAAGTGACCGGCCGCATGGACACAAGATCCTGGTGTTCTACAGTTTAGTGTCTATACAAAGCACAGAAAACTAATCAGCAGCTTCCTGGACTCGTACGACTTCCTACAGCTGCAAATCACATTGTCTTTAATTAGTGGTTTAAAGCATGTCGGATAAATTGCCGCTCTGTACACTACCCAATTCTAATAGATTTGTGTCTGTTTCCTTGGGTAATACGGCTGGATGGATGGCCCCGAAAACCACACTTAATGTGATGTAAACAGAGGCAGGAGAGCGAGCAGACTGTCCTCATCACAGATTCATGCCTCTCACACAAAGGCTCAATCCTACAAGATGAATTACACAAGACTGGAAGAGGGTTAACATCTTAAGATTTGGAGTTGTTGGTCTCCACACACTCAGACCATGATAATATGGTGAATGATTAAGATTCTACATATTCTGAGTAGAACTTTCCACTTTTCTTGAGCTGATGCCCTGGTAATACATTGATCCCATCAAAATCAATTATTTTAAGTAAAGGAATGATCCCACTAGTCTTAAGATTATACAGGTGGTCCACCACTATTAATAGTGGCCCTTTGCTCCGGGAAATACCGGAAGATTTCAACTGGTGGACACAGTAGGGCATATTGAATGGACATATTCAATGAGGACAACCTTGTTTAACAGAAAATGCCAATTTAGTGACCCTTCTACTTTTAGCTATCTTCTGATGTGATACTGTGACACCCAGAAGAAGGGAACTTAATAAAAAGTTAATGCAGGTTAAATGTTTTTTTTAAGAAAAACTACTGATTTCAATGATGTATCAATCATCATGCCCAAGATAGAATTTGAGTGCGACTATAAAACACATTGGGTGTATCAGTTTGTGGTGGGCTCCTGGTGAAGAAAATAAAAATCTTGGAGTATCTATTTGCCCACTGTATGCTACCAGCATCAGACTGGGGTTCCTTGGTCCCATCAGGAGAAATAATTCTGAGGGTCACACTAAACAGATCGTCACTAAACTCAAATAGGTTACTTGAGAATCATCTCAAGAAATAATAGATTCTTATGGTAAGTGATTGGATCCAATGTCATCTCCAAATGGGGTTGTCTTCTGCTGAATTTTTGGGGTTGGGGGACCATCTGAGTCTGGGCTTGCTGGAGGATCTTTTGGAGATCTGATCATCTGATCCGACCATACATTCAACTGCCTTGTGCAATGGTTAATCACGAGGACCAATATAATTGGTTGCCTAGGTTAAAAACTCATTTTCATACACCTTATTAGGTAAGGTTCTGTTGAAGAGTGTCATTGCTTGAGCGTGGCTACAAACAGCATCTCTCGCTCTGAAGAAACTGTCTTGCATTACACAAAAACCCATTGATGTGAATAGATGCTGTATAATGCTTCATTTCCTCTGTGGTGACGCTGTTGGGAAAGTCAACACTTGGTTTCCCGCATAGATTACTGCTGATCCCAGGAAATCCCAAAAGAGGGCCACCTTGTGATTAGTTTATTGTCGAAATAACCTTCAATAAACTAAGAATTGTCCAAAAGGGAGAACCTCTTGAATTTACCATCCACAAAACAATATTTGCTTTAGTATCATTTTATGATAAAAGGGGAAAAAAATGGTTGTCAAACAAATTGCTTTCCTCTTTTGAAAATTTTCAAATGGGACTTGGGAAAACCGAAACAAGTTCCATGTGATTTGTCACCATCCGCATTGACAGCTATTACATTGCATTTTATTCCACCTTGTAGAGCAGCGCGGCATTCAGGATAATGAAATAGCTGACCATCCATAACACAGGATAAAATCTCCCGAGATCTAAGCAATGTTTTCTCATCTCACAATGCAACGCGCGGCTGGGCTATGGGTGGTCAATCAAGTATTATGTTCTACACTATATTGCTGCAATTTTTGTCACTAAGAGAAAAGCTGCATGGATGGATGGCTGCCTATGACCTTGTTATGTGCAAGTAAAAGTTGTTGTGTATTGATTTCAATGCAGAACAATTTTATCCACACATAACGGCTTCTCCCGTTGACATAACTGGGATATTATCTGTATTGATTTGTATACATAACCCCACTTAAATATACAAGCGGATAAAGTAATAGGCACATTCTCTCTGCAGTGGGTTACAGTGTTGCACCATTCAAAAGGATGATAAAACACCATTTACAGCTTTCAGAAATGATTACCCCATATATATTCCCATAGGTGGTCGAAGGCAGTCAGGTTCTTGTTAAGATAATGGAATTACTTCTTTTTATAGCTTAGTATTGCAAAATGTAGAAGAACAGCACAAGTGTCTGTTGAAATTAAAGATTTATAGTGCGATAGAAACTTCACTTTTGAGTAGACCTCAAAAGGCCTCTAAAGTCTACAAGAACTGGCAACCAACCGTGGTTGAAGACCTAGAAAGCTCCATGCTCAGTAAAAAATGTTCATTCCTTTCCACATTGTCACTAGGGATGAGCGAAACATCCGAAGTCGATTCGCATAAAACTTCAGTCCAATGCTGTACGGAGCGAGAGTTCCGTACAGTATTAGAATGTATTGGTTAAGATGAGCCAAAGTTATTACTTTGCGAAGTCTCACAAGACTTTGCGTAATAACTTCATAGATACATTTTTACTGTAAAAAAAAACATTTCCCAAACTCGGCTTCAGTTCCAAGTGGTAGCTTGCTCCATACAGTGTTGGACCGAAGTTTTATGCGAATCGACTTCGGATGTTTCATCTGAAGTCGATTCACTCATCCCTAATTGTCACGTTCGCGTATGGGAGGGAAACACCACACCGAATATAGGAGGGAAAGGGGTGAGGGATTAAGGCCTTGAAACTAGGGAAAGGAGATGGACACCTCCTAGTAAAACCCTAATCAAAGTCCTGACTAACTACCAGTATGAACAGACCCCAGAGGTAGGTGAGTTCATACACCGTAATACAGATCCCAGAGGTAGGTGACAGGCAGGGAAATGCAACACACAAAATAACCCAAATAAAATACAAAAGGGAAAGAAAACACAGTGGCTATGGCAGCACCAGGAACTCTAGCCGAGATCCACACACCAGCTATCCACAACTCCAACCGAAGCTATAAACCGCATAGCATAGTGGAAGAAACAACAATAAATAGAGAAGGTTAGATGACCATAATAGCCACACCTGGGGAAAGAAGGTGTGGCTCGCACCAGAAACAACACAGACGTCATTTGATCCGACAGAAAACATGTCAGATCAAACCACGTGTTGCCAGTCTCACAGATCTCCTGCCACCTGTCGCGGGAACGTCCGTGACACATATCCACTTGAGTCATCAATTTTGGTAAAATGAAGTTTTTTTTTGTTTTTTTTTATAACTGGCCGCATAAAGATGAAAAGAACAAGAATGCATGGTCAATGTCACATGAGTTCTTCAGCTAAATGATATCAAAGTAACTTACAAATTTATATCATTATCATTTACCCAATACATAAATATAGACATAAGGATGAGGAGGCTTACTAGAAGACATCAAAGTGGGGTTCCTCCTGGTGCATGCCAAAATATTCTCCATCATCTAAGCATAATAGACCCCATGTGCGTACCTGTCCATTCCTATTGTAAAGTAGGGAGAGGTTGGTGGTTTGATCATACTGCTGGTTGTCTCCTCCTTGAACCCTGCTTAGATTCACAATGCCAAAGGTGAAGGGAAATGGAAACAACTAAAGCCCCTCTTCACCATATCCATATGGACCACAGGGGCTATACTTATGGCACATTTCTTTAAAGGGAGCTTGTTAACAGATTTTAGGGTATTAAAGGGGTTTTCCAGGCTCCTAATTTTGATGTCCTATCCTCAGTATAGGTCATTAATATCTGATCAGTGGGGGCACCCCCACAATAAGCTGTCCCCTGCAGCCTTCAGTACGCAAACTAGCTCCTGAATGCTGCAGGATGCACAGCTCAGTTCAAAGTGTAGTAGCTTTGCTGTGTTATTGCAGCGTATCTGATGCCAGCAGATGTAAGATGTGCTCATTTTCATATATTTTTCCCAGAAATCCAGAGAAGTATTGACTGGCTTAGAATCATCCTCTTGCATGCTCAGTGCCCTCAATAAACCCCAACCAAAGCTTCTCAGACAGCCAAGCAAATTTCATTTGCTCAACTCTGTTGAAGGGTATTTACCCAGAAAGAGCTCTAATATCATGTGATGATAATGAGATGACTACTGAGAAGTTATCTCATCAAATAAGGAAGTATCAGCCTAGTGGTCAAAGAGTCAAAGTTTCAAAATTTCTTTAAAATATAGATAACATAAAAATTATTTATTATTTTCTAAAGAAACATTTTCTTTTAAGTAAAAGGAGAGCTCTTCTAAAGAGCTTTTTTGGCCAAGACATTAGTAAGACTTATCCATAGGCACTTATTATCTGATATGCCGATTGGGTTGAGGACACGTCCATATTTTAACATGTTTTTTATAAAGAGTCATATGTTAAACAGTTTTTCCTTTCACAGCCCGGTCAGGGGCTGATGTGTTATATTTTACACAGAATCCATTTAGAATAACAATATCAGCAGTGACACATAGTGATATAGGTGTTAACAAAATGTAGTCTTGCATCATTCTAATTACTTGCTCCACATTGCCTCTTAGAGATTACATTTTTGTTTCTTTAGTGAGAACCAAAGACTATTTCATGCCAATCATCGCAATGGATGATATAGAGGTAGAGAAAGTAAATGCTTTCAGGGGATACAATAAGAAAGGTGAGTGTAGCATTCTCAAACTGTGGGATTTGGTGCATAACTACAGTGAATTTTTCCAATGGAGTAAAATATATTATAGAGCTAAAGAGGTTCAGAAAAGTTTAAAGGTTCTCCCAAGGGGCGTAGCTGTAGGAGGTGTAGAGGTAGCAGTCGCTACTGGGCCAAGGAGCCTGAGGGGACCCAAAGACCTTTGTGCCACGTAAGACAACACTGGTATTATAGAAAGTGCATGCTGGTCAAGTTACACCTCTGGCTGAAAGGAAGGGGTTAGATCAAGGATTTGGCATGGGGGAGGTGGCCGTTTCAATTTTTGCCTTAAGGCAGCACGAAGGCTATGTGCTTCCCTGCCCACAAGGCAATGAGAGAAAGGAGGCCCTAGCTGAACTCTTGCACCAGGGCCCATGAGCATTTAGCTATGCCCCTGGTTATCCCCATTCCACAAGATAGGGAATAACTAACTGTCCAATGGTGGTCTGACCTCTGGGATCACTGCTGATCCTGAGAACTGGGGTCTCATTCCCCTATCCAGATAGAGCAGCAGGTCAAGGATACACCCTGCTGGTCCATTCTTTATTTACGGGACTGTCTGAGATAGCCAGGTACAGCACAAATGGAATGATAAATTGCCCTATTGTGTCCATTGGGGATAATATATACAGTACAGACCAAAAGTTTGGACTCACCTTCTCATTCAAAGAGTTTTCTTTATTTTCATGACTATGAAGGCATCAAAACTATGAATTAACACATGTGAAATTATATACATAACAAATAAGTGTGAAACAACTGAAAATATGTTATATTCTAGGTTCTTCAAAGTAGCCACCTTTTGCTTTGATTACTGCTTTGCACACTCTTGGCATTCTCTTGATGAGCCTCAAGAGGTAGCCCCCTGAAATGGTCTTCCAACAGTCTTGAAGGAGTTCCCAGAGATGCTTAGCACTTGTTGGCCCTTTTGCTTTCACTGTGCGGTTCAGCTCACCCCAAACCATCTCGATTGGGTTCAGGGCCAGTGACTGTGGAGGCCAGGTCATCTGGCGCAGCACCCCATCACTCTCCTTCATGGTAAAATAGCCCTTACTTTCAAAGTTTTCCCAATTTTTCGGCTGACTGACTGACCTTCATTTCTTAAAGTAATGATGGCCACTCGTTTTTCTTTACTTAGCTGCTTTTTTCTTGCCATAATACAAATTCTAACAGTCTATTCAGTAGGACTATCAGCTGTGTATCCACCTGAATTCTCCTCAACGCAACTGATGGTCCCAACCCCATTTATAAGGCAAGAAATCCCACTTATTAAACCTGACAGGACACACCTGTGAAGTGAAAACCATTTCAGGGGACTACCTCTTGAAGCTCATCAAGAGAATGCCAAGAGTGTGCAAAGCAGTAATCAAAGCAAAAGGTGGCTACTTTGAAGAACCTAGAATATGACATATTTTCAGTTGTTTCACACTTGTTTGTTATGTATATAATTCCACATGTGTTAATTCATAGTTTTGATGCCTTCAGTGTGAATCTACAATTTTCATAGTCATGAAAATAAAGAAAACTCTTTGAATGAGAAGGTGTGTCCAAACTTTTGGTCTGTACTGTATGTATATATATATATATATATATATATATATATTTATATAAATTAGCTGGAATTATTTAAGGTATATATGACCCATTTCCCCCTCCATTTTTAGGTTCAGGAGTCTTGTAGACAAGGATATCTAGACTTTACATTTTATATTTCTGTAAATGTAACCAACATGTAAATGTATCAAAATGCTAGATTAGAGGTATTTCACCAAGGAAAAGACAGATATAAAAACTGTGAAGGCCACAATGCACTGATAAATATAGTATATAGTCTGCATATAAAAGGACATTTTAGAGAGTTGTCCACTTTGGACAACCACACTTCACTGAGCAGCTATTCCAGTGACTAGATTATCGAAAATAACTTTTCCTGAGCTTTTTCTACTTATTGTCAATATTATATGTCCTACTAAGTAACGGTCCATCAATGGCCAAATTAAGATGCTGATCAACACATATTAGGCCACATCATGGGACAATATGCACAAATTTAATCACCCACAGTCAAGAGTCATGACCTGATGACCTATTTAAATGACACCAGTCAACCAGGGACGGACTGGGAACTTAAAGTGGCCCTTGAAAAAAAATGAAAAGTTGCCCCATATTGTAAGCAGGTCCAAATTGATTGAATGAAGTGCAACACAAGTAGGTGGGGTCAGCAATACCATAGCGCAAAATACGATCCCATCTGAACGATATTTCACAGTTCAGCACAATATACTCTCCCAAAATCCCCTTGTGTCCTTCAATAGATGCCATTTTCTGTCCTCTTCCATCAGTTGTCTCTGATTAAGATATGGAGCAGGAGGCTAGGGGTTGCAGATCTCCCAAGTGTCCCTCTTTTTGACCCAAGTCTCTCTGTCCCTCTTTGCTCCACAAATGTTCCTCTTTTCGGCCTGATATAAATTTTAATTGTTACATTTACAATATTGATACAGAAAGTGTTTGGCTAGTTCCCATGTGCATATTAGAGCCCTACTTGTATATTATTTCATTATTTGATGCAACATGAATTTTAGAAATTTCTATCATCTGATATTTTTTGCATTTCTTAAGAGAAAACTATTAAAGTGTATAGAAATGCAGGAAAAATTGATCTTTCACGCAATGAACCATAGGTGTCCCTCTTTGAACATCCAAAAAGTTGGGAGGTATGGGGTTGAGGTGTGGGCCATAGAAGTTGAATTCAGGAGGGCATGTGAAGCTGCTAGCCTGATTCTCACAGCTTCAATTACCAATGAGAGCTCATTATATACTCCGCCAGCGACAGTGAGGGGTGCTTGGGAGGCCCACTGAGCATTGGCCCACCGGGAAATTTCTCGGTAAGGTCTATGGCCAACCGCCCCTGCAGTCAACATACTGTATGGGTAATGTTCATTGGTATACGTGCCATGTAGGCAGACCATTCCCATGGAGCCCATATACAAAACTGTGAGACCTATAGATTATGTGAAAGACTACCCATACTCTTAAGAGCTTCTGACCTTCTGACAAGAAGGATGAGGAAGTACTACAAGATTCACGTCACAGAAAAGCAAGATTACAGATGTATACCTTCTCATGACTATTTTAAAGGGGGGTTACTAGAAAAGATCTGCTTTGCACTTTCCAAACAGTGACACTCTTGACCATGAGCCGTATTTGATATTGTAGCCCAGTCATATTCATGTAAATGGAGCTGGACTGCAATACCAGACATGGCCTGTGGACCAAAGTGACACTGTTTCTGGAAATAGAACGGATTTTTCTTTTCTTACTGACAACCTCTTTAAATACTAGTACAGTATATACTATAAATATTGACTGATATCAATTATAATTCTCTAAAACTGTTAATATCAAAGGTTTGCTGTTGCAACACATCCCCGAGGGTGTTAAGGTTCTGCTCCCATAAAACTCAAGCATTTGATTCATGCAAAAATATTTTGTATATATGTACTCCTGGGGAAGATCATGTCCTTCTGTCACTTCTATCTAGTGAGAAAAAGAGATAAGGTTTCTGCCAGTGACGGAGTCACTTATTGGGTATGACATGTTAAATTTGGTATGCAACATAGCGTAATTATACCTATAACATCCCGAAGAGTCCTGACAACATAAGTTGTGATGCATGTCATATTGAAAGACGAATACAAGGAAATATGTCACAAGGAGATCAAAAGTTAAAACTGATGAAAGGTCAGAACAAAAAATATACAAGACACCTCATAGGAAGGCGGCGAGTTACTACTGCCTTCTCTCCAGTGTGTACATCGTGTTTGATGCTTGTTACATTTATGAGTTTTTGGAACAGAGCTTTTCTGAATATCCAGCAAGGAAATGGAGTCTGAGACCCAAACAACAGGGTTAATCTCTTTCTAATATTATTATGTTCTCATCAAGAGGGGGATCAATTCATCTACGGTACTTAAAAAATATATATGTTTTTTGCTAAAATTAAGAACTGAAAATGCAACGAGATTCCAAAAAAAAAAAAAAAACATAAAAAAGGGGTTGACCAGAGTTAGAAAAAAACTACTTTCTTCTACAACAGTGGCACCTTGGTGCTCAGGTTGTGTGGGGTATAGCAGCTTAGACACAAACATAATGGAGCTCAGCTGTATTAACAGACACAGCCCATGAACAAGGGGGAAGGGGGTTCATTGGAAGAAAGCGGCCATGTTTTTGTAATTCAGGGCAACCCCTTTAAAAAGCAATTTTATGTTTCTTCTTCTTCATTTAATTCCATGGTGCTGTAAAAATGAAAATGGTGAGCAAAACAAGTACAAGAAGCATGAACAAGACAAGTTACAAACTGGTACCCTATCTACTGTATATGTGGATGCAGAAAGCCCCCCCCCCCCTCCCCCTTCAGGTATCAATGTGACATTTGAACCATTTAAATGTCCATACTAAATTATAGTCACAGTTTAAAAAAATAAGGACCATGATGTTTTTCATTTTCATTAGTAGGATATCCTATGGACGCAGAGATTGTAGACTATAGATGTTGCACTCTTTCACCGCTATTCAAGCTTGGATTCTCTATTTTAACATAAATAAGCTTCTTCACTTACAATGCTGTTCTAACACCTCTCCCGAAGCACTTTAATCCAGCCACAAAAGCAATCAACAGCTCACTTTCATGCTGATTATGATAAACAGATTATACTGACAAAGCATGGGTCATTACACTAGTATTTAATGTCAGAGATTCTTTGTACAAGTTATTGCAATTGGGATATTGCAATTGGGAAAGCCAATCTTATGACTAGGGAAACATTTTGAAGAAGAAAATCACAGAAAATCTAGTTACTTTGACGACTATACTATACTAATATTAACATATAATGGAATAAAATGGACTGTTTTACACTTAGATGACCTCCGGCTCAGTGGTCTCACAGCGTGTAGGGATGAGCGAACCTGTGGAATGCAAAAGAATATGGCTATTTAGGGGTTAAAAAAACAACTCACCTTATCCACTTGATAGCGCTGCAGCAGTCTCTTCTATCTTCATTCAGCAGGACCTGTTTTGTGCACAATGATGTCATTGCGCACATCTCAGGTCCTTTGGCAGGTCCTGCTGAATGAAGATAGAAGAGACTGCTGTAGTGCGATCAAGTAGATGAGGTGAGTAGCTTTTTTTTTTAGTTTTTTCTTAACCCCTAAATGCCATATTATTTTTCATTCTGTGTTAAGAATGCTAATATTTTCCAATATAATCATGTTATAACAGAAAATAATAAAAACACCGAAGCCGTACTTCAGTGAAAAAGTACGGGTTTGCTCATCCCTAGACGAGTGTACTTTCCACTACTTAAATGGCATTGGAGCAAATTTTCTTTTTTTTAATCAAGTTAAATAAAAAAATAACAATAAATTACCTTTTAAAACCCAATGAAGCTCCAGCACTGCTAGGGTTTAAAAAATACAATGGGATGAATAAAATAGGTAACTTTTTTTTTTACAAAAATGTTGTGTACTAACATATGCCTTATTGAGGACATGTCAGATGGATGCATTTAGGGGCCAAGTCCAATGGGCATCCAGTGGTTATATGCATGGATGTGATGTCAAAAAGGCAACACATCATGGTTCATTAATAACATGACTGTACCGTGGAGAGCAAGGAAAGTTCCCATTCGGGACACGTTCAAAAGTGTCTTATTTTTTTTATTTTATATATATTTTTTTTAAGTTTATAACCAAACATTTCCTAAGAAGTTTACTGTCATGAAAAATGCCAGTCACATCCTGTCCAAAATTCCCCGAAAAACATCAATTGTTTACATGTAAATTTTTGCAGCTCCATATGGATTCATTCTTATTTCAGCATTAAATGGAGGACATGAAAGGCTATGCGCGGCTAGGTACTCGCCTTCTGAGCTCCTTTCAACAGGTTGTCAGGATGCAGTACACAGCGAGCCTCATTCTCGATGCATTCTGCTTTTCTCTTGGCAAAGCTTTTCTGAGTGAGAGTTTGAAATCTCTGGTGCCAGTCGATCTCCACACACCTGCTCCTAACAGAGCCCTCTCTAGATCAGCCTTCAATCTCCATACAGAAAAGGTTTTACACCTGCATTTTAAATCAAAGCCCGAGCCGAGAAGGAATAATGTATGAAAATAGCAAACCGCCAACCTTTCTCTGTAGAGATCATGACAGAAGAACAAACTGTGATGGTTGAAGGCAGTCTGAAAAGACTGAGTTGTCTTTATACCCGCTAATAAATAATCCGCCTGAATACCACCTGAAAAATGGAAATATATCACATTTTGGTTTTAACTGACCGTAACTAAAAGTCTTAGAATATGGTATAAATTTTTTTTTTTTAATAGGTCCCTTTACACAGGTCGATACTCTGGTCAATTATTATTTGTATAAACGCTTGTTCCTGATAATTGTCCTGTATTAAAAATGTTAGTTCATCGGGTGATTGTGTCTTTCGGCCAGCACCAAAAGTCATCGTCCCTGTGAAGCAGATCAGCCTGAGTAAACAAAGATCTGCTGACCAGGAACAACGATTCTCTATGGGGACAATGAATCATTTTATCCATCAATTGTAGAGGTGATAGCTGCATTTAAATGCAGCCCTCATCATAGCGGATGATCAGGGAATGTCTGGTTCATTTTTGATCGGTCTGTGTACAGGGACCTTAAAGGGAACCCGTCATCAACTTTATGCTGACCTCACTGAGGGCAGTATAAAGTAGTGACAGAATTGCTGATTTCAGCGGTGTGTCACTCATGAGCTAAAAGTAAGTGGTTGCTGAGAACCATCCTCATAACCATTAAAGCCCAGGCCTTGAAAAGAGTCAAATCTACCTTAGAAGAGTCATGGTTATTCCTAATCTCCTCCTCTCCTCCCATCTGCTGATGATTGGCAGTTCTCTCCTAGATAAAAAGGGAGAAAACTGTAGAAGACTGCCAGTCATCAGCAGGTGGGCAGGAGAGCAGGAATTCATGAATAACCAGGACTCTTCTCAGGTGGCCGTGACTCTTCTCCAGGCCCAGTCTGCAATGATTATGATGTTGGTTCTTGGCAACCACTTACTTTTAACTTATTAATGACAGACCGCTGAAATCAACTTACCTGCCTCTACTTTATTCTGACGTTAGTATGGGCAACATAAAGTTGATGACAGGTTCCTTTTAAGTCTGACTTGTAATTTTTTGTTTTGTTTTTTAAAGGGCAAGAATTAAGTTTTTAATTTTGTTTGCTTAAGGGTCCATTCACACGTCCGTTGTTTCTTTCCTGATCTGTTCCGTTTTTTGCGGAACAGATCTGGACCAGTTCTGTACCCATTCATTTTCAATGGGTCCTGAAAAAAATCGGACAGCTCAATGTCTGATTTTTTTTCAGGACCCATTGAAAATGAATGGGTACAGAACTGGTCCAGATCTGTTCCGCAAAAAACGGAACAGATCAGGAAAGAAACAACGGACGTGTGAATGGACCCTTAGTCATACTTCCGTCACCGATCCCCCGTCACTTCCATTTTAACACTTCTTGGGTTCCACAAAGGTCTCTCCCTTGTCCCTTGAGACACAGCCAATTACTGGCCAAAGTAGTAATCTGGTTAAGCCATTGATTGGCTAAGCGGTCACAGTTTCCGGATAAGAGGAATCATAAAGTAGGGACCAGAAGTTGAGGATTGAGAACCGTGGGGGATCAATGAGTTGAATATGACTTAATAATTATTTTTTTTAAACTCTTCTGGACAATTTTGTTGCCCTGCCATATTGAATCAGGAACCAGAACAAGACAATGACATTTACCATCAATTTTAATGTTTGCAGCCTTTTGTGGACAGTGATGTGATGCAAGTCTGCATTGTCCCTGCTGCTGAACATTTTTTTTTTTTAAATATGATTGATTAGTTTATTGGCAAGAGTAGTCTCATAAGTTATGTCACAACATGGATGTGATGTCCCAAGGGCACACATCATGGACCTTTTTAAAAAGAGAATATCCTTGCATCAAAAAAAAATGTTTATGGTGTTACAAAAAGTTTTTATAACTGATTAAAAGTGTGGCTAGGTAAATATAATATTTAGGTAAATGGGGCAAAGTACATAAACAAGACATGGAGGTTTTTCAAGAGTCTTCAAGTTTTGCTTTTAGATTGCAACATTTTTGTAACTTTTTATTTATTTATTATTTATTTTTACACTATGACCTTTTTATAGTGCCCGATGTTTGACATGCCAGTGGCTGCCACTTTAAATCATCATGCCTTTAATATATAAAGGGAATGTGTCACTCTTTCTATGCTTATGAGTCTAGAAGGCAGTCCTACTTACTAAATGACAGCTACCAGTCAGAGTAGAAACACACACACGACTATAAAGCATAAAATTTCAATAAATAAAATTGATATCACGCTTTCTTGATTTGTAGGGACCTTGTCAACATGAAAATGCAATCTGCAGGCAGCATGTTATAGAGCAGAAGGAGCTGAACAGGTTGATATATATAGTTGTATTAGAAAAGAAAAGATTGAATAGACTTCCTTTTTATTCCTTTACATCCATGCAGTTTCTTTGCTTAGAGGCTATGTGCACCTTTGGGGGCAATTTAAAAAAAAAAAAAATATTAATGCATTGTGCTCATTTTAAACTAAAAATATTTTTTCTAATTGGTCTTTATTAAAAATATGAAGCCCTTTTTTCTGTATAGAGCTGAGATGCTCTAGTAGCACCGCCCGGATTTTCTGTCTTTTCCGTCAGACCAGGAGCAGACGGACTCCTTATCTCTGCTCTCTGACCTTATAAACACTCATTATAGCTCAGTTCTTATTTTATAAGAATGTGGCTTAAATACGCATCTATGACCTCTCACTATTTTGAAGATAAGGTTTATTAGATAATCCAAAGTGAAAGAGAAAGTACCAGTCACAGAGCTAGAAAAACAGTTAACCCTTTGTGACAGAACATCTCAATATTTTTAATAAAGGTCAATTGAAAAAATGATTTTTAGCCAAAAATGAGATGCAATGCAATCATAAACAAAAATTGCCTCCGATGGTGTACATAGCCTTTAAGAGTCAAGTAAGCAATCCTCATAACTGATTGACAACTACTAGTCACTGAGGACGACTTCCCACTCCATATATAAGCATAGAAAAAGCAGGGCAAGTTTTACTAAATATTTTCCCATAAATTCAAATATCAATCTGCTCAGTTCCTCCTGCTCCATAACCTTCCGCCTGCAGAATGCACTCCATTTTCATTGGCAACAAGTTCCCTTTAAGTGGATTATATGTCCCTTTAAGGGGATCACATATCAGCAAAGACTAAAAATCTGCCAGTAAATGGAGTAAACAGAGAGTTAAAGGGTTGACAATTTCTGGGATGCAGCTGGTAAAGTGTCAGCAGAGAGACAGCAACTGTGCTTTGGGCGGTGGAGTCAATATCGCTGCGGCAGAGGGAATAAAGTGCCTTAATTCCATAATACAATGAGATGAGGATGGAGGGTGTGGGCTGAGTTGATGATTGGCCTGAGGCCAAAACAGAACGTAAATGCAGACTTGTTAAACACAGGAGGATTAATTAGTGAATAAGTCATACTGAGAGATCGACACGCGATCACGTGAGGGAAGCCAGAATTCCCACGCTTTTGAAAACCAATCTTGAGGCTCTGTGGAGTGAAGTCTCTTTGCCATTACGGTTAGAAGACAGCAATGCCTGTTGTTAATTAATACCGAGATCCGGGAACAGATTACAGCGGCGCAAAGAAACTGAAATTTGCACTTCCATCGGCCATGCAATGACACGGCTAGCTATGCCGGACAGTTACTCTGTATCAACCGTACAGCTGAGAAATCTGTTGGATCTATGGAAAAGGCGAGAGCTACACGTTACATCGCTGTGTTATCATGATGCACAAAAGAAACCGCTCAGTTGTGCACTAAGTTGCAAAATGTAGATTAAAATTCTACTACTATTGAGCTTAATGGTTCAAAAATCCAGGTATTCTGCCGTGCAAAACAAATGAAGCCAATCGGAAAATGACCCCATATTCTGGTTCTGCATTATGGATATACACTCACCTAAAAAGAATTATTAGGAACACCTGTTCTATTTCTCATTAATGCAATAATCTAGTCAACCAATCACATGGCAGTTGCTTCAATGCATTTAGGGGGGTGGTCCTGGTCAAGACAATCTCCTGAACTCCAAACTGAATGTCAGAATGGGAAAGAAAGGTGATTTAAGCAATTTTGAGCGTGGCATGGTTGTTGGTGCCAGACGGGCCGGTCTGAGTATTTCACAATCTGCTCAGTTACTGGGATTTTCACGCACAACCATTTCTAGGGTTTACAAAGAATGGTGTGAAAAGGGAAAAACATCCAGTATGCGGCAGTCCTGTGGGCAAAAATGTCTTGTGGATACTAGAGGTCAGAGGAGAATGGGCCGACTGATTCAAGCTGATAGAAGAGCAACGTTGGCTGAAATAACCACTCGTTACAACCGAGGTCTGCAGCAAAGCATTTGTGAAGCCACAACATGCACAACCTTGAGGCGGATGGGCTACAACAGCAGAAGACCCCACCGGGTACCACTCATCTCCACTACAAATAGGAAAATGAGGCTACAATTTGCATGAGCTCACCAAAATTGGACTGTTGAAGACTGGAAAAATGTTGCCTGGTCTGATGAGTCTCGATTTCTGTTGAGACATTCAAATGGTAGAGTCCGGATTTAGCGTAAACAGAATGAGAACATGTATCCATCCTCTGATGGCTACTTCCAGCAGGATAATGCACCATGTCACAAAGCTCGAATCATTTCAAATTGGTTTCTTGAACATGACAATGAGTTCACTGTACTAAAATGGCCCCCACAGTCACCAGATCTCAACCCAATAGAGCATCTTTGGGATGTGGTGGAACGGGAGCTTCGTGCCCTGGATGTGCATCCCTCAAATCTCCATCAACTGCAAGATGCTATCCTATCAATATGGGCCAACATTTCTAAAGAATGCTATCAGCACCGTGTGGAATCAATGCCACGTAGAATTAAGGCAGTTCTGAAGGCAAAAGGGGGTCCAACACCGTATTAGTATGGGGGCACTAATAATTCTTTAGGTGAGTGTATAGTTATGATTGCAACCCAGTAAATAGGATCCATCACAATCAGACTCATATCTGCATGTATTTATAAGCCTGCATGAGTATGCCTCTATCTAAGGCAGGGATCAGCAACCTTCGGCAATCAGCACTCCAGCTGTTGTTAAACAACAACTCCCAGCACGCGCTTTCCAATTCTGTGGGAGCCAAGCAAGTGTGCATGATGGGAGATGTAGTTTCACAACACCTGGAGGGCCGGAGGTTGCTGATCACTAAACTAAAGGCTCATACACATAAACGTGCTGTGGACCGCATATTGCAGTCTGCAATGCGGAGGCCCCAACTGTAAAGCTGCCACATGCGGATCACGGACCCATTCACTTAAATGGGGTCCACGATCCTCATGCGATGGTCCGCAACGCAAAAAATGCTTCCGTGGGGTTCTGTGCCTCCATTCCGAACCAAACTTCCGGATTGCAGGCCCATTCAAGTGAATGGGTCCGCATCCGTGATGCAGGGTGCACACTGCCGATGCCCGTGTATTACGGACCCGCTGTTTGCGGACCAAAATACGGGCACGGCCGGGCAACAGCCGTGTGCACGAGCCCTAAACCTGATCTTCAGCATACTGTGGCAAAACAAATTATTTATGAAACCACGGTGGAATGTATCTGACAATAAATTACAGATAAACTATTAAGAGAAAGAGCAACTCCCCAAAAAAAGCATTAGGGTGTGAATACATCATTCGAATCAAGCAGAAAACTTTTTCATACGAGAACAAAGCTTCATATCAATTACGCCTGAACGCTCATTGAGACGCTCCATGAATAATTGCCACTTAAGTATACAATCTATCTTACAATAGTTAAAAGGAGCCAAACCAAATAACATAACTTTTATATACTACCGGGGATAAGTGTAAAGAGCTCGATATGACGAAGTATTGGAAATATCTCACTATCTTTAATGGTTTCAGGGGAAACGTGAGGTTATGGATCATGAAGCACACGCTAAATGTATATGTAAATGCAGAGTTGTGAATAATACAAAGTAGAGAGATAGCTAGAGTTTCGGACTGGGATCAAATCTGTGCATTTCTACTTATATGCAAGGGATGACCACAGTTCAAGGTTTATTCTATAAGATCCTAAATTGTAAGAAAATGGAAGCAAGTGGATCCCAAGACTGGAACATTGATATCATCAAGTCTATTCCCCTGAAGGAACAACATAGCTATAGCTCCGAGGAGATCTTTTCAATCATGTAAAGTTGACATATCGACTAAAAAGCTTTAGATGTTCTTCAGGGACCATTTAAGTATCTACTCTACTCTTCAAGAACATTCTCATGGTTTTGCAATATTGTTGTATTGCAGAAGGAGCTGTTGACAAAGCTGTTGACAAAGCAAGGGAATGAGTACGGTGTCAAAGAAGTCCTATTCTTATTAAAAATTTAAAGAACAGACTATTGAACCACCAAAGTCAATTGCAAGGATCTGATGGAAATATTCATATAAGAAAAGAAGATCCAACCAGGAAACACGATCCTATCAGGCTTTTCTTCCTGTGGGGTTGAGAAGAACAAATGCCAGGCTGGCAATGATTGGAAATAAACAGTTCCTTCTCGATCATTGCACTATGCATTGTCCGACATAAATGGGCCCCTAGATGCACCCCAAAGACTATATTCAAAGGATGGAAGATATTGGTTGGAATGTGAATTGAAGATATGTGAGGGACATGTCCTTACAGAACATAATTTCCTATCCACCAGAAAACAGAAATTGTATAAACTCCATGATGAGTGTTCAGAGTATAAAGCATGAAAGTGGTGTTTACAGGGATGGAATGGCCATAGACCTTGCATGGAAATTTCCCGGTGGGCCAATCCCCAGAGGGTCACCTGAACCCTCCTCTCTTCTGCTGGCTGAGTACCTAGCGAGCTCTTAGCAGTAATAAACACAGTGCCCTCCTAAATCCAACTGTGGCCAACAAATGGAGGAAGAGTACAGAAAATTGCAGCTATTGATGGCCACCGAAGAGGGTTACCTTTTGGGACAGTATATTGTGATGCACTGTCATATATGGTTCTACTAGGAAGGTATTTTCTGCTATAGTATTGCTTACCCGCGTACTTATGTTGTCCCGCCTTCTGTCAATTTAGACTGCCTACAACATGGTGCCACTTTTATATATTTTTTATTTTTTTTATTTTTCCCAGGGCCACTCTAAGTTCCCAGTCTGTTCATGAATGTTCAAATCTATTTATAAAGACATATGACTAACATTATCCTGCCTTATTGACAAGAATATTATTATAATGCACAAGACACGTAATACAGTTAAATTTCCCATATATACAAGAAGAAAACTATTATAATACTGCTTTTATATACAAGAACGCTAATACTAAAATACTGTCCAATATGTACAAGAATAAAACTACTATAATACTGCCTCCTATGTACAAGAAAATAACTACTATAATACTGCTCCTATATAGAGGAATATAACTACTATAATACTGTTCCTATGTACAAGAATATAACTACTATAATACTGCCTCCTATATACAAGAATATAACTACTATAATACTGCTCCTATGTACAGGGATATAACTACTATAATACTGCCTCCTATGCACAAGAATATAACTACTATAATACTGCTCCTATGTACAGGGATATAACTACTATAATACTGTCTCCTATGTACAAGAATATAACTACTATAATACTGCTCCTATGTACAAGAATATAACTACTATAATACTGTCCCTATGTACAAGAATATAACTACTATAATATTGCTACTATGTACAAGAATATAATTACTATAATACTGCTCCTATGTACAAGAATATAACTACTATATTTCTGCTCTTATGTACAAGAATATAACTAGTACAATACTGCTCCTATGTACAAGAATATAACTACTATAATACTACTCCTATGTACTAGAATATAACTACTATAATACTGCTCCTATGTACAGTAATAAACCTCTATAATACTGCCCCTTATGTACAAGAATATAACTAGTATAATACTGCTCATATGAACAAGACTATAACTACTATAATACTGCCTCCTATGTACAGGAATATGATTACTATAATACTGCACCCTGTGTACAAGAATATAACTACTATAATACTGCCTCCTATGTACAAGAATATAACTACTATAATACTGCCTCCTATGTACAAGAATATAACTATTATAATACTGCTCCTATGTACAAGAATATAACTACTATAATACTGCTCCTATGTACAAGAATGTAACTACTGTAATACTGCTCCTATGTACAAGAATATAACTACTATAATACCGCTTCTATGTACAAGAATATAACTACTATAATACTGCTCCTATGTACAAGAATATAACTACTATAATACTGCCTCCTATATACAAGAATATAACTACTATAATACTGCTCCTATGTACAGGGATATAACTACTATAATACTGCCTCCTATGCACAAGAATATAACTACTATAATACTGCTCCTATGTACAGGGATATAACTACTATAATACTGTCTCCTATGTACAAGAATATAACTACTATAATACTGCTCCTATGTACAAGAATGTAACTACTGTAATACTGCTCCTATGTACAAGAATATAACTACTATAATACCGCTTTTATGTACAAGAATATAACTACTATAATACTGCTCCTATGTACAAGAATATAACTACTATAATACCGCTTATATGTACAAGAATATAACTACTATAATACTGCTCCAATGTACAAGAATATAACTACTATAATACTGCTCCAATGTACAAGAATATAACTACTATAATACTGCTCTTATGTACAAGAATATAACTACTATAATACTGCTCCTGTGTACAAGAATATAACTACTATAATACTGCCTCCTATATACAAGAATATAACTACTATAATACTGCTCCTATGTACAGGGATATAACTACTATAATACTGCCTCCTATGCACAAGAATATAACTACTATAATACTGCTCCTATGTACAGGGATATAACTACTATAATACTGTCTCCTATGTACAAGAATATAACTACTATATTACTGCTCCTATGTACAAGAATATAACTACTATAATACTGTCCCTATGTACAAGAATATAACTACTATAATACTGCTACTATGTACAAGAATATAATTACTATAATACTGCTCCTATGTACAAGAATATAACTACTATATTTCTGCTCTTATGTACAAGAATATAACTAGTACAATACTGCTCCTATGTACAAGAATATAACTACTATAATACTACTCCTATGTACTAGAATATAACTACTATAATACTGCTCCTATGTACAGTAATAAACCTCTATAATACTGCCCCCTATGTACAAGAATATAACTAGTATAATACTGCTCATATGAACAAGACTATAACTACTATAATACTGCCTCCTATGTACAGGAATATGATTACTATAATACTGCACCCTGTGTACAAGAATATAACTACTATAATACTGCCTCCTATGTACAAGAATATAACTACTATAATACTGCCTCCTATGTACAAGAATATAACTATTATAATACTGCTCCTATGTACAAGAATATAACTACTATAAATACTGCTCCTATGTACAAGAATATAACTACTATAATACTGCTCCTATGTACAAGAATGTAACTACTGTAATACTGCTCCTATGTACAAGAATATAACTACTATAATACCGCTTCTATGTACAAGAATATAACTACTATAATACTGCTCCTATGTACAAGAATATAACTACTATAATACTGCCTCCTATATACAAGAATATAACTACTATAATACTGCTCCTATGTACAGGGATATAACTACTATAATACTGCCTCCTATGCACAAGAATATAACTACTATAATACTGCTCCTATGTACAGGGATATAACTACTATAATACTGTCTCCTATGTACAAGAATATAACTACTATAATACTGCTCCTATGTACAAGAATGTAACTACTGTAATACTGCTCCTATGTACAAGAATATAACTACTATAATACCGCTTCTATGTACAAGAATATAACTACTATAATACTGCTCCTATGTACAAGAATATAACTACTATAATACCGCTTATATGTACAAGAATATAACTACTATAATACTGCTCCAATGTACAAGAATATAACTACTATAATACTGCTCCAATGTACAAGAATATAACTACTATAATACTGCTCTTATGTACAAGAATATAACTACTATAATACTGCTCCTGTGTACAAGAATATAACTACTATAATACTGCTCCTATGTACAAGAATATAACTACTATAATACTACTCCTATGTACAAGAATATACCTACTATAATACTGCTCCTATGTACAAGAATATAACTACTATAATGCTGCTCCTATGTATAAGAATATAACTACTATAATACTGCCTCCTATGTACAAGAATATAACTACTATAATACTGCTCCTATGTACAAGAATATAACTACTATAATACCACTCCTATGTACAAGAATGTAACTACTATAATACTGCTCCTATGTACAAGAATATAACTACTATAATACTGCTCCTATGTACAAGAATATAACTACTATAATACTGCTCCTATGTACAAGAATATAACTACTATAATACTGCCTCCTATGTACAAGAATATAACTACTATAATACTGCTCCTATGTACAAGAATATAACTACTATGATACCACTCCTATGTACAAGAATGTAACTACTATAATACTGCTCCTATGTACAAGAATATAACTACTATAATACTGCTCCTATGTACAAGAATATAACTACTATAATACTGCTCCTATGTACAAGAATATAACTACTATAATACTGCCCCTATGTACAAGAATATAACTACTATAAAACTGCTCCTATGTACAAGAATATAACTACTATAATACGACTTCATATGTACAAGAAAACCTGTGTTTATCAGAACTATCTTCAGAATTTATTGACGCCAAATAGATTATTAGGTGTTCACAGCTTCTTATGTTCTGCACAAAGCGGTTTACTAACAAATTTAACTCTGCTACATCTGAGCATTTATATTTCAGGAAATTGATTTTCTTTGTGAAGCAGAAGGTTTAATCAGGTTGCAGATTGTTGAGGTCGTGCTGACTAAAATCTCATGTGTAATAGGTTGTTGTGGAGGACGAGGGATCCCCCAGGATAGAGGTGCGACTACGTGATATTTCCCCTGCGGATGGACATAATGTGACAGGCGCTAAACAATCCCCTTTGTCGGGAAACGGTTCTAAAGTCAACATCCTACTAATTGTGTGGGCTTGGGACAATGCCAAAGGAAACAGGTTGGAAAAAGGGTCACAAGGGGCATTTATTGCCCTAAGGAAAATGCGTGTGTTTAACAAGGATGCTAATTAAATAACGAAGCCTAAAATCCTCAGCACGGCAGGTTGTGGAATAGCAGTGCGGAGCAGAGAGAATGAATATATCATTACTGCTTAGAGACGGTAAAACCTACATGATAAATCTGTCCAATGTGGCCAATAATGGGCAATCGAGCTGAAAACCCAATGGCCGGAAATTCACTTTGTTATTTTTGCAATTGTCACGTCTTTCTTTATGTGAGTGCTGCAGACAAAATATTTTGATATATTTTTTTAAAAAAATAGTTGGAAAAAAAAAAAAATCTAAAATATTTAAAAAATTTGCAAAAATTCTATATCTAGTCCACACTTTACATGTGCTGTTCCACGAATGACTGGGTGTAGCCAGCTGGTGGCACTTCCATTTACTACCGAGGGCATGATGACCAGGGCCAGGCTCACACCCAGGACTGGTGGCATAATCACCTGGCTACTAAAAAGCCCAACTGTCCCTATGCCCCTAAGGAGGACACTAGCATGGTGTCACGTCATAGTCCAGTGGGATCCATGAAGAATTTGCCATAGAGCTAATACTTTCGAAGTTACATCTCAGGTGAAGGTCCCATCTCTGAGATCCAACAGATCCAACATTACTAAGGCACTGGAGAACTAGTCGAGGCCAAGCTCTCAGCAAAGATGAGTTTGTCATTGGACATTAGTTGGCAACATAATGATGTATCAATTGTGATTCTCTTTTGGAACAGATGTAAAGACTGTGTGTGTTTTTTCTCTACAAGGGTCATCATTAAAGATGAGCGAAGTTTTGAAAAATTTGATTCGGCAGCTTCGATGATGTTTATCAAGAAATTTGATTTGGATGAGACCACTTTTAATGGCCACTTAGACAGAAGTACACCCGTCTAATGGCGGTTAAAAATGGTAATATGCTAGTGCAATATGGCCTTTTGGGTTTAAAAATAAATAAAAAATCACTCACCTCATCCACTTGCTTGCGTAGAAGCAATCCGCTCCTCATATGATTGAAAAAGACCTGCCGAAGGACCTGCTCTGAGAGTGATGACGTCATCGAGTGTTACCAGCGTGATCATCACACTCAGCTCAGGTCCTTCAGCAGGTCCTTTTTAATCAAGAGAGGAGCAGACCGCGAGCAAGTGGATGAAGTGAGTGATTGTTTTTCCACTCTTTCTAAGACAAATCCAGCCGCCATTTTAGGAAAAATTATTTATTATCACAAGACACAAGGAAATTTGGCTTCATTTAGAATCAATTTTTTCCTAAAAATAAAAAGCAGTATAGTCATCATGATGAATTAATGAAACAAATTACAAACTCAGCCCTGCTGCGGACATCTGTGCATTTAAAAGTAGCGAGGCAATTGATTTGCAACAAATTTGGTACTACTCTTCCAGTGCATAGATATAGATAGATAGATAGATAATAGATAATAGATAGATAGATAGATAATAGATAGATAGATAATAGATAGATAGATAGATAGATAGATAGATAGATAATAGATAGATAGATAATAGATAGATGATAGATAGATAATAGATAATAGATAGATAGATAGATAATAGATAGATAGATAGATAGATAATAGATAGATAGATAGATAGATAGATAATAGATAGATAGATAATAGATAGATGATAGATAGATAGATAGATAGATAGATAGATAGATAGATAATAGATAGATAGATAGATAGATAATAGATAGATAGATAATAGATAGATGATAGATAGATAGATAGATAGATAGATAGATAGATAGATAGATAGATAGATAGATAGATATTGGTAGATAATAGATAAATAGATACTGTAGCCTTAGATAGAAGATGTAGATATTAGATAAATTAGACATATCCGTATATCTCCGCAGCGCGCTACTCTCCACCCTACTCTCCACCGTGCTGCCGCCTGTCCGTCAGACACAGGAAACCTCTGGAGACGGTGGCGGAGGCAGAGGGGTTAATACTGTATGTCTTGGTAAGTGAAGGTGGATTTGTCATATAGCAGCATTTATCCATCTCGTGCAGCATCATTAATATTATTTACAGCGGCGAGGACTGCGGTTCATCGTCCGGGGATCTGTGTGCATAAACATGATGGCTTAATCAAGACTTCCAATTCCTGAATGAATATTCATCTGCGGGCGCTGGATCCTCACAGCAGAGCTGTCACCATCTACAGATATAGAAAGTGTTATACAGGACTGTGGCGCCAACGCGGGAGCGAAATTCACTGGCGAGCGGTCACTTTATCACTCCACATGTATACAGCGGCTCGATTTATTCTCTGCGTCTCAAACGCTGCTGCACAGAAAGAAACACATTGCTGACATATAGACTGGATTTGAGATCCCAAGAGAGAGTGCCTTAAGAGGGCAAAGATGCTAAAAACGCCAAAGCATCGGTCGGATCGATTTAATAAAATGCGCCGTCACTTACTATTTCTGAAAAGAATATATAGATCTAAGCAAACCAATAATGATGGATTTAATAGGAAAGCCACAAACTAAAATGATAGGGAAAATACTGTACAGAGGGGCCACATAAATCTAAATCAATATGGGCCCCTGCAACTGCCATTTCCTGTCACCATCCCGATAACCGGCATATCTGCACAGATACTGGAATTACATTGTTTCATACCGAAAAAAAAATTATGCAATCCCTTTGAGGAATTCCATCTACAACTTAAACTTAGTCAACTAAACCCAAATACTCCAGAGCTGCACTCACTATTCTGCTGGTGCAGTCACTGTGTACATACATTACTTATCCTGTACTGATCCTGAGTTACATCCTGTATTATACTCCAGAGCTGCACTCACTATTCTGCTGGTGCAGTCACTGTGTACATACATTACATTACTTATTCTGTACTGATCCTGAGTTACATCCTGTATTATACTCCAGAGCTGCACTCACTATTCTGCTGGTGTAGTCACTGTGTACATACATTACTTATCCTGTACTGATACTGAGTTACATCCTGTATTATACTCCAGAGCTGCACTCACTATTCTGCTGGTGCAGTCACTGTGTACATACATTACTTATACTGTACTGATCCTGAGTTACATACTGTATTATACTCCAGAGCTGCACTCACTATTCTGCTGGTGGAGTCACACTGTGTGCATACATTACATTACTTATCCTGTACTGATCCTGAATTACATCCTGTATTATACTCCAGAGCTGTACTCACTATTCTGCAGGTGCAGTCACTGTGTACATACATTACATATCCTGTACTGATCCTGAGCTACATCCAGTATTATACTTCAGAGCTGCACTCACTATTCTGCTGGTGCAGTCACTGTGTACATACATTACTTATCCTATACTGACCCTGAGTTATATACTGTATTATACTCCAGAGCTGCGCTCGCTATTCTGCTGGTGGAGCGTATGTTAATGATAAATCTCCCGTTGTTGTCTCGTCTTTATCTTCTATGACAAGTTCATGATGATTATTAAGACAGAGAGGGACACACAAGAACCCAATGAATTTGGGCAATTTTAGCAAGGTTCCAGGGCTCTGGCCCCTCAGCTATAACTCTAGATCCATTATTTGACGGAATATTGATTCCCAATTAATTTGCAATCACTGAAATGACTCCCTCCCCTCTGCCGAGCAGTAAATTGGCTTTTGATAAGTTGTTGCTGCAGCCGAAGCGAAGCACAGAGGACTGTCAGCCAGGCAGATTACATTTCACAGTTTCTGCATAATTGATTAACATACCGCAGATAAGTTATTAAATTGCACTTTGAGGGACTGCGCTTCCATCTCCGCAGCCATGTGAGACATGGAGAACTGTTTGCAAATAAACAAATTGCCTTGGATTGCCACGTATGGCTGAGCACTGATAAAACAATTGCAGGCTACAGACAATGGAAGGGCTGCAGCAGGGGCGGCCATTTGTAGATACAGGAGTAAATTATTATGGTTTGTAGGGGTGTGACTGCAGCCAATCTCCAACCACGAGGCTTTCTGGTCATGTTAGAATATAGGCTGTAACCAGGGTGCAAAGAGGATCCTTCCCTCTTCTAGTCTTTCTAGCATTCAATCTTATTGAATACCTTCCCTCTCCAAGGTGTTCCTGGCAGTCAATAATAGCGAATACCTTCCCATAACCATCACATTTTATCATAGGCACTGTGCATTCTGGTAGGTAGTGTCATCTAGACATCCACCAAACCTAGGCCAATGCCTTGTACCACTCCAGCTGACACTTGCATTGATCTTACTCAGCCTAGGCTTGTACGTAACTTCTCCAGAGTTCAGTGTGCCTTGTACAACTCCAGCTCACACTTGGCATTGATCTTACTCAGCCTATGCTTGTACATAACTTCTCAAGAGTCCAGTGTGCTTTGTACCACTCCAGCTGACACTTGGCATTGATATTTCTCAGCCTAGGCTTGTATGTAACTTCTCAAGAGTCCAGTGTGCTTTGTACAACTCCAGCTCACACTTGGCATTGATCTTACTCAGCCTATGCTTGTACGTAGCTTCTCAAGAGTCCAGTGTGCTTTGTACCACTCCAGCTGACACTTGGCATTGATATTTCTCAGCCTAGGCTTGTATGTAACTTCTCAAGAGTCCAGTGTGCTTTGTACAACTCCAACTGACACTTGGCATTGATCTTACTCAGCCAAGGCTTGTAATGTAGCTTCTCCAGAGTCCAGTGTGGTTTGTGCCACTCCAGATGACACTTGGCATTGATCTTACTCAGCCTAGGCTTGTATGTAGCTTCTCTAGAGTCCAGTGTGCTTTGTACAACTCTATCTGACACTTGGCATTGATCTTACTCAGCCTAGGCTGCTAATGTAGCTTCTCCAGAGTCCAGTGTGGTTTGTGCCACTCCAGCTGACACTTGGCATTGATCTTACTCAGCCTAGGCTCGTATGTAGCTTCTCCAGAGTCCAGTGTGGTTTGTGCCACTCTAGTTGACACTTGGCTTTGAGCATACTGGTCCAAGGCATGTATGTAACGTCTCCAGAGTCCAGTGTGCTTTACCCCACTCCAGATGATGTTTGGCATTGTGATCATGGTGAATGTTGTATCTGCTCCACTACATAACCAGTTCATGAAGTTTCTGTTCTGATGTCACTTCCAGACACAATCTGGAATTCTGAAGGATAGGTGATGATTACATATTGTGCTCTTCAGCACTTGGTGGCCTGCTGTGTGAGTTGTCATGGTTTACTACTTCACAGCTGAGCTGCTGTTCCTCCTAAGGCTCCCACAATAATAGCACTTATGGATGACCAGAGGTGGCCTATGGTAAACGTGGCCTCCTATGGCAGTGCCATGCTTACAGTCACTCAACTCCTCAGTTTGACCGATACAATCACATTTTGTTTAATGGGCTAGGCTAAACCACCTGAAATCAATAATTAAAAGGGGGTACATATATTTTTGGCCATTTAGTGAATCCACTAATAGATGAGTCCCCATATGTCATCGTAGCTCCTGGAATAGAAGCAAAAACCTCATAGAAGGTGCTGAGGAAGAGGACTTTATAGGATTTATGAGGGAATGGTCATTATTCTGCAGCAGATTCTCACACATTAGAGCATTATTCCATCCTTCACGGAGGTACCACAATGCCATTTGGCTCACAATCAGACAATGAGAATCGCTGGGTGTTGCTTTTTTTAAAATTAGGCTGAGAGATTTAAAGACTTCAGCCGGTTAAAGTTGAAATTTCAATACCCGAAATGTGTCCTGAAGTATCCTCAGCCAATTCTAGCCTTTAAATCTCCCATTGCCGTTAAAAATGAAGGACTGTCTGGATGTGGAGGGTTGACCTGGAGCCAGCTGGCCTCCGTACAAGTGGGTAGAACGCATTAGTCAGCGAGAGGCTGCGGTCACATGAATGTGCTACTGTTCCCAATACAATGGTCTCAGTCAGGACTCTTATCTACCATCGCTCTGTGATTAAAGCTACTGTTCCCAGACAGGAGGACTTCAAACACTGACTTCTATAGACACAGGACAAAAAAATGGATCAGTTTATGTTAATTGTCTCTCAACGTGTTAGCGGCCAAGAGACCGGCAATTATAAGTGACACGAATGTCAAGTCTAGTTTACAAAAAAAAATAAAAAATGTAGCGGAGCTGAATTATCTATTTAACCATTGCCACTGCATTACAAATAATACAGTATTAACCTACAGCAGACAACATGGTGACATCACAATGCCCCATGCCAAGTCACAAATTAGCTCTTCTACATCTGTTTATAGGACAATTTGTCTAAACCATAGCCAACAAGATATTGAGCATTTCCCCCATTGTGTCAGAAACATAGAGTGGGCATGGGGCTACTAACAGGAAAAGCGGGCAAGGCGCTTATTTGCCCCGTCCTCAATTCTTTATGAAATGGCATGATCCTGAAGCAGGTTTTACCCCCTACTGGACAGGGAGGGAGATCCAGGCACATGTAATCATCCCCAATTGGGAAGAAGGATTGGTCTAGACTGAGTTGGCCCCCTTGCCTCTCCTCAGGGGATGTCCCTAGTTAATGTACACCACCCTTTGCTGCGACTGTGAAGCTATCCCTTTCTTTAAAGTCTAAGGCTTTATGAAAACTTGTATGTGAGTCGGTGGAAGACATGGTACTACTGCTAGTGCTGTCGCTTCAGCTCAAGAACCCCAATACAAATATATCTATTAGGGCCCCCACCAACTCACAGTGATGATGTCCTCTAATTTGTTACATTAGTCCCTCAAGTACCAGAGGCCATGTGCAACTGCCACCTCAGCGTTCCCCAAAGCTATGCCCTTGACCTGCGCGGCCATGACTCAACTAAAAACTCCCGGCCAACCTTGCAAAACATTTAAAGACCTCTTTCAGCAGATTTGTACCTATGAAACTTATTGACCTGTTACATGTGCGCTTGGCAGCTGAAGGCCTCTGTGCTGGTCCCATGTTTATATGTGCCCACTGAGAAAAATTTAATGTATGCAAATGAGCTTCTAGGAGCAATGGGGGAGTAGCCGTTGCTCCTAGAGTCTCAGCTTTCTCTGAAACGGCCGCAACCTCTGCACTTTAATTGACTTTAGGAGAAGTCAGGGCCAGGCTTAATGATGTTTTCACAGCCACCGTGGACTGGGCACTGCAGTTGCAGAGAAAGTGGAGGCTCTAGTTATAACGGCAACACCCCCGTTGCTCCTAGAGGCTTATTTGCATTTTTCTCAGCAATGCGGGCACATATGAACATGGGACGAACACAGATGCCTTCGGCTGCCAACCGCACATGTAACAGGTTAGACAGTGTCATAGATACAAAACTGCTGACAGATGCCCTTTAACCTCGTCAGATTTTATCACCTGTCGCATGACTGTTTGCCATAGAAAACCATCTGACAGCAACACAGTAGATGTATAAGATAAAGTCACAAAAATAAGAATTATGAATGCAATTTTTCTGGTAAACTGATGTAATTGTATTTGTCATTGTGCATATATAAATATTTGTCATACTTTTTTCCTTTATATTTGATATTTTTTTGCACTTTTTTGCACTTTTTCTTACTTTTTTAGATTTTTTTATATTTTAAATATTTTTCTACCTTTTTATACTTTTATATGTTTTATACCTCAGACTGTTTTATACTTTTTACACACTTTATACCTTTTACCTTTTTCATACTTTATACTTTACTTCCTAAATGTATGTATCATTGGATTGACTTTGGTCTTTAGTAGTCTGATGGCTTCATCACGTTGATGTGCTGTTGATGTAAAAAGTCAACTCTCCGGGCCCATCAACCTAGCTGGTGTTTATTTCTATGTGTTAGGAGACTCTGTATGGGTAATGTTTGCGAGGTGTCTGCAGAACAGGGCTGAGCCAACTCTACAGGGAGTGATTAATGGTTTGACATCTCCAGCCTCTCTTTCCCCAGGATTCCTTCATGCATTCACAAGCAGTCTATGAAATGCCACAACTTGTAAATCTCATAGTGCATTCCACACAGTAAACACACGTTTATGTGGAGTGGTGAAAGAAATGCTCTAAAAGGCAACCCGAGGAACATCTACCGAGGCCTCATCCCTTTATGTCCCACTGTCAAATGAAATCTTGCTCGCTCTAGATCCATAATATTTAACAACAAAAGAAAATAATAAAATAGATTAGGGCCAAGCATTTTGTTTGCATCTTTGAGCCTTATTTATGTGCACTGATGAATAATGCATGGAGGATGTATGTCCTACACACTTTATGCCCATCAAACGCCCGCCATACATCGGGATCATTTCATATTCCGAGCCTCAGACTTTAATGCAATCTGATAATTCAAAGCTTTGCAGGAGTTCTATTGAAAGTCCTTTCTTTTTATGTTTTAGAAAACTTGAAATTTGCATTACAATGGCAGAAATGTAAAAGTGTCAGATTGTACTGGGTGTCACTCAAAATCTGAATAAGGAGCATTTAGAAATTTACTGAATTTTAGAAAAAATAAGTTTTAGGAGAAAATAATATGCACAATCCTTAATATACAAAGAAATAAATGTTCGGTACAAGTACATCAATTATGAACTGCAATTATTTACTAGGAAACATACACAAAGCAAAGTTATGGGGTACAGAGCATTACGTGGTGCGACAGTGGTGGGGATAGTCAGTAAGTGGTTTCACTGATTATCTTGGGATGCTGAGGGTATAGACATGCAATATGATCCATAATCTGTGGTGTACCCAGAAATGTTGTGGCCTCATAGCAAATAATTAAAAAAGGTCCTCCCCAAAAGAGGTAGTGCCAAGATACTGACATCCACTATCCACAGAATAGGGAATAATATCTGATTGGTGGGGGTCCAATCACTGGGATTCCAATATGAAGTGAGGCACTGCGGCTTTATTCCTGCGCTATGAAACTGCCGAAGATAACCAATCTCTGGCAGTCCCATAGAGGGATTCCAGTCTCTAGAATACTGGAGATCCCAGCGGGGATCTCCTGTTGATAGGGGATACATAAATATCTTGGCACAAACCCTTTAAATACCAATATTTGATTTACCCCTGGGAATATCCATAAATTGGGCCACTTTTGGATGGGATTAGGATTAACCCCACCACTTTTGCAGTCCAGTCCGTGGGAGTGTACCATCAAATTCAGAATTGTTGCAAACTATGTGATTATGGTGCTGGGTTTTCCATCTAAGACAGAATGGTCTAGTATTTGTTCCTCCAAGGAGGTTATGTCCTTTACATAACCCTTGGCCCATTTCTTCACCTACATCTTTGTTAACAATGTATTTCTTCTGGAGAGGGGAATCCAGGACAGGTGTGCCCAATTCAAAGCAGATAGGGCCGACTTGGACTGGTCCCAAACTTCAAAGGACCTGAAGGAACCCACCTTTGTCCACATTGCCCATAATGTGTTGCTTGGTGGCCCACAGCGATAGAGACAGTTACAATCCACTTTATGGATGTCTGTAACTACTAGACATGGACCTAATAGAAAAGTAGGATTGGGCCAGACAGGGTATTGTTGTGAGAGCACCTAAAGTATTTATTCTGGGGCCACAGGGTGATGTCTGTTGCCTGCAGATTTTGCTTCCAGAACAAAGAAATGTCCTGCTTATTGTCATCACTTGACTTTATTATAGTGCTATGAAGGCATTGAAGCAGGGCAGCAATGTACAGTCACTTCAGCCAATCTTACAATAATAGACAACAGAGAGGAGAAGGAGAGGGCAACTTGGGGTATTGTGTGCATAATAGAAAAAACTAAAGGTTTTCCTCACTTAAACAGTCCAGCTGACAATTTGGCAGCCCCAGTCTAAAAAGAATAGCTGAACTTAGGTCTTTATCAAATTAGAGTCTTTGGAAGTCATTTCTCGAAATCAAGTCTGAAGGTGTTGGCCATGTCTTGTTTATCCTATGTCATCTTTGCTGACTGTAGGTTCCTAATAAAGTTAGTCATTTTGACTTTTTGAATAACATTTTGTTATAGGTTAAATTGACCTATACCCCGATACTGTAAGATTATACAACATGTCTACTGTAGATGACCTTAAGACTAACACAAACTGAAGATAGAGTAGATCTAGCAGATCTAAATCTAAATTCTGAATCTAAAAACTTTGGATCTTAATGTCTAGAGTAGAGCAGTAAGGTCATTGTATTCTTCAAATGACTTGATTTACTATCGAAAAGTAATAATCATGTTTGTAGGGATCCAGGGAGGACAAAGAACAGCTCTCCTGAGGCAGGAAACATCTCATGTCTCACAGCCAACCAATCTCTCTGGTTTGGATGAATCATGCTTAAATAGTATGTATAGTTAAAAAATACATATTATTTTCCCACCCAATGGTTGTCATCTAACCTTCCTTCCCTCGATCACTGGTTCAACAAGGTCGACTCTATTTACAGATTTGAGGAGATTGAGGCTTGGGAAAATAGATCCCACCACAAATTTTGATCTCTTTGGGAAAATTGGAGATCCTTTAGATGCTTCCTCTAATTTAGTCATTTACTCTGACTTGGTAAGCAGTCTTTTTGGTATACTTCTTCAACTCCTCCCACTAGGCCCGGATAGAAGATACATAGAACAAAGCATTGTTAACATAAATCCTTAGTGTTGTTATACTGTTTTGTGTTTGATATTTGTTACCAGAACACTTCTTTGTAAAAGGGGAGTCTACTCCCTCGTCTCATTGAATTTATATGAATGTAACAGATATTTATTTTTCAATAAAGATTAAAAAAAAAACAAAAAAAAAAAAACATATTATTTAAAGGGGTAGTCTGGGTTCAGAACTGAACCCGGACACATCCACATTTTCACCCAGGCAGCCTCTCTAAGATAGGCATCAGAGCATTTCATGCTCCGATGCTCTCCCTTGCCCTGTGCTGTATTGTCCAGGGCAAGGGCTTGTTTTGCCAGTGACGTCACCTACACTGATGGGCAAGCTTTTTTCGCTGCCCTAGCCATTTTACAGGCTAGGGCAGTGCTAAAGCCTGCCCATCAGTGTTGGTGATGTCATCGGGCTTACTGCTAGGTGAAAGCCTCCGTCTAGCTTACCCTATGGTATGTCACCGGATTTCCATAAAAAGCCTTTGCCCTGTGCGATTCAGCGCAGGGAAAAGGAGAACATTTGAGTTCTGAACCCAGACAACCCCATTAAATCAGGGTTTATAATGTAATATAAAATGGTGATAATATTTCAGTGTTCGTATTTTTTTATTCACATAAAATAAAGTAATAAAAAAACCTCAAGTATATTCTAGTTTTCACACTCACCATTACAGTAGTCATAATAATCTAATGTTTAATTTTTTTTCTGTAGATAGCTCATTTGTTAGCTTTGCTGTATAGACTAAGTGAGAATGAGCAGAGTCATTTCATTTTCATTAGAGTGCAGGAGAGGTAATGTTTCTAAATTTCTGTTGTACTGCTGGAAACATACAGACATAAGGATCTGTATGCAGCACCCCTCCACTTCCTGTTCTCTGGGGGTGCGCCTGTACTCCATTCATTCCTGGAGACAGGAAAATCTATGACATTTCTTTGCATATTGTAAGAAGGTACAAGGGATCATCGTGGATGATAGATACGTGTCACTGAGGTTCCTGGCCTCGGTGGAGTAAGAGCCGTTTTTTATGTGTCAGCAGCAGTTGCTGTTTGACACCTTGGTATTTAGCATGGCTGTATTGCTGATCTGGTACGGGGAGTAGTCAAAGTGCTGGGTGGGTGACTACTCCCCACGTTCCAGGCCAGGTTTTGCCAGGCATAAAACCAGCCAGCACTGCCAGGTGGAGAGGATTACCCCCGTCTGACAGTGGAGCTAAGGAGGTCTGTGTGCTGGGATCTGAGGCCTGTGCTGGGCTTGAGAGCGGAGACCCGTGTGTCAGGGGAACAGGCCGTCTAAAGCCTGTTTTTGAACTTTCTGAGGCAGAACTGCCACCAAGGTGACTTTTGCTATGTTAACTTGCTATTGGATGTGAAGTAACACCAACACTGCAAAAGTGACGTTTTGATTTTGGCTCCATGTGTGAATAAACACTGAAGTTTGAATTACGAACTTGGATTTTGCCTCTGTACTGCGCCCGCTTATCCTAACTACCAGAGCGAATCCCTACAATATTGACTCCCATTCTTTTCAGCTGCCATAAAGTGCACCCACCTTTCTGTGAAGGAAATACAGGAAGGAAGTGTGTGTCACCTATATGGCCTCCTCAAGGAAGGATTTTATAAATAAAAAAATATACACTGCTCAAAAAAATAAAGGGAACACTTAAACAACACAATGTAACTCCAAGTCAATCACACTTCTGTGAAATCAAACTGTCCACTTAGGAAGCAACACTGAGTGACAATCAATTTCACATGCTGTTGTACAAATGGGATAGACAACAGGTGGAAATGATAGGCAATTAGCAAGACACCCCCAATAAAGGAGTGGTTCTGCAGGTGGTGACCACAGACCAATTCTCAGTTCCTATGCTTCCTGGCTGATGTTTTGGTCACTTTTGAATGCTGGCGGTGCTTTCACTCTAGTGGTAGCATGAGACGGAGTCTACAACCCACACAAGTGGCTCAGGTAGTGCAGCTTATCCAGGATGGCATATCAATGCGAGCTGTGGCAAGAAGGTTTGCTGTGTCTGTCAGCGTAGTGTCCAGAGCATGGAGGCACTACCAGGAGACAGGCCAGTACATCAGGAGACATGGAGGAGGCCGTAGGAGGGCAACAACCCAGCAGCAGGACAGCTACCTCCGCCTTTGTGCAAGGAGGAACAGGAGGAGCACTGCCAGAGCCCTGCAAAATGACCTCCAGCAGGCCACAAATGTGCATGTGTCTGCTCAAACGGTCAGAAACAGACTCCATGAGGGTGATATGAGGGCCCGACGTCCACAGGTGGGGGTTGTGCTTACAGCCCAACACCGTGCAGGACGTTTGGCATTTGCCAGAGAACACCAAGATTGGCAAATTCGCCACTGGCGCCCTGTGCTCTTCACAGATGAAAGCAGGTTCACACTGAGCACATGTGACAGACGTGACAGTCTTTAGACGCCGTGGAGAACGTTCTGCTGCCTGCAACATCCTCCAGCATGACCGGTTTGGCATTGGGTCAGTAATGGTGTGGGGTGGCATTTCTTTGGAGGGCCGCACAGCCCTCCATGTGCTCGCCAGAGGTAGCCTGACTGCCATTAGGTACCGAGATGAGATCCTCAGACCCCTTGTGAGACCATATGCTGGTGCGGTTGGCCCTGGGTTCCTCCTAATGCAAGACAATGCTAGACATCATGTGGCTGGAGTGTGTCAGCAGTTCCTGCAAGACGAAGGCATTGATGCTATGGACTGGCCTGCCCGTTCCCCAGACCTGAATCCAATTGAGCACATCTGGGACATCATGTCTTGCTCTATCCACCAACGTCACGTTGCACCACAGACTGTCCAGGAGTTGGCAGATGCTTTAGTCCAGGTCTGGGAGGAGATCCCTCAGGAGACCATCCGCCACCTCATCAGGAGCATGCACAGGCATTGTTGGGTGGTCATACAGGCATGTGGAGGCCACACACACTACTGAGCCTCATTTTGACTTGTTTTAAGGACATTACATCAAAGTTGGATCAGCCTGTAGTGTGTTTTTCCACTTTAATTTTGAGTGTGCCTCCAAATCCAGACCTCCATGGGTTGAAAAATTTGGTTTCCATTTTTTTATTTTTGTGTGATTTTGTTGTCAGCACATTCAACTCTGTAAAGAACAAAGTATTTCAGAAGAATATTTAATTAATTCAGATCTAGGATGTGTTATTTTTGTGTTCCCTTTATTTTTTTGAGCAGTGTATATCTACAACATTATAAAGTAGACTCAACACTTCACATTTCATCTGTATACTTATACCTAGCTAAAGTGGAATTCGATCCGAAGTTTTGGAAAAATTTGATTTGCCATGAATCCGAATTTCCTCACGCTTCATGGTAAGGAATAAATTTTTCCTAAAATTTTGGCTGCAAAAACAAAATTACACTCACCTCATCCACTTGATCACGGAAAGGACGTTCTCTCCAGTCTTGATTGAAGAAAACCCACCAAAGGACCTGCTGCGAGCGTGATGACGTCACCACATGATCACTCTGGCCACGTGCATTGATATCATCACTGAGGACATCACTGTGTGCAGCCAGTGTGATCATGTGTTGAGGTCTTCACGATCGCTGCAGGTCTTTTGACAGGTTTTCTTCAATCAAGATGGGAGCAGACAAGTAGATGAGGTAAGTATATATATATATATAATTTTATTTTTTAATCCCGGAATCCTGGATTAACCCCCAAAACATCTGAATGTGAGTCTCAGATTTTGCGATCAGCATTGAAAGCAGCATCAGAGAGATCAAGTGATGGGGGTGGCGTCATTGCACCTGGTCTATACACTGAAAAGCGATTTGTGATAAAGTAATTTGTAACAAGTTTGGCGAAGTTGCCAAATCGAATTTTTCCAAACTTTGCTCATCTGTAGTAATAACCGACCAGGTGTGTCTTTAACTCTGCTGCTTTTGCATAGACTTGCAAAAGAGGTAGAGATGCAACAGAGTTAACAGTCATAGTCATAACGCGTTAAATAAATGTGTGTGTTAACTCTGCTACATCCGTACATGACACATTTTCTTTGAGGGTAAGTTCACACAATTCTGCAGTAATATCCACAGGGGATTATGTGGATTTTACCCAATATGTTGAAAAAGGGTAAATCTGTGTTGCAAATCTGTGGCCTTTCTGCCAGATAATGAGTATTGTGCGGTACATCCTAATTTTTCAATTTTTCCTGTGAATGGGGTAATATGTGCTGTAAATTACTATGGAATTATGACGTGAAATCCATGGTGCAAATCCCCAGCAATTTTGCGATGTGTGAACAAGGCCTGAGGGGTCAGAGGCCAAAAATAGCAGATAGCAGGGGACAATAGATGTCATTCCATTGAATAATAAATCGAGATGGCAGGTCTAATGTCCCTTTAAGTTTTGCAGACACAAATTCTAGCAGAACAAGATACAATCTGAGCGTTTCATCTCTAATCCAGGCTGCACTGTGCAAGAAAACAATCATTTATCAAAATCATCTAGAGCTGCAGGAAACCAGAGCCGCGGAGCTCAGACAGGACATGAAGGGCTTACAATGGGCAAATATGATTATTTCTAATATACTACAGTACAAAATGTGTACACGTCTCTAATCATGCCGTCCCCAACAGAGCATCTGCAGATCATTACAAAAATCATCAAAAATATTGAGGAAAACAAAAGTATAAAGATTCTGCCACCATCCATATAAAATAATAACTAAGATTCATATAAAACATCAGGCAGAGAACACAATGAAGAAAATTTACAGAAACTATACGGGCTATACATAGAAATACAGCAAAATTCCTTAAAACCTGTATCTACTTTATCCAGTACGGAATTGAAATACAATGTTGCATTTAACAAAACCTAAATCAGAGAGAAAACCCTAACAAGTCAGGAATATACTTTTTCAGTGACTGGCAGTCAAGTATTTTTGTTTTTTTTCCCTACAAATACATGCCCAAAATGAATCTAAATGTTTGTCTTCGAACAATATGAACTCTGCATTACTGTTGCAGTCGGTGGGCCATATGGATTTGCAGTGGGTTTATATTGATTCCACATTGAAAATCCACAACAAAGTTCATTACAATCACATGAACTGGAATATACAGAGTCTGGTCCACACATGGGAAAAATAAATCTGTGAGAGTTTCAGGGTCTACTCGAATATATTCCCTATATGCTGAAGGTTGGTTGGGAAAGTTTCTTGAAGATTTCAACTCAAAGAAGGAAATCTGACCGAAAATCTATATGTAAAATATTTGAGACAAAAAAACTCTTTTTAAAAATTATCATTATAAGAAAGGTAGCTCCATGACATGAGCTTTTGAAATTCCATTAAATAATGATGAGGACAAGAGATGAGCAAATTTACCAAAATTTGTTTTGGGACCAATTTGGTTGAATCGGTCTGCAGATTTCATTTGGTCCAAATAGATTTGACTCTAATTAAACGTGCTCACATTGCCCTGAAAATTCATGTCAGACTCTTTCAGGTTTCCTAGGACTCTAATCAACTGCTTTCAAGATCTTTATTTAATAACAAGACAGCGTTATTATTGTCAGACTGTAAGTGACATACAGAGGTGCTTGAAAGTTTCTGAAAGCTTCAGAAATGTCTATATTTCTGCATAAATTTGACTCAAAACTACATCAGATCTTCACACAAGCCCTAATTTAGGCAAAGTCAAAAATATTAGGGCTGGTCATTTACTTACTGACAAAAATTATCTAATATCACATGTGAAACTTTAAGATTAGCAGATAATTTGAAGGTAAAATTAAATTCAGGTGCTTTCAGTTAATGGGATGACAGGTGTGGGGGGGAGACCTGTTTTATTTAAAGAACTGGAATCTATCAAAGTCTGATCTTCACAACACATGTCTGTTGAAGTATATTATGGCATGAGCAAAGGAAATTTCTGAAGACCTCAGAAGAACAGTTGTTGATGCTCATCAGGCTGGAAAATATTATATAGCCATGTTTAAAGAGTCTGAGCTCCACCAATCCACAGTCAGACACATTATGTACAAATAGAGGAAATTGAAGATCATTGTTATCCCCCCACTCCCCCGGCCACCACCACCACCAGAAATGGTCGAACAAAAAGATCACACCAAGAGCAAGACTTTTTAAAATCCGGGAGGTCACAAGTTTAGAGGTACCCATGGTTACCTCTAAGCATTTAAAGGACTTTTTTGTATTAACTAATATCAGGAGGACACTGAACAACAATGGTGTGGATGGAAGGATTGCAAGGAGAAAGCTTCTGTTCTCCAAAAATAGCATTGCCACCCTTCTGCAGTTTGCTAAAGACCACCCGGGTAAACCTGAAGGTCACTGGAACAATGTTGTGTGGACAGATGAGACCAAAATAGAACTTTTTGGTTTAAGTGAGAAGCATTATGTTTGGGGAAAGGAAAACACTACATTCCAGCATTGTAGCATATGTGGTGGACGTATGGTTCTGACCTGTCTTGCTGCATCTGGGCCAGAACAGCTCACCATCATTGATGGAATAATGAATTCTGAATTGTACCAGCAAATTCTAAAGGAAAATGTCCATGAATCTCAAAAGAACATGTAGTAAGACATCGACCCTAAGCACACAAGTACTGGTTAGAGAATAAAGTAAGCGTTTTGAGAATGGCCAAGTCAAAGTCCTGACTTTGGAAGGACCTGAAGCAAGCAGTTCATGGGAGGAAACCCACTAACATAGCAGAGCTCAAACTGAGGAACAGGCTCAAATTCTGTCAAGTCATTGTGTAGAACTAAACAGCAATTACTGGAAATGTTTGCTTGCAGTTTTTCCTGCATGGGGGGGGGGGCACAACTGATACAAAAAGAAAAGGTTCACAAACTTTTGCCTCTCATTGACATGTGATATTGGATAATTTTTCTCAATAAATAAATAACCAAGTCTAATATTCTTGACACATTTGTTTGATTTAGTTATCTTTATCTACTTTTAGGTCTTGTGTCATAATCTAAGTTTTCAGTTGAATTAATGCAGTAATATAAAAATTGTGATAAAATTTCAAGCATAACTGTATGTTATAGATGTTATATAGAGGAAACAAACAGCCTGTTTAATAACACACTGCACTGTCCGCTTTTTGAAATTTAAAAATTCTCCAAAGTGAACCCTATTTGGTGGCAGATGCCTTCTTCTCAGTCTTCTGACCTGTAAAATGTTGGTGGCCATTTTGAGCACTTCATGCAGGATGAATCACTAAAGTTTTGGATAAGATGAAATTCAATTTGTTTTTAGAACTTCATTATGAATTTCATTTGTGTAGAACTGATTTGCTCATCTCTACTGATGACTACTTAACTTTAATGTTTTCAAATGGAAAACGTCAAAACAGCCTTTCAGCTCATCGCAAAGAATCCAGGACATGGGGCTCTGAAGCCGTAGTCTATAACTATAAATAAAATTCCTTGTGAAATATTTTAAAAATATTTGCCGAATTAGAATATAATAAATATATAAATATATATATATATATATATATATATGTGTGTGTTACATATCGTTATTATTTAAAATAACTGTATAATAATTCAGAAAGGAAAGGGTTAAAAAAACATAAAAAAGTCTATTAAAACAACCGGATACAAAGTGTGAATACATTGTAATTCCGGAGATCTTCACTTTCCTTTTCCGCGTCAGCACCCGTTGCATTTCAGGTGCAATTAACGCTGCATTTGGTTAAATATCTCATTGTAAGCAAAACCTCCGCCGCGCTCTGGCCAATCCGAGATTGTTACATGTAGCCCCCCGCAGCTTGGGACGCAACATCAATTTCTGTGTTGTTGATGCTGCTCCTCCATATCCCCCTAACACTACTCTCACCATCTCATGTGTGAAATCAGACTGTGGCTGAGCTGTTAATTTCATGCTGTGTAAATATTTAACTAGTGTTGCTGTTTAATGTGAATGACCTAAAAAAATAGACAAAACTTCAATAAAAGGATATATTCATTTTCGCCACAAACTTATCGTTCGGGTTATCCGTTTTGGGGAAGTTTTTGATGTCACCTTCAAGTCGTTTTATTTGGTGATCCATAGCATCCAGGCTGGCCTTCAGGTTCTGAGCAGAAACTACAAGAGAAAAGAAGAGAAGCTTAATCTTCATCGACCCTTGATTACACAGTATCGGAGGAGAACAAGAATATGGTTAATAATTGGTATATAAGAAATGTCTCCTGTATAACATATATCTAATGTAGAGATGAGCAAACGTTTTGAGATTTGGTTTGTATCAGGTTCACCGAATATTTCAAAAAGTTTGGTTCGGAACCCAAATCGATTCTGCCTCAAACTGTTCAATTAATGCTTTTCCATAATAAGATTTCTGTGTATTGCTGTATTTGCACCTTCACATAATACTTTCATGGAAAAGACACATCCAAGCTAGTCTCCTATTCAAAGGAAAGGAAAATTGAGTTAGGGTGGGTTCACACTAGCGTTAGGGATTTCATTATTATTATTAAATAACGGAATCCATAAAACGGAAGGACGGATCCGTTCTTCTGCCCATAGACTTGTATTATTACGGAATGCAAAACCAAAGCCTTTAAAAGGCATTCCGTTTGCTTTCCGTCCTAATAGAAGTCTATGGGAAAGCATACCTGATCCGTCTGGGTCCCATTATGCAAGACGGAAAACAGGACCCAGACGGATCCGTTATGCTTTCCCATAGACTTCTATTAGGACGGAAAGCAAATGGAATGCCTTTTAAAGGATTCCGTTATAACCATGTTATAACGGAAAGCCATAATGGAATCCCTAACGCTAGTGTTAACCCACACTTACTTGTACAAGGAATCCAACTCTTCCTAGGTAACTACCCTGTAACAAAGAAAGCTTTGCTTAACTGTCTCAGAGGCTTTGCTACTCTTTCTTCTTATGGAGGGCGTCACGTATGAATGAGAAGTATCTTAAGTCAGTCAACGTTCCTCTAAGAAAATATGTGAAAATTAGCATATCTTACGTCTATTGGTATTAGATAGGCCTAGGAAAGGTAACTTGAATATCTGTCCCAGAAAACCAGAGGGACATTGCCTAGCCAGTACTCCGCACGCATACTATGTGTATTGGGTGCTCTCCATAATGAGAAAGAACACCAATCTAAAGTTTTTGGATAATTCGGTACAAATCAAGTTAGTTCAGAGCTGATTCACTCATCCTTAATCTGAAGGATTGGCTATAGATAGATAGATAGATAGATAGATAGATAGATAGATATGAAATTAGCAAATTTATTGACATTAATTTTGGGTCCGATTCAATTCATTTTCAATTTGGATACAAATTGATTCTACTTGAATCATATATGTTCTGAAAGTTGGTCTCCTAGGACTAATATTTTTTCTGAACAGACAGACCGACCGATGGATAGATAAGCCAGCATCATATCCGCTTAGCTATTCTTCTAGTAATGCTGTGTAGGTCTGTTTAAAAGGCTGAACAATGATGGGAAGGCTATGCTTTAGTTGTGAAACACTCCATTTTTAGTTGTGAAACACTCCATTTTATTTTAACCATTTCAGAAAAAAAAAATCATAATTACACGTTTTTCACATGTGGATCTGTCTTGATTTGCCTGAAACTAATTGCAAAATATCTGGGGTTATTGGAATCATTTTTTTTTTTTTATTCAGGGTGAATTCCATATTGATAGAACTGATTTGCTTATCTTTACCATCTATATTTATACAAACTTCCTTGTGCTTTATAAATCAATTTACCCCTACTTTTCCAATTGTTTTTGGTGGTAGCCTCAAACTGCTCAATCAGTGCTTTTAAATATTAAGGTTTTCCCCTAGTGGTAGCCTCATACTTTTCAATCAGTGCATTTTCATTGTAAGACTTTCCATCTCTTGCTGTGCGCGTGTCCCCACATAATACGTCTCTGGAAAAAAGACATGCAAGCTAGTCTACTTTCTAAAAGGAAAGGAAAACTGAGTGTCTCATACCAGGAACACAGCTCTTTCTGGGTAACTACACTTTTACAGAACCGAGCCAAGACAATTTGCTTGGCTACCTGAGAGGCCTTAGTTGGGGTATATTTTTCTTTATGGAGGGCACCAAATATGCATGAGTATTATCACAAGAAAGCCAATGCTTTTCTGGTTTTCTGGGGAGAAAAATGAAAATTAGCTCATCTTACATCTGCTGGCATCAAGATAGGCTTAGAGACAGTAATTTTAATTCCTTTCCCAGAAACCCAGAGAGGTGTTCCCTGGCCTACAATACTCCACACACATAGTACACATACTAGGTGCTCTCCATACTGAGTGCTAGTACAATGATACACATATACACTGTATTTCACAGAAACCCAGAGTAGCATTCTAGGTGCTCTCTCTTTCTCATTCTCTGTCATTTACCTGAAACGAATCACAAAAAAATTTAGGTTAGTAAAATCTTAACTTTTGAGGAAATTTGTGATGCATTCTGAACTGGTAGAATAAGTTTGCTCATCCTTAAATGGGTTGTCCTGCCATATATATTGATGACCTATCATCAGGATAGGTCATCAATATCTGTTCGGTCAATATCAAATGTTTGAAGAGGAGGCCTCCTGGTCATTATACTACGTGTCGTATCGCAATGCAATTACAAGTATTTGCTCCATTCTTCAAACAGATGATCAGCTGGGGTTCTGGGTGTCGGACCCCCGCCGATCGGATATTGATGACCTATCCTTAAAGATAGGTCATCAATATACAAGATAGATAGATAGATAGAAGCTCACCTGTCTCATACCTCATCAATGGTGCTAACACATAGGGAATACAGCTCTCTACTGTTTAAAGTGATAACAACCTCATTTTATGCATAATTGTTTTTCACCTGTGAATTACTTTTTTACAGCTTTCAGGAATTAAGTGAGAACTACAGCGAAGACGTAACATAATAATTTATAATGTAATCATTTGTAACTGTAACGTGTTCACAGCATGAAAGAAACTAAAACACTGATAATTAAATATAATCTTGCATATTCTTTTGCAGATCACTAAAATGTTTAGCTGCTGATTCTCAAAGAGAAAAGAAGGGAAATATTATAGGGATATTTCACTTCAGTCTAGAAGTCCTGCAATGTAATCCTACATAAAAGAGGTGCAGATTGTGCTGCAGGAATATTACTCGCATAGCAGTTGCCTAAATTGGCTGTTAGGATAGTCACCTCCCTTGTCATCTTGAATATGTAGGTACCACTCAATAGCAAACGAGATAGTATTAATCTGAACTGAGCCCCTTCTATTAGGGCTTAGGATCAGTACAGGATAAGTAATGTATGTACACAGTGACTGCACCAGCAGAATAGTGAGTACAGCTCTGGAGTATAATACAGAATGTAACTCAGGATCAGTACAGGATAAGTAATGTATGTACACAGTGACTGCACCAGCAGAATAGTGATTGCAGCTCTGGAGTATAATACAGGATGTAACTCAGGATCAGTACAGGATAAGTAATGTATGTACACAGTGACTGCACCAGCAGAATAGTGAGTGCAGCTCTGGAGTATAATACAGGATGTAACTCAGGATCAGTACAGGATAAGTAATGTATGTACACAGTGACTGCACCAGCAGAATAGTGAGTGAAGCTCTGGAGTATAATACAGGATGTAACTCAGGATCAGTACAGGATAAGTAATGTATGTACACAGTGACTGCACCAGCAGAATAGTGAGTGCAGCTCTGGAGTATAATACAGGATGTAACTCAGGATCAGTACAGGATAAGTAATGTATGTACACAGTGACTCCTCCAGCAGAATTGTGAGTGAAGCTCTGGAGTATAATACAGGATGTAACTCAGGATCAGTACAGGATAAGTAATGTAATGTACAGTGGATATAAAAGTCTACACACCCCTGTTAAAATGTCAGGTTTCTGTGGTGGAAAAAAAGGAGACAACGATAAATCATTCCAGAACTTTTTCCACCTTTAATGTGACCTATAAACTGTACCACTCAATTGAAAAACAAACTGAAATCTTTTAGGTGGGGGGAATAAAAAAAAATAAATTAATAAATAATGTGGTTACACAAGTGTGCACACCCTCTTATAACTGCGGATGTAGCTGTGTTCAGAATTAAGCAATCACATTCACAATCCTGTTAAATAGGAGTCAGCATACACCGGCCATCATGTAAAGTGCCTCTGATTAACCCCAAATAAAGCTCAGCTGCTCTAGTTGGTCTTTCCTGAAATTTTCTTAATCGCCTCCGACAGCAAAAGCCATAGTCCACAGAGAGCTTCCAAAGCATCAGAGGGATCTCATTGTTAAAAGGTATCCGTCAGGAGAAGGGGACAAAAGAATTTTCAAGGCATTAGATATACCATGGAACACAGTGAAGACAATCATCATCAAGTGGAGAAAATATAGCACAACAGTGACATTACTAGGAACCGGACGTCCCTCCAAAAATTTATGAAAAGACGAGAAGAAAACTGGTCTGGGAGGCTACCAAGAGGCCTACGGCAAAATTAAAGGAGGAATATCTGGCAAGTACTGGCTGTGTGGTACATGTGACAACAATCTCCTGTATTCTTTTCATGTCTGGGCTATGGGGTAGAGTGGCAAGACGAAAGCCTTTTCTTACGAAGAAAAACATCCAAGCCAGGCTACATTTTGCAAAAACACATCTGAAGTCTCCCAAAAGCATGTGGGAAAAGGTGTTATGGTCTGATGAAACCAAAGTTGAACTTTTTGGCCATAATTCCAAAAGATATGTTTGGCGCAAAAACAACACTACACATCACCAAAAGAACATCATCCCCACAGTGAAGCATGGTGGTGGCAGCATCATGCCAAGGGGTGGTTTTTCTTCAGCTGGAACTGGGGCCTTAGTTAAGCTAGAGGGAATTATGAACAATTCCAAATACCAGTCAATATTGGCACAAAACCTTCAGGTTTCTGCTAGAAAGCTGAACATGAAGAGGAACTTCATCTTTCAGCATGACAACGACCCAAAGCATACATCCAAATCAACAAAGAAATGGCTTCACCAGAAGAAGATTAAAGTTTTGCAATGGCCCAGCCAGAGCCCAGACCTGAATCCGATTGTGAGGTGATCTGAAGAGGGCCGTGCCCAGGAGATGCCCTCGCAATCTGACAGATTTGGACTGTTTTTGCAAAGAAGAGTGGGCAAATCTTGCCAAGTCAAAATGTGCCATGCTGATAGACTCATACCCAAATAGACTGAGTGCTGTAATAAAATCAAAAGGTGCTTCAACCATATTATTTTATTTTTATATTTTTTCTTCCCTCTACCTAAAAGATTTCAGTTTGTTTTTAAATTGAGTGGTACAGTTTATAGGTCACATTAAAGGTGGAAAAAGTTCTGAAATGATTAATCTTTGGCCTTATACACATGACCATTGTTTGGGTCCGCATCCGAGCCGCCGTTTGTATAGGATAAATATTTTGACACATCTTTTTCATTTCTGCATTACTGTCCGCATAAATGTCAAAAATATAATGGATTTGGCTACTTTTCCTATATTTCATAGATTTCCATGGCTTCGGCTTCTGCAGCTCTAAGAAAACGTCTCATTTTATCTTCAGCTGTGTTCAATGCTCGCCCTGCGGGACTGGAAACGAGAGATCAATGATTCCCAGTGGACGGTTTTTCCCATCTTCTCCCTTAAAGCTTGTCGGGTGGGTGAGCTCCCTGTGACTTTTTGTCATTCATGATGAATGGGAAGGCTCATTTAACAGCTGGCTGCTTCTAAGAAGTAGCAAAAAATGCCTTTTTTCCTTGTGTATTTTTCAATCAAAGAACAAAAAAACAAGTTTCTGCAGTGACAGAACCTTCACGTTCTACATACCTTGCATTCTGGCATCTGCCAGTATTGTAAGCATCTGCATAGGAGTTTGACATATTGGGGGCACATTAAACAGAGGGTGCGACATATTTGGAATGTATTCCTCGACCTACGACTAGTTTGAAGCTTCAGGCAACATGGGCCATACTGTACATGACATTGTTTTTGTATCGCAGGTACCATGCAAAGTAGTATAAGACATATACACAGCAATAAAATTAGGCAGGGAGGTTGCCTATCCTCCAGGACCCCTGCGACCAGCTGTTTGAGAAGGCCCCGATGCTCGCAGTAACACTGCTGCCTTCTTTCTGCTCACCAAGCACAGTGCCGTACATTGTATAGCGGTCATGCTTAGTATCGCAGCTCAGCACTATTCACTTCAATGAAGCTGAGCCTCTCCTAGGCCATGTGACCAATTAATGCAACATCACCGGCGTAGGAAAAGATGGAGACGGCTGCGGCTCTACCAAGAGTGACGGTGCTTTCTCAAACAATTGATTGGTCGGGGTCTTGGGTGTTAGACCCCACCAATCAGAGTTTAAAAAATCCCATAAAACCCCTTTAACTCTTTTCACTCTGAATGGATGAGGATAATAGATTGAGCTGAAGACAATGTCACTGCAGTCTTGTGCTTAGTCTCCACATACACCAGGTTAACTTTTCTGGGGATGTTTGTGACTTGAACACTCCTGTACACCTTTAAGCCTCACTGGCTGATAGCTGCTCCAGTATCTGGCTACCAATGCTCTACACCAGGACCATGAGGTCATTGTTTCTCTAGTCCCTCCAGTTTTCCATTCCAAGTGTGCTGGTACCCAGGCTCCCACTCTGACTAAGCTACACACCTGCTCTCCGCACACATGTGCACCCACTGGAGCAGTGTTCCCTGTCCACTTTCTGGACGGTTCTCCTTCCTTCTCCATTGTGACCAAAGATCTGATACCATCTGCTACACTTAGATGTTATACCACGGTCTCTCTGTCTATTACAATGCAGTACAGAGTCCCCACTTCCTGTCCATCAGGCAATGGAAGAGGAAGTAAGGGTTTAGGAACCATGATGTTTTTAAACATCAGTTTTTTAGGTTTCATTGTATTGCATGTTATTTAAAATATAAAAGAATAAATAATACAATTACATTTTTACAATATTGCATCAAATCCTCAAAAAAATCCAATATTCCTTCAACTGTTTCGAGCAAACCATAAGTCTAAGCGTAGATACAGTAACTATTAAAACTCCAGTGGTCAATGTTAGTAGGATTTATGGTTGAATTTTATTTTCCAGGTTCCAAATATGTTTGAGATAGGTGTATGGCTGACCATCCAATAATGCAGAATTTCAAGCAGGCGTTCATCTATCCCATACAATGGTGTATTGGATAGATGAACTATAAAACTCTGAAAAAAAAAAAGTTGGTTCAAAAATTCACAATTTCTCCTTCCTCATATTTGTCACATTGTAACATTCACCATCTGGAAACAGCAGTTTGTTTCAGCCTAAACTTGTGAAAAGGCAAATGGAGTGAGAATAACATTCCTGCACATCTCCTGTGTTTACGCCATGCGTGATCTTCCCCGTCTGCATTTTTTTCGCCTTCTTTGGGATGTTGACGTTCCGCCACATCTGTTAAGTAATGTTTCCTCTCTGTAATCCACTAAACCTGTTATCCTAGAAAAGTTGTGATCTATAATGTAAATGTTAATTGCTTTACTGGCAGCTGCATTCCCAAGGCAAACAGCAGAGCTATTTTTATCTCCATGTATTCCTAATGTGTCCCTGGAAAATCACAAAAACTGCTGGTCTTTTCTAAAATGTTGCAGATGGCATTAGGTCTTCAAGATGATTTTTTTCCCTCCTTTCTCACAATAGCTTCCTAAGCAGTGTCAGAATACTCCAGAGTCCGACTGTACTTCTACCAGTAACCGTCATCTAATTGGCTCACTTGTCACGCAATGGTAAAGAATTCTGGGTAACAACATTTAAATTAGATTTATTTATAGATTTTTTTAATAGGGGGAACTTGTTTTCTTCTCATGTATTTGTTAGGCAACCGCCGAAAAGTTTTATACATCACAAGTAGCTTTATGGAAGTGGAGTTATGTAGGAATGAATGGTGAGGGATTTGTAAAATACAAAAATTCTGATTCAAAAAGTCACATGGACAGCCAAATGACAGGTGATGAATTTCCTCAGAGTAGAAAATAAATGTACAATACTGTATAGTGTCAAAAATATAATAATAATAATAATAATAATAATGTCCTGCAATGGTATTTTTGAACTTTAGGTCAAATGAAAAAAGTAAAATAATGAATTAAATAAAAACATTAATACTAAAAATAACCCCAGAAAAGATTCTTCCCTACCAATCATGCCAATAACTAGTCCTGACCTAATTCTGAAATTGAACTGCTGTTGTTTCAAATTATGAGCCTAAAAATTGAAAAACAAGGGAAAAAACTACATGTATAAAAATGATAAAAGTAAATTATGCATTGGTCATAAAAAAAGCCACAAAAATAGGATTCATAGATAGCTCCATTATTCAGCTCTATTATACATTTTTTTGCACCTGCATTTGTCAGTGGCATTTCCTCCAAATTGGTGACACTTTTTTTGTCAAGTTAAAGCTATGGCTTTTTTGTTCTGCCATTTTTAATTTTTCCAGGGAAAAAATAACTGAATAAATTTTTTTAAAAAAAAATCTACAAATTAGTCTAAGGATTTTTTATTTTATTGGTCAAACACTTCCAAGAGTGTATAGGGTCCAATAAACTGAAGTGAACCAACGATCTTGGACCTGAACCAGATAGTGAATGTCCACTTTTTCTTCATCTAGATAGATTTTGTGCAGAATAATTTTATTATAACAGAAATCTCCTGCATTATGTGTACCTTCTCCATGAAGGTCAAATTCAAGTTTCCATTTTTGTTATTGTGTTGTTCTATCCAGTAACAATATAAAACGGACGTATCTACTATAGAAAAAATACATAAAAAACTAAGAGAAAACAACAAAAACAAAGCTTGATAGATTTATAGTATACTGTATAGACGAGCACTCCTCACCTGGTCTTATGCAGAGCATGGAATTTATTTAGTTGAAAAAGGGTTATAAGAAAATATGGATAAAGGTACACATATATAAATTACATATAAATAAATCACGTGATCAAATAGCGTATTCTTTGGGTATGCAGTTGTTGATTATATTTCCCACATAACCAGGGGCAGGACGGACACGTGAGCGAGACGTCAGTCCTTTGGCGTTCCACGTGTGCAGTGACGATCCTGGTTAGCCACTGAGGAAGGAGTCAGTTTCAGACTCTGAAACGCGTCTGGTGTGAATAGGACTATACCCGCATTCCACATATGAATAAGCACTCATAATTCCTTCTGTTTCTTCCTGGAAGTAACGGCAAACCCAGTCCGCGGATTGGCTGAACAGGATCGTCACTGCGCATGTGGGACGCCGAAGGACTGACGTCTCACTCACGTGTCTGTCCTGCCGCGAGACCAGAGAAGGGGAGCCGGACCCGCAAGAGCGGCCACAAGCCGCGTAGTCGCAAAGACATCAGACAGTTAACAGCAGTTGAGGTTGCTATTGGTGGCCACGTGGGACGCCACGGCTGACCTGACAACCCACTGCCTGAGACATATACCCAGGTAACAAGTGTGAAAGTACTGTCACCAAGTCATACTAACAATATCTCCTAGACCAACAGAACTTTATAATAATTACTAACCTATTGGGAGATAAAATGCAATGCATAGTGCAATATAATCCTCTAGCAATCCAGCGATACACTGCTGGCACAACCATAAGAAGGACATTACCTTGTCCACTAGAGGAATAAAGACTGCAGGAGTGCCATAAGAGAAGACACTCTATTTTCACCAGAATTAATCTACACCAGAATTAATCGATTTGCACTAGAATAAATCTACACAAGTGTACATACCCTCAAAATCTGTCCACTAAACAGATTGGACACTACTTTCTATATACTTTTATACATTTAGCATTTTATATATCTTTTTTATATGTACCAATTATCCATTTTTACTATTGCACTTTTTGCACTACTCTGCACTATTTAATTATAACTAGGCTTGATCGAACCCGAACTGTAAAGTAAAGTACTGAACTTTAGGATTTTTGGACCCCGAACACGAACTTTTAAGTGTGTTTGGCGATTTAATGGCGCTTTTTGAAAGGCTGCAGAGCAGCCAATCAACAATCGTTTAACTCTTGTTCCCTTAGAAGCCATCACAGCCATGCCTACTAATGGCATGGCTGTGATTGGCCAAGTGCAGCATGTGACCCAGCCTCTTTATAAGCTGCAGTCACGTAGCGCTGCACGTCACTCTGCTGTGCTTAGTGTAGGGAGAGGATGCTGCTGGTGTGAGGGAGAGAATAGGAAAGAATCTATCTGTTATCACTACTTGTTAACTCAGCGATCTACATTGATTTTGTTTTGTGGGTGCAATGAAACATTTTTTTACCCTGCCCTGAGCCCAGTGACACAGAAAAATAACTTTTATCCGTCTGTTAGTTAGGTGCGCGTCGGCGGCCATTTTGTGCAAGTTCAGTGCACCAGCACAGCATATGTGCCAGGGACAATAATCTAACCCTGTTCTTTTAGTTCAGTGGGCAACATATTCCCATTTTTTAAGTGCACCTGCACTGCATATGTGCCAAGGGAAGGCAAAATAATGTAGGGAATCGTTCTGTGAGTTCAGGGACCCAGGGGGTGACATATTCACATTTTTTGTATGTAAAGTACAATCCAAGTAAATTCGTTTGTTAGATTGTGTGGGGACATTTGTGCCCTGCACTGCATTTGTGACAGTCCAATACAAGCGTTAAATACCGCTGTTATATTCTGGTTTTAAAAAAAAACACCCATTTTGTGCAAGACACTACATTTGCGGCCTTTGCTGCATTTATGACAATCCAATACAAGCGTTAGATACTGCAGTTATATTCTGGGTTTAAAAAAAACACCCATTTTGGGCAAGATACTACATTTGGGGCCTTTCCTGCATTTCTGACAGTCCAATACAATCAGTCAATACTGCAGTTACATTGTTGGTTGACAAATTAAAAAAAATTGTGACCGTGAAGTAATTGTATAAAATTTGCCTGTCACACTGTTGTGTGACCCCAAGAAATTTTTCCTCTTTATGACACCGGCACTGCCTTACTGTCAGTGAACTTAATTGTTGACTATTAACGGTTACATTGTCGCCTGACATAAACCATCTGTTAGTTTGGTGGGTGAATGCAAAGAATAAGGAGAGCGTCAAATAAGGGACGTGGCCCCGATCGTGGTGCTGCTGGTGGAGCTCCTGTTGCAGGGAGAGGACGTGGTCAATTTGTGCCAGCTACACGCACAAGTGAAACCCCTTCCTCAGGTGCGAGTAGGCGACAGAACCTTCAGCATTATTTGGTAGGGCCGAATGCGGCTCTACGAATGGTGAGGCCAAAACAAGTACAGGCGATAGTTGATTGGGTGGCTGACAGTGGATCCAGTTCCTTCACATTGTGTCCCACCCAGTCTCCTGCTGAAAGATCAGAGTTGGCACCTGCAGCCGATGTCCATCAGTCTTTCACCTCACCCCCTTGCAAATCAGCCAAGCAGTCTGAGCCTCAAGTCATGCAGAAGTCTCTTCTGCTTTTTGATGACTCTGTTAGCAGAGTTTTCCAGGGCCATCCACCTAGCCCTGCCCCAGAAGTGAAAGAGATTGAGTGCACCGATGCCCAACCACTTATGTTTCAGGAAGAGTACATGGGAGGACTACCGCAGCACGTCTCGGATGATGACGAAACACAGGTTCCAACTGCTAAGGCTTTCTGCAGTGTGCAGACCGACAAGGAAGGCAGGGGTGAAGACTGGGTGGAAGATGATGTGGAGGACAATGAAGTCCTCGACCCCACATGGAATCAAGGTCATGCAAGTGACGTGTGCAGTTTGGAGGAAGAGGCGGTGGTCGCACAGAGCCACCAGCACAGCAAAAGAGGGAGCAGGGTGCAAAAGCGTCTGCTACATTGTCAGGTGACATTTTACCATTTTTGCTGTACACAAACCCCTGCTCTGCATAGGTGACAGAGAACTAATTTTTGTAAAATCGTCTGTTCAATTGGTGGGTGACATGAATCCAGTTTTGCCGTGGATAAACCCCTGCTCTGCATAGTTGACAAGGTCTGAAATTTTTAAAAATCGTCTGTTTCATTGGTAGGTGACATTAACCCATTTTTGCCGATGAAAAAACCCTGCTCTGCATAGGTGACAGGGACCAAAATTTCTAAAATTCGTCTTTAATTAACGCACACCATCTCCTTTCCTTCGATCCTTCCGCTTTAACAACTTGTCCCACTTTTCCGCTCAATAACATTTCATCCATTGACCTCTCTTGCATGTGGTATCCCTTTCTCACGCTCCCTCTCCGGCATGGAACCCTGATTCCCCGTTACCCATGATCACCATGGTAGGCGCATAAAAGAACATCGAAAGTTGATAGAGAAGAGATCCAATTGGATCAAGGCCGTTACAGGGACGTGCGACATGGTGGAGCATTATGTGTGCACACGCCTACATGTACTGACTGATTGGTCTGCCCCCTTCAACTCCTGGGTCTCCAAATTGGGCACATGGCCTGAGCTTGCCCTTTACGCCTTGGAGGTGCTGGCCTGCCCTGCAGCCAGTGTATTGTCTAAACGTGTGTTTAGCACGGCAGGGGGCGTCATCACAGACAAGCGCAGCCGCTTATCCACAGCGATCGTGGACAAGCTCATGTTCGTTAAAATGAACCAGTCAGGGATCTCACAGGACTTGTCAGTACCTTGTGCAGAATAGACATGCATACCGGCCTCACCCAGCCATTGTTATACTACAGTGCACTTTCTCTTTATTTATTTTTTTATATTTCCCAATATTTTGGGGTCTACCCAAATTTAAAAATAATAATAATAAAATAAAATGAAAAAACAAAACCAAAAACTAGTGTTGGCTACCTCCTCCTCCACTGCCGCTTCCACCTACACCGCCACATCCACCGCCTTCTCAACCTCCTACTCCATATGGACCTCCTCCTCCTAGAGCAAGATTCTAATTTTTTATTTTTACATATTTTAGGTTATTTTAAGTCATTTCCTTATCCACATTTGTTTGCAGAGCACTTGCCATGCTCTTAACCACATTTTGATGCCTTTTGCAGCCCTCTAGCCCTTTCCATTACTTTTTTAGAGGCATTTTAGTGCTCAAAAGTTCGGGTCCCCATTGACTTCAATGGGGTTCGGGTTCGGGGTCAAATTCGGGTCAAGTTTGGGTCCCGAACTCAAACTTTTTTGTGAATTTCGGCCGAACCCGTCGAACCCGAACATCCAGGTGTCCGCACAACTCTACTTATAACCCTTTTTTAACTAAATAAATACTGTGCTCTGCATAAGACCAGGTGAGGAGTGCTCGTCTATACAGTATACTATATTTCTAAATTTACTGATTGGGTGAATCAGATAGATTTTGAGCACCCGACACACGGTAACAATCAGATGAACCACCCAAAGTTGTCTTATGATAGATTTGCCTTAATTGTCCTTGACCTTGTGAGCGCATAAAGTACTCACGTCAGTGTGAACACAGCCTAATAGACATCTCCATGGTAACAAGACAAAAGACCGACAATTGTTTAATTGGGGTAAAAATCAAGAACATGCAGGATGCCATCTAAAACACAAGCACAGCTATAATATACGGTATATATATATATATATATATATATATATTAGAAACAATTTGGACTCATTTTTGAGCAGAAACTTTATGTAACCAGCTAGATGCTTTTTGTATAAATCCTGTTAATACAGTAGAAAAAAAAATCTACTAGTTCTTAAGACAAAATTGTATGTATCTGAGTAAGTTCTGCTTGACCTCGCTTCTTAAAAGTTTAACAAAAAAAGTTTTCGTCAGGAGAATAATAATAGCAAGAACAACAACAAAAATAATAAGAACAAAAGCTAATAAAAAAATTACAAAATTGCCTAAAAAAAACCTATGTTCCTTCAAAAATAATTGGAGTGTTCTTACATCTTGGTTACGGGGTGTTTATAGAAATTAAAAACATGGGTTTGATCCTACAACACACACCGATCCGCACTGTTCTATATTTGTTTGGCAAGAAAACTGAGAAATTATTACAAGAGCCATGGCGATTTCATGAACCTTCAAACAGATGTTTTATTCCGGTAAGCTACTTAAAGAAACCAGCAAATCTTTGAGGTCCAATTAATTTCCTTAGAACCTACATTACCAGGCCAGAGGCTGTAACATGGCTGGCTTATCTACGCCAGGCAGGAATCTTAGATCAGTGTGTGGGGGGGGGGGGGGTTAGTGGACTTGGGCAGATGGTCAAGAGTATCCATAGACTCTTTGAAAACTGCTGGGTGCACTCTATGCCATCCTGTTTATAGAGATTGCTGTATGTTCTTCTTACACAGAAGCAGAAGAAACTATTTCATGGCAGTTGATGAATTCTGAACGTGGTCAGTGTGGAATAATTAACGCTCAACTGATGAAACAAGATTACATAATTACAATCAATGGAGACAAAGATGTGTGACAAATAATTCCAGCCCCTCCACAGCACCTCCCAGGTCCTAGGCTGCGGAAGTGATGTCCCCATCCACAGATCAGATTGGAATACTAGTAAAGGAAGTGACATCAGTGGAGGGAGGACTTTCTGAAGAGGAGCATCATGTGACGTGGTTCCTGAGCGGATGATCTTTGCACTTTTTGAGAAAGTAGGTATAGGTTTGAATTTTCTTCTGTAGACAAGATATGGTGAATTAAGGTGGGTTACTGGGTCCAAGAAATCCACTTTAAGAAACTTTAACTCCTTCTACCCCAGAGGGTTTTTTGCTTTTGTGTTTTCACTTTGCTCTCCTCGCCTTTACATACTTCACATAGCCATATTTGCGGGACAAGTTGTACTTTCTAATGTATATTCTATGCTTTAATGTTGGATAGAATATAGTGGGAAGTGGGAAAAAAAATTACAAATGGGGTGCAATTGAGAAAAGAAAACACAATTTTGCCAAAGTTTAACATTTATTTACGATGTTCACTATGCGGTAAAACTGACTTCAATCTCAAGGTCAGTAAAAATTTGGCGTTACCACATATGTATAGTTTTATGCTGCAAGTTGCATTTTGATACAGAAAAAAAATAATAATTTAATTTTTGACTCCTATAGCTTTTTTCGTAGTTATGTATGTGGAGCTGCATGACAGCTCATTTTTTGCGAGGTGATGTGTACTTTGTATTGATACCATTCTGGGGTGTGTATAACTTTTTGATCACTTTTTATTTAATGTTTTGTGGTAGGAGAAGCGACCATAAAATGCCAAATCGGCCATTTTGAGACTTTTCTCATTTTGCCTTTTTCCGTATAGGATTAATGCTTTTATATTTTGATAGTACAGGTGTTTTTACCTGCGGCAATACCCATGATGTGTATTATTTATTTTTTTTACTTTTTTAATTCTCATTTCGGGGAAAGGGAGGTGATTAGAATTTTTATATATTTTTTTTATTTTTATGTTTAAATCTTTTTTTTTTACAATTTTTATATTTTCCATAGGTAACTATAACAAGTATTCATTATATTGCTATTGTCATTTACTCCAATGCACTAACAATGCACTGATGATTTTTACTAGTTTCCTATGGAGCCCTGTTACAGGCAAGGACTCCATAGGAAAAACTGTGCAGCAGCCTCCTGTCATGACAGGGGCTGCCACACACAAGGTCCAGCTCCTCCGATCGCCACACGGGGAAACCGGAGCATTACCAGAAGCATGCATTTCCTTTAATACAGATGCTGAGATGGCGTGATCAGGTTTGACCATGGCATCTGAGAAGTTAAATGTCCACGATCAGCATTACCACCAGTCGTGGACATTATCCGTGGGTGTCTGTTGTATGAAACAGCAGGCACCCAGTTGGTATGGCACCAGCTCCACTCAGGAGTGGTTGCCATCTTTAAAGACCTGACACGTGACATACTATTATGTCATATGTTGGAAAGGGATGATGAAGAAAATAAAAAACTCCAGCACCAGCAGGGCTCTAATAAAATCCATCAAAAATAAAGAAAAAAACGACTGTTTATGTGTTTTAGACATGTGTTGCGACCATAGTTGACCAATGACAACATGCTTGACTAAAAAGCATAATAAACAACTTCTCTTTGAAATGTATTTTATTTAAACCATATAATAACGCCTGGAATTTATTTATTTTTAACCCCATGGATGATGGACTTTTTGTGTGCCTCACATCTTTGTACATCCTTACAGCTTAGAGTTGAGCCGGCTTTGCATTAGAAAGCTTTAATAAAACGAAAACTGTGCAACTTATGTAATTTGCTGTTTTATTCCAACTAAATGAACTTCTGCAAACTTTGTGAAAAAAAATATGCAGTTTCTGCATAATTCTAAATAATGGAGTTAAAAGTCCTGGAATGTGCACATTGCTTGTTTAGTGCAAATCTAAAGATGACAAGCGCTCCCCAATTTGGCAAAACATTATAGGTCTTTCAGTTAACAAGTAAAACATGCGCTTTTGATCTTTATGGGGCTTATGCATGATTAATTAAAAGCCAGGAAAGTGGTATTATTATTATTCGACTACACAGAAGCAAAACAACTGGTTGATGAAAGGGTAATTTATAAGAGAATAAACCACTAGATCATTATGAGAACATAGTATTAATTTTTTAAAAGGGAAAATGAATCAAAAGGATGAAAATATTTCAGGTTCGTGTACCGGAATAAATGTTTCATGCTGCTGAATTGTAATTGTGAAATATCAACCTTTATAGGCATAAGATATTGCAAATGAAACACTGGGCCATCGAGTTTGCTGCCTGTTTAGAAAAGTTCAAGGTCTTTTGGCAAATAACATTCATTTTAGCAAGCAGATCTTCACTGATGTCTGAAGAGTGCCTTCATTAAGGAGAAAAGTGCAGAATTATTATGGACAGGTGCACTTTGTATCAAGTTGAAGACCTTTACGAAAAGACAAGCAGAGATGACTAGACCTCAAATGGTGTCCACAAGCACCGTCACTTCCCTAACACAGTTATCTTCCTTTTCCTACTCCCCAACCTGCCCTCTTACATCCACAAACTATTCCCTTGTAGTTCCTTAAATTTTACAGCTGAAATCGGTTTCCTGCCTCATTAATGAAGTCAAGTTCACCTTTGGATTGGACACTGTGATTTATGTGAATACGTGAAGTGTCACGTCAAAGACATGATACGAAGCAAGTCTCGTGATATTTGCTACAACTTCGCAAAGACTTCCATGGAGCCCATACATTTACGATATACATTACGGTAGTGCAGAGGCTATATGGTAACAAAGTTTTCAAATGAATCGGATTCGGGTACAGCAATCCAAACCCAATTTTCTCAACACTATTCTGGCCTAACCCCACCTGTCCTCTCTCTTCCTTCCTCACTGATCCTCTCTCCAACTGCCCTTTTCTAGCCACCAAACGTCCTTAAGCTGGCCATATAAATCAGATCTCTGTTGGCCAAACTTGCCGATTTAGGAGTGTCTAGCTGACCATGTAATGTGGGCAGAGAGAGCTGTCAGACAAATGAGTATTTGGTTGACAGATATCTTATGTATGGCCAGATTTACCCGACACTCACCTGTCCACTTCCTACCTTCACCACCAGTCCTCTGCCTTTCTCCAAAAGTCCCTTCTTACCCTACCTTCACGAATCCATTAAAGCCATTCATCACCAGACCTAGACCGATGTCCGAATGTCTCTTCCTAACCTCCAAAAACCTTTCCCCTACCTTCATTTTGCTGTACATTCTCTCACCTTCTTGCTTATACTTAATTTCCTACACACTTGCCCTCAGTTTGGCTTTTCCTACCCATACTTTTGCACTCCTCTATCCCTGGCAGATAGATCCTTGCTTCGCCCAACAGCAGGCATTGGAGTACAAACCAATGAAATTCAAATTTGTCCGATCCATTACTAGCAATAAGTGGTGAAAGAACTGCAGTGCCCATCATTTGCGCATCCATTTTGTTCTATTAATATTTTCAGGTGCAACTTTGACCGAGCAGCAATTTATGTTCTGGTGGTGTGTTGGCCAAAATATTATTTATCCAAAGGCAATCTTTCTCACATATCTATCAATTAGGTCCAAAATAGATAATAATAAAATAATCTTCATGTAACTTTGACTAATATTGACTCAATTGAAAGTAATGAAATCAATTGTTTGATTGGCACTATTTCCTAGGTAATTATAACACTAGTGGTATACAGTACTTGACATATAATTACCAGGTTCAAGTCATAAAGCTTTTGATGCCTCAACCTGACATTATGTAGGCCATTTGAGGTGACAAACCAAAACAAGCCATTGGAGAAAAGAGATTTATGTATAAAAAAAAAGGTTTCCATCGGATCCCGACGGCTCTTCTATGATGCATACTGCTATCCGCCCTCCTCTCGTCACCCATTACACAGACTGACAGCACACTGAAATGTCAATTGAATGTTCAAGTGAATTTTAATGGTTTACTCATGTAAAGTAACACAATTGTACCGGCAAGCCTCCAGCTCCGAGCGGCCGAGATGTGAACAGCGGTGAATCGCATTAAACCAGAAAGAGAGCTTGATTAGAGATTTGATGTATGTGGAAATCAGAGCCAGCGATACATAGATAAAGGCTGACACAATTCACATTTTCATGGAGCTGTTTCCAACAAAGACTCATTACACCACAGCTCGACTAACTACATCAGGGACATTAGACCGGGAAGTGGTTATTGATGGACCTCATTGTTCTAAGTTCATACATGAAATCATTTCAGCCCTAATGACCATCATACCCTTTTTAACCTTGATGGCTCTAAATTAGAAGTCAGAATTAATGACTCTAATGTCTCTCGACTTAGTTCAAGGGCTGTAAAAAGACGTCAAAATAGTGGAATGCCATTGAACTGAGACCTTTCATTAACTCCTTGCTGGGAGAGCAAGTGTAAGGTGATACCTAGTAACAGAAAAGCTCTTTAGCTACAATATAGCCACCAATAAAATGTGAGAGGATCTCCGGGACAGGGACAAGACTCCCCTCTTCTGTACATGGCCCCCTTTAAAGAAGCTGATAAGAGAGTAATATCTAGATAATGTACACTCCAGTATTACAGCTACGAGTCACCACTGCAATGCTTTACTTTACTGTGGTCCAGACCTGCCTCCCGCCATCTTCTTCCGGGTGGGCTTGACCTCCTGGCCTGATCAGTTCCCTCATGCAGTCTGCTTGCCAGCAAACCCTTTAGTGCCCATAGGGTGCATGTGTGCTCACTCCCTTCAGCCCTCAAAGAGCCAGTAAGCATGCACCCTTATCTGCTTCAGGCACCTTCCCCAGTAGGAGGATGGCTAAGCAATAGGGGTCTTAGCTTCCTGAGTGTGCTGTATCTTGTTCTGAATGTTTACCGATCTCTGCCTGTTTACCGGTATTTGACCTTTTGCTGCCTGTCCTGTCTTGTGCTTGTAAACCTTATTAATCTTAAACTGCTTGTGGTGACCTCGGACCTGTTGTTGTATTGCACATTATCAGCTAGCCCTCACTATGATTCTGACTGACCTCTTTGTGCCGCTCATTGGAGTCTCTCACCACAGTGTGTCAACTGGTAACCACACGGATTCTACTCCAAGAGGTAGCAGCCTACTGGTTTCCCTGCAGTGAAGAGAAAGAATAAGGGCATAAAGGGTGAATACCAGTGGACTGCCAATGACCATAAGCCATAACATCCTGCTTTATAGGAGTAAGTACTAATATGTACTTCCAATATGAGTTGTTAAGTTTGTTATAGACAATGGTTGTAGAACCAGTGTGCCAACTAACCAGTTAAACTTTAGGCCATTCCTGAGGGCATAGCCCTTGTTGCCCCCTGGTTTTCACCCTTTTACCTCATAGGGGGATATGGACTTTTATTGCAAGGCAGGCATCAGGGCTATTGGAATAGTCCCAGTGTGGTTGGCAGATGACCCACAGGGATCAAAGATACCAGCGCAAAGCATCAAGGGATCAGGGAATACACATAGAGCCAGGCAGGTAGCACAGGGTCAGGGTCCATGCAATTGGCATAAGACAAACACAGGCAGAACACAGCCCACAGATAGGCAAACAGATCATAGATCCATAGTATCCATCAGACTAGAAAGACCAGACAGAACCTGTTGCTCAGGCAAAAGATAAGACACAGCACACAGAATATATAGCAGGGCTGATTAACCCATTAGCCAAGCGGGTGCACACAGAAACCAAGGAGGGGTGCCGCAGAAGGAGGGGTATGGGGCAGCAGCAGACACAGACTGCCAATAACAGGTCTGAAGTGTTATGCACCCCTATAGTCATTGGATAGTCAAAAGCCCATATATATTTTTGCCACATTTAGCAAAACTGCTTACATAAAAATATTAAATTGACAGTCTCGAGCACTTCTCTGTTAATTAATATTTTTCACTATATTCAAATAATTTGATACTTTATTCTTTTCTCCTCCCATCATGCACACAGCCATATAACACAAACAATATTGGGAAATATATTTGATAAATGACCCATTTTTTGTGGTGGAATCTGATCAAGAAGTGGCAATAGCTATACAGTATATAACAATTGCACCGTGGCTCTTTCTTCTGAAGGGGTCCAAATGTCTAAACTACTGGTATAGTAAAAGGCACATGGTAGACGAGGGTCCCTGTTTTGGAAATTGGGCACAGGAGCTCAAGTTATACCTCTTATCTGTTATACTGTGACAAGCATTCAACTGAAATGGATATTTTGAAGCAGCGGATTGCAAAACTCCTCCCAAAGGACATGTTCAGTTGGAGGCAGAGTACTGAATAATGCCAGTTCACAGAGCTGTATAGTACTGGGAACTATTAGCACCAACTAGTTTAACTTTTTATGGGCCTTTTCTGAAAGCATATACACTTTAAGACTCTCTCTATATGAATCAGAAAAACCCTTCCTCAATCCTGACCCCCTCTTCACTTTGCGACTACCACCTTTTTTCCTTTCCGGTGGTTACTCTATACTACATTGTTACATGTGTTTACTATTCTTATCCTAAGATCAATAGGCACATTTCTTAATTCTACCTTTTCAAAACTTTCCAAAGTAAATAAACACTTTTCTGATTATTTCCCGATATATTATAGAGATTTACTGTATGCATCTAACACTTATCCCGAAGAGGTTATTATAACATTTAATTATACAAGTTAACTACTGAGTTCATGATCTTAAACTTTCGCAACATTTGTCTAGAGCAGCAATTTCACTTCTCCCATTTTATCTTAATTTCTTTGTTTTTCCATTCCTTATTGTCACCCTTCTTCCTTCCTTCCTAAACTTAATTACATTTCTTGGTTATTTATAGCATTTTAACCAAAGCTCTGAACAATCACTTAAAAACAAGGAATTATATCATGCAATAAACATTAAATCACTACAGTGTAATTTATTCCCGGTTCTAGCAGCGACTGAGAATTGGCACAGGAACTCGGCTCTATGTGCTTCCCAAGTGAAACAAATGTCTTCATCTCGAATGCACTTGGTTGAAATGCATTATTACCCAAAATTAAGAAATTGCTTGGGAAATTCTGCCCCTTAATGTGCTGGACTATCAGGAACTTTTATAGTAACCCCCTCTGTGCCCTGAACCACCAGGGACATAATATTACCTCTCTCAGTAAACTGGACCTCAGTTTGCCACCTGTGATTATTCCCACACTCCCAAGCATCAATTACTTGTATATGCATCGTAAGTAATCCTACCCGACAACAGATGACTTAGCCGGGATTCAATTGTATCCGGCTCACAGTTGTCAGAAGTGTAAACAAGAATGCTGTAGTGAGGGAGAGAGCATAGACCTATAAAGCGGTGAAAAATTGAAGGAAAAAATATAAATTTACTGAGTTTTTCATTATTCAGGTAATCATCTTTCTACCACAAATGTAAAACTCTCATTTTAATCAGTTATCTGGAGGACGTTCATCCCTTTCTATATATATATTTTTTAATTAAGTCTTTTTTATTAACATTTTACATTTTTTTACAATACAGAAACCCCCATAATCCCCTTCCCTCGCCCCTCAAAATGTCCTGAATATGCTCTCCATACGCCACAGCCCCAGGCCTGGACACCACTGAGATCTGCTGCTCATGGGTGCGGGATGTTCTAGTTGGGGGAGGGCAACTTATCTTCCACCTCGCTGACGCGACCCTCCACCTCCACAATTCTCTCAATAACTTTCTGCAGGTCATGACGGATAAAGGAGAACTCTTGCTTCAGGGACCCCATTTGTTGCTGTAGCATTGTCAGGGCCACTCCACACTGGGTAACTGCCCTGAAGACATCTTTCAGTGTAGGCTTTTCACTCTGGGGAAAAATAGCCTCCCCCTCTGCCATAACTGCTTCTTCTGACCCTGCCACACTGACCTCCATCACTTGAGCTTGGGCACCTCCTGCAGCCGCCTCCTCCCCTACTTGGTCTGTCTCCTACATCTGCAGCTCTTCCTCCACAGAGGACCCTTTCGGCACTGGTATCTTCTGTGGTGCCCTGGAGCCTATCAGAGCCCTCGCTGCAGTCGGCACGCACCCCGCCCTGCTCGTCTTCTTCATAGTAAGGAGCGTGCCCACGCCATCTTGTGCACCGCACTCAGCACCCCTGCCGCCTCTTTGCTTTTTTAACAGCCCCTCCGGCCATGGGACTGCTTCAGGGAGACACCGGACAGGTAGGGCAACAATTAATAAAGGGTGGTCGGCCCCAGGGAGTCTGCCATGAGCCCACAGAGCAGGATTCTGGCTCAATTAGCGGGAACTTGTGTAAAATCCCCGAGTGGCAATACCACTCCTATGGCCTTCTTCTATCTATGAATGCTAATATAATGTTATCTTATGCATTTATTTCCAGGTCCTTAAATACTGTGCATTTATAATAATGTTATGTAACTGTTCATGTAATGTGCCTGTTCACCAGCAGGTGGCAGCAAACAGGGCAGAGCTACACTTCGAGAGAATGGAACTCACCATTCCATTCTCCCCTCCTTTCTTGGTCAGGAGTGGGCCAGTCCTGTTTGCTACCAGAAGGAGGTAGGAAGTTCTGGGGTGTTCTGTTGAGACTCCATGTTGGAGCTGCCAGGATTCTAACCTATTCCCTGGCATAATCCAGATTCGGACTACAGAGAGAAGTGGCAGCATCCTGCAGAAGCAGAGATTCCATTTAAGTCTGTTAGTACAGCAGAGCCAAAGAGAATCCGATGTAGCAGAGTTGAGATTGTTTACCTGCCAGAGTTAATGCTAAAGCCTGCTGGAACCAAGATAAAGTCTGTAAAGTATGCAAATTAAAGCTGCCATTGGGCTTCATCACAAGGTCTGGACTCAAATATTTCTTCAAGTCCCTTAATTGTTTACCCTATTTGTCTGCTTCAGAGGCAACGCCTGGGGTTCCAGCATATCCAGGTAGGAGCACCGTGACACGTGCGCAAAACATTAAAGGACATTATGGGCCACTCTATATCACTCGGCCATTCCTACACCTGGGTACCAACACCATTTCTTAAAGGGACTCTCCGTCCCATTGTTGCTTCATTGCAACTGGCGTCACAAAACACTTATCTCATCTAAAAGGGACCCCTTTGCAGACTGCTGTTGCTGCACTTGCTCTCGCTGCTGCCGTTCACATCTCCGGCCAAGCCACGCCCCTCCCTTTCTATACATTTAGAATTAGGGATAAATGAATGGAAGCTGTCTGGACAACTTTACTTGCTTCTCCATGAGATCACTACAGCGGCACCGGAGAGGAGGAAAGGAGCAGAGAAGATACTGAGCATGTCAGTCTACCACTGAATGCAGGAGAAGGAGGACCCAAAGGACAACCACCAGGGGGCGCTACCAGAAAGGAAAAGGTAATGCACATAAAAAAGCTTTATTCAATGTACATTGTAACAATACTTTACTTCATTTGAAAAGCCAAATACATTCCATATAATATTTTTCATTTGCTATCCCCTTTAATAAATATCACATTGCTTCATGCCAACCGATATATGAACTTGTTTTTTATTTGGGGGGCATTGCTCATTTATGTCTTCATAGCCAGGTGAAAAGGTCAGAGAACCTACTAGATCGGCGTTACATCAGTATGTACGCAGGTATTTCCCCCCTCGGGTGTCATTTGCCTTTGACAGAGGGTCCATAACTTAGAATTCACCAACATTCAATCATCATTTTCACAACAATCAACATCATTCAGCGCAGAGCGGCAGTTGATGGTGAGGTTCAAGCCGGGCATTATGCAAGTGATAGATGCTGTGGATTGTTGTGTTATGGAGACTCAGAATTGAAGCAATATATTTTGATCTATTATTCTCTCAGACAAGTAGAGAAAGCCATCAAATGTATCACCAGACAGCTCCAATCTGCAGCACATCAAACAGAAAATTCCAGTATGATAGCATACGTCTCCCTTCGAACTATTAGCGTGATATTCCTGGGGTGTAAGTGTCGAGGAATGAAAAATAAAAATAAATATAAAAATAAACTGAGAGCATCTTGATCATAGGACAAGGTTTTCATTCTGGACTGAGCCTAAAATTTCATCGACAGATAGAAAATGACAAAACTGATAGATTTTTTTGTTGACTAGTGTGGATTCTGCAAAATTTTGAAGTGGCCTGTACCAGACAATCTGAAAATCTCCTAGTTGGGGGGCTGCATTACATTAACAGATTTTGCAGGCAATTGTCAGGAGGAGAACCGTTTCTTCCTGACAATCGCCTGCTCGTCAGCAGGCGATCTCCTCCTCAGTATGCCATCGCTCATCCTCATACTGAATCATTGTTTTCTGGCAACAGACCATGATTAGATAGCGCACGATCTGCAGCCGGCAAGCGATGATTTGTAAAGTTACTATAAAGATTGCAATTGCCCAATGACCGTTTGCTTGTTCATCGGGTAATCAGCAGCGGTATTACACAGGCAGATCATCTCTAACTTGTATTCCTACGAACGCTTGTCAGCGATGATCTGCCCGACAATCGGCCGGTGTAATACAGCCTTAATATGCAGTATGTGAAGGTAGATTTACCATTATAAGCAGGTAATATCCAAAAAAGGGGATTAGACATATATGTGCAGTGACCCAGCGGTTCACTGCTAAAGGTTAATTTATTTTCATAAGTTGTAATTTAATGCTAAACGCTTGTCTTATCATGCACTGTGTATCCCAAATGTTGTGTGTGGACAACAAACTGTAGGGCTCCATATTGTAATATGGCTCCACAAAACCCAGAAGCCTTAATTTGACAATGTGTATGAGCCTGAAGAGCAGAGAAGAGCAACGAACTAAGGGTTAAAAAAACACAAGTGATAAATTACAAAAACAAAAAGTTGCTCACGAGCCAAACTGAGATCCTATGACAAGAGGACACATGGCGCCTCTTAAAATAGCAGAATAGAGGCCAACAGCCTAGGAGGGATGCAGCTGTCAGGCCGTGAAGCAACTGGATGAAGGAAGACAATGGCTTTGAATTACAGTGTTAGTTCCGTGTTCAAAGCACAGGTGACTCTCCGGCACAGTTGAATCACAGCTGACACCACGCGGAGAGCAGAGATCTGACTGTGCTTTGCAAATGTGATTTCAGAACAAACACGTCCTCATTGAAAAACGTCTTACAAGACAATCTGTGCAAAGCTCTCTTAATGCCAAGGCCACTGGAATAGTAAATGAAAAAGATACAGCAGTTTCAAGAAAGAGAAAGAGAATTGACAATTTAGAAAGCTTTCTTTATTATTAAATTGACTATAAACCATATGTTAAATATAGAAGAACTAGAAAAAATTCCCCACGTTGCCCATGGAAGTGTGTTTATTGGATTTGTTCCAAGGGTGCCCGGGAGGCCAATCCATACCCTTTTTTTAATGGTGAAATCGTTAGTAGCGCTATATACGCTGGCAGTTATACACTTTTTATTTCATTAACTTTCCCCCATAACATGACCTCCACAGCACCCCGTACCCTTAACAGTGACCTCCACAGCACCACACATCCTTAACAGTGACCTCCACAGTGCTCTGCCCCTTAACATTGACCTCCACAGTGCTCTGCCCCTTAACAGTGACCTCCACAGCACCCCACTCCCTTAACAGTAAACTCTACAGGGCCCCACTCCCTTAACAGTACACTCTACAGGGCCCCACCCCCTTAACAGTGACCTCTAAAGCAATCCGCCCCTTAACAGTTACCTTCACAGCACCCCACCCCTTTAATAGTGATCGTCACAGCACCACACCCTCTTAACAGTGACCTCCACAGTGCCTTACCTCTTAAACGTGACCTCCCTCCCTTTACAATGAACACCACAGCACCCCGCCCCTTTAACTGTGATCTCTACAGTGCCTCACCCCCTCAGAAGTGAGCTCTACAGTATTTTACCTCCTTAATTGTGGCCTTCACAGAGCCCCATCCCTCTTAATAAGCTCCATAGAGCTTTTCCCCTTAACAGTGACCTCCATAACAATGTGTTCCCTTAAAAGTGATCTCCACAGCACCCTGCCCCCTTAAGAGTGACCTACATACAGTATAACAGTGAAGAAAAATGTCTGGCTTGTTATGGAAACCTGGTGTAAAACTGTATGTATGTGTATTGGGTAATAAGGATCATGTGACCATGTGTGTCAGGCTATAAGCAAAGGGCCTGCAAGCTTCTATTGGGTAAAACATATTGTTGAGAATATCTCAAGAATGGTATGTCCTAGAGAGCTGAGATCTTTACAAAAACCTCCCCAGACACTCCATGTACCAAATTCGATGTCCAACGGTTCAGGCGTTTGCATGCCAATGGAAGACAAAAAGACAAAGTTTTTTTATAGTATACATATTTCATAGCCGAAACATCAGATTTACAGTGGCCATTTATGGTGGTCTATTTTTGTTGCAAATTAGGTGTTCCTGCTAGGAGCTGTAGTGCAACATTACAAAAATAAAAAATAAAAAGAGAGAATTGATACTCCAGAAAGGTTGTAAATAGTTATTGCATGCTATGAAAATCCACTCATAATTAAATATCCCTAGTAACATTATTCAAAAACACAATATATCATGTTTTGATAAATAATGTTTTTGAGCAGGAATACTGTAAACAGGGTCCTATGTATAAAACTATAACTTCTATAATAGTGTATATTAGCACATATTCCCCCTATATAAAATAAAATAAAAAAATACTGTTATCTTTGTACAACAATATAACTACTATAATACTGCCTCTTTGTATAAGAATATAACAACTATAATACTGCTCCTATGTACAAGAATATAACTACTATAATACTGCTCCTATGTACAAGAATATAACTACTGTAATACTGCTCCTATGTGCAAGAATATAACTACTATAATACTGCTCCTATGTATAAGAATATAACTACTATAATACTGCTCCTATGTACAAGAATATAACTACTATAATATTTCCCCAATGTACAAGAATATAACTGCTATAATACTGCTCCCTATGTACATGAATATAACTACTATAACACTGCTCCTATGTACAAGAATATTACTACTATAATACTGCTCCCATGTGCAAGAATATAACTACTATAATACTGCTCCTATGTACAAGAATATAACTACTATAATACTGCTCCTATGTACAAGAATATAACTACTATAATACTGCCTCCTATGTACAAGAATATAACTACTATAATGCTGCTCCTATGTACAAGAATATAACTACTATAATACTGCTCCTATGTACAAGAATATAACTACTATAATACTGCTCCTATGTACAAGAATATAACTGCTATAATACTGTTCCTATGTACAAGAATATAACTACTATAATACTGCTCCTATGTACAAGAATATAACTACTATAATATTGCTCCTATGTACAAGAATATAACTACTATAATACTGCTCCTATGTACAAGAATATAACTACTGTAATACTGCTCCTATGTGCAAGAATATAACTACTATAATACTGCTCCTATGTATAAGAATATAACTACTATAATACTGCTCCTATGTACAAGAATATAACTACTATAATATTTCCCCAATGTACAAGAATATAACTGCTATAATACTGCTCCCTATGTACATGAATATAACTACTATAACACTGCTCCTATGTACAAGAATATTACTACTATAATACTGCTCCCATGTGCAAGAATATAACTACTATAATACTGCTCCTATGTACAAGAATATAACTACTATAATACTGCCTCCTATGTACAAGAATATAACTACTATAATGCTGCTCCTATGTACAAGAATATAACTACTATAATACTGCTCCTATGTACAAGAATATAACTACTATAATACTGCCTCCTATGTATAAGAATATAACTACTATAATACTGCTCCTATGTACAAGAATATAACTACTATAGGGGCGGAGCCGAGCCACGCTGCTGAATGGCCGCACGAGCTTGAGCTCCTCCAGCATTCTGGCTCATTTGCCCTATATAAGCTTTCAATTGGTCTTATTATGGGGAAACCTGGAAAGGATAAGATCAGAGGAAGCTCAGAGTCGACCCCACGGCACTCTAAACAGCCAGAGATGGAGAAGTTTCTCCGGAAAACACAGAGAGCTGCTGCACAGAAAGGCGCCAATATGGCGGCGTCTATTGCTCATGACTCCGACGCAGGAGAACTTTCTGATGCGGGCAGCGGCTCTGATATTTCAGATAGAAGGCCCAGAGATCCGCCTTTGTCGGAACGGACCCTTCGCCGGGTTCTTGAATCTGCCCTCACGCCTCTCAAGCAAGATTTGGAGGACATTAAAGACGACATGAAGCATCTAGGCCAGAGAGTGGTCACGCTAGAGGGTACACAAGAGGCCATCTTGACCTATGAAGGTAAAGCATCAGAGGTGTTAGCATCTTACAAGGCCCTATTGAACGATGCCTTTCTGAAACTAGAAGATCAAGAGAACCGGAGTCGCCGGAGCAACATACGCATTCGCGGCCTACCTGAATCGTTCGCGGCTGGGGCCTTGCCGACAGTGGCGCGAGAGCTGTTCTTCACGATGCTTGGGCAAGATAGAGCGGAGCGGATCGTGGTGGAGCGCATACACAGGGCGCTGCGCCCTAGGCCTAAACCACAAGAGCCACCACGTGACGTGATATGCGGCCTATTGAGCTTTGTAGACACCGCGGCCCTTCTGAAAAGGCAACGAGAGATGGAGGTGCTGGAGTATGAAAATGTGCCGATCCAGATGTTCCAAGATATTGCACCATCCACCTTGCCAAGCGGCGCTTATTCAAGCCTCTCCTGGATGTTCTCAGGAAGACGTCAACTCCGTTCCGGTGGCTATATCCTTTTGGGCTGGCTGTTTCTAGGAATGGAAAATTGCTCACTGTGCGCTCACCTGCGGACTTGGAGTCAGTCTGGAGGTCCTTAGATGTCCCTCCAGTGGAGATTCCCTCGTGGCTACCAGCCGACCAAGATGGTCCCATGCCTATTCCACCGCGAGTTTCTGCTTGGCAGACGGCATCCACAGGCAGGTCAGACCGTTCGGGATGCAGCAAGATGGACAGGGCCCTCACTTGAGCCTGAACCAAGGTGTCATTGGTAGTATCTGTCTGTTAGCATGAACTGCTAATATTTGCCCTACCTCACTCTTCTAATATAGAGATGACTGTCTCTCGGCCCCCTGGCATATTGTTTTGCTTGGGAGGTAGTGGCGTTTTCTTGCTCGCCATGTTTTTTGTTTTTTGGCCAATTTTACATGCATGGCCTAGAATTTTTATAAGAAGTTATGCTTTAACCGTGACGCTTTTCTGATGTTTCGGAACACTGCCTCCAAGGAGGCGATATTTATCTATCTTTCTCTCTCCCCAATTGCAGGGTGATGTCCGGATAGATTCCGGTGCTGGATGTATCTTATGTTGTTGGTCTCCTTTTCTGTTGTAGACCATAAGGTGCTTTCCTTGCCCCCTCGCCAGTCCAACCCTGTCTTGGATGGTGATAGGTAAAGCACCTACTTTTCCCCAGATGAGTATCTTATCTGAGCTGGTATATTACCAGTTCAACATGTTGATGGTTCTTTTTCTTATTTTATTTTATATGTTCCCCTTTTCCCTCCTTTCCTCACCCTGCTCATATGTGCTATGCTCTTTTTGACACTTTCATGGGTAATATGTGCTTTCTCCCACCTGAACACACGCTGATATGTCTTCAATTGTAGTCGCCTCTCTAAATGCGCACGGGCTGAACGAGCCATGCAAAAGGTCTCAAACCATCTCTCTCCTTCTGAGGGATAAAGTCTCGGTAGCCTTTCTGCAAGAGACGCATTTTAGAACAAATAAAATCCCTAATCTTCCTCCTAGGAAGTTTGTTCAGTGGTTTCATAGTACATATGATTCGGCCAGTAGAGGAGTTAGTATAGCTATACACAAAAACCTTCCCTTTAAACACACCGCTATGTTAGCAGATCCTGAGGGCAGGTACATTTTTGTAAAAGGGGTAGTTGGTGATTCTCCAGTTACATTCGCCAATCTATATGCACCTAATAGAGGCCAAGTACCATGGCTCGTTCAGACCCTTGCTTTACTATCATCTTTCTCTGATGGATTGTTAGTTTTGGGGGGCGACTTCAATGTTGCCCTGGAACCGGCAGTGGACACATCAGTAGGGAGACCATCTGTGTCCTATAAGCCCTTGAAAAGGCTTAAAACTTCTCTAAGAAAATTGAAGGTCCTCGATGTTTGGCGTACTATGAACCCCAATGGCCGAGATTATACATATTATTCACATGCCAAGGTGTCATTTCACAGACTAGATTATTTGTTCCTGTCTGATTCGCACATACGTAATGTCTCTGGGGCCCGGATTGGTAGTATCACGCTATCCGATCATGCCCCTGTTATTATTAACTTCTCCCTGTCCGGACCACAGAGAAAAGAACGCCTATGGCGTCTTAACGACACCTTGATTTTAGATCCCACCTACGCTTGCAAAATCAAGGCCTCACTTTCCGAATTCTTTGCGCCTAATGATACACCAGAATCCCCGCCTTCTCCTTCCATTTTATGGGAATCCCATAAGGTAGTTATAAGGGGTGAACTCATTGCATTAGGGGCCTATGTGAAAAAGCAGAGGACTCAGGCTTTAGATGTTTTGCTAGCAAAGATTGCTCGCCTTGAATCCTCTCACAAGGAATCTCAGGCTAAACGCACCCTGACGGAACTTACTGAAGCTAGAGTACGCTTGAAAAACTTATTAAATGTTACTTCTGCAAAGCTGGTCCTACGCTCACGATTTAAAGCCTATGCACATGGGGATAGAGGAAACAGACTGATGTCAGCCATTGCCAAGAAGCAGTTCTCTGACTCCTTTGTTTCCTCTATTAAGGACCCCAGAGGTAAAATACACAAATCCACCCCAGATATTGCTAAGGCATTCTGTGCTTTTTATGAAGCTCTATACAATTTACCCTCCCCGGATGGAACCACTGCCAGTGATCTCTCAGAAGCCACTGATAAGTTTTTGCAGAATCTAGATCTTCCCTCTATATCCTCTACCAAGGCATCTCAGCTGACTAGACCCGTTACTGACTCTGAGATTCATAAGGTACTCATGTCTATCCCATCGGGCAAAAGCCCAGGCCCGGATGGTTTCTCCATCTCTTATTATGAATCCTTTAAAGATGTTCTAATTCCCCGTTTCAGGAACCTGTGCAATTACCTTCTCACTGGAGGCTCTCTTGCTCCACACTCTTTATTGGCACACATTACTGTCCTACATAAGGAGAATAAGGATCCGACATGCTGCAGTAACTATAGGCCGATCTCTCTGCTTAACAATGATGTGAAGTGGTGGGCGAAGATCTTGGCCACTAGGCTTCAGGATGTGCTACCTGACATTGTTCATGAAGAACAGGTAGGCTTTGTCCATGGCAGACAGGGGTCTGAAAACACGGTACGGCTTCTCCATCTTGTAAATTGGGCCAAAAGATCATCTAAGCCCTTAGTGTTGGTGAGTACTGATGCGGAAAATGCCTTCGACAGGGTCAGCTGGCATTATATGTCGCGGGCCCTGTCGAGGTTTGGCCTCCCAGACCAGTTTATTACAGCCATTTATACGTTATATTCGGCCCCTTCTGCCATGGTCAAAGTGAATGGAGCTTTGTCACCACCATTTCGCATCACCAATGGGACGAGGCAGGGGTGTCCCCTCTCTCCTGCACTATTCGTTTTAGTGATGGAGACTCTCTTACGTAAAATTAGAATGGACCCAGAGATTCCTCAGATCGGTTCCTGTACTCATGTTACTGCGGCATTCGCGGATGACCTTTTAGTCATGACCTCAAACCCTAGGGAAGCCTTGCCCAGGTTGCTGAGCATTTTTGAAGACTTTGGGTTTGTATCAAATTTTAAAATTAACTATGGAAAATCCATGGCTCTCAACATTTCTTGCCCACAGGCAGTGATTAATGCTCTTAAGCGTGCTACTCCATAACTTGGGCCTCCAGAGACATTGCGTATTTAGGGACTCATATATCAGCTAACGTCCAGGATCTAGCCTCCCTTAACTATATGCCGCTCCTACAGACTGTTCGCACGCATCTACAAAATTTGAAACTCCCATTTGTCTCCTGGGTGGGACGAAAAAATTACATTAAGACCTTTATCCTTCCCAAATTTCTATATTTGCTGCAATCCCTCCCTATTTGGTTACCAAATTCATACTTTACTGAAGTTCATAGGGTATTCACACGCTTTCTCTGGAACGGCAAATCACCACGTATTGCTTATTCTGTTCTTACAAGAGATAGAAAGTTCGGAGGCTTTGGGATGCCAGATGTGAAGCTTTATTATACTGCTGTACAACTATGTAGATGTGTAACTATTATGTCTCGCCAATCTAACTCCCTTTGCACCCGTCTTGAAAATGCACTATTGTCTAACCAAAAATTACTTACTTTGTGGGGTATTAGGCCTATCTCAGCCAATCATTGCTATTCGTCTCCGGTTTGGAAGGGCATGTTGGTGGAATGGTCCAAAATGGTTCAATCCCGAATCTTTAATTTCCCAAATAACTGCATGTCACTTAGACTACTACAAAGCCACATCCATCCTGCTGTGTTGAACCCCTCCGGGATTTGGTCTAAGCTCGCTGACATTTCTCTGCGGGATGTCCTTCTCCCTGATGGTAGTTTAAACTGGGATTCTGTAATAGACCTTCCTGAGGTTAAAGCTGCACCCTTTTTCCATCTAGCGAATTTTCATAGAGATACCAAATTGTGTATTGGGCCCTTTTCGGGTAGTGGTTCCCCTTCCTGGCTTGAGAAGAGGATTTTGGCTAATAAACCACCCCTTAGACCATTATCTCAGATGTATAAAGAGATGCTTTCCTCCTTGCCCCCGGAGCTTCGTTTCGTGGCCTCATTGGAACGGGAGCTCTCCATATCCCTTACAGAACCAGAGAAGGCGTTTATCCTGGCTCATTCACACGGCTTCAATCGTTGTGTGAGGATTCAGGAAAATTCCTTTAAACTCCTTTGTAGATGGTACAAAACACCTGAGTTCTTGCATAAACTAAACCCAGAAGTCCCCGAAGAGTGCTGGAGGTGTGGCTTGGACACTGGTTCTTTGTCACATATTTGGTGGCTCTGCCAGAAGATTCAACCGTTCTGGAAATCAATTGAGGCATTAGTAAATCAAATATGCAATACTAAGATATCACTGGATGCTAAGCTTATTTTGTTATGGTGCCCGAATAATTCTCTCACACCCGCCAAACATGATCTTCCAACGATGCTGCTTACAGCGGCTAAATTACTTATCCCCTTCTTGTGGAAGAACGACTCCCCGCCAACTCTTCTTATGTGGACTGATAAGGTGGACCAGATCTACCGTTTTGAGGAGCTAGCGCATTGGGAAAACCATTCACGCTCTCGCTTCCTAAAACTGTGGTCCCCATGGAAAGTCTATAGAAGCTTTACATAATTGAGCAGCATAGGAACAGCTTGGCTGCCGAATGTCATTGAAAGTGCATTTCTTACATTCGCATCTGAAATTTTTCCCACCCAATTTGGGACACGTAAGTGACGAACATAGACAGCGGTTCCATAAAGATATTTCTACAATGGAGAACAGGTATCAAGGCCGCTGGAATCCCAACATGATGGCGGACTACTGCTGGTTTTTGCAATGGGAAAATATGACTGTTGACGCAAAAGCAGATGCCTGAAGCACTTTTACCAGAACTAGGCCTTGCTCGAGTAAGACTTTTAAACTGAAAAACGAGACTTTTTGAAATTTTGTTATTCCATTACATTTTCATACACTGTTTACTATGCAAACTTTGATGTAGATCAGGTAATTGTTGGAGTAAAACTCGTTCTGTTTAAAATTATGCAATGCTTTCCAAGTGCTTCATTCATTTAGGCATACTCATGCATAGCAACATTTCGTGACGTGTTCCAACAATTCTGACTTCGGATTCGTAATCCGCACACTCGATTTAGTATAGGACAAAAAAATTTTCCCCAGTAGCAGACAAAGTTTTTTTTGTTGCGTGGTGTTATCAGTATTTTACAAATTTACTAGAAAAATTGATTCAAGTATTAGCAAAATAGAATAGAAGTAGAAATATTCCTATTTGTCCTTCTTTATCAATTTGTCCTGCATGAATTCATCAAAAACATCACAATGTGAGTGTAACAAGAGAGAATCAGAAGATGTCCCGGCAGACAACATGTTAACAGTTGTAAGAATATCCATACATGAAGTAAATCTCAGTCCAGGGTCTCCAGGTCTACTCACCCATTAGGAGAGTTTTCGGTCTAAATGTGGGTTCTGTTGACAGAACACAGATGAAGGAACATTTCCCAATAGGATAGAGAAAACATGGAAACTGTCAGAGCTCCTGACAGGATGGATAAACCGCCCCCTACCCTGCCATATGTGAAACCCCGATGAAGAAACATAGATCTCTGGGCGTGAATTACACTCACAAATCAAAATCACTGCATGTCCGCCCCTTGGGTATGGGAAAACAACCGGTGGTGTTCACTGTCAGCATCTTATTCTGAGAGAAATTAATGGGACCAGTCTTTTATCTGTATCGAAAAATATTAATTTAGTAAAATGTGTTTCATGCGGCAATTGTTGTATTCTGGTTTATCAAAGGGTTCTTACTTTTTTCGGTTGTTTTTTTTTCTTCCTCAGCTCTAGTCTGGACTTATCAAAATATATTGCAGCAATTATATTACTATTATTATTATTATTATTAATGCTACTACAACAACTTCTACTACTACAAGCACTATTATTGTTAATATTAACAATAATAATTGCAATAATAATAATAATAATAATAATAATAATTAGTAGTAATAATGGTAGTAGTAAACATAATTGTAAAAAATATTAAAACAGAATAAATAGTATAGCAATAACATTAAATGTACAAATGCATATAAATGTATTATTATTATAATTAGTAGTAGTAGAAGTATTTTATCGGTATTATTTTGCAATTATTTTTTTATTATTTGTATTGATTTTTATTTCTTTTTTTGTCTTATTTATTGATTTATTTAATTATTTCTTATTTATTTTAACCTGTATTATAAACTTACTGGTTGTATTACAGGTTACCCTTTAAGTAATCTATTCAATTTTAGGGAAAAAGTCCAGGAATAGTGATAGACGAACATCAGCCAGGAGGTTTCGCGAACACGCGTTTGCGATCAAATGTTCGTGAACAGCGCGTTTCGCGGCGGGCCCTATTAACTTTAATGGCAGGCGAACCTGAAAAACCTTCAGGTCATAATTGCAGCCACCAAATACTTACTAGAAGTAAACAAATCAATGGCAAAAATTCCCACAAAAAAGATGTATTTTAATCAGGGGCCATTTTTATGCGTCTTAAAGGGAAACTCTCAAAAATGTGCCCTGCTGGAGCCTAGAAAAATGTTATTTTAGGCCATGGGAGTACAGGCCCAAAAAAATAGGCATTCAACTGACAGAAACGAACAAATGATTATGTGGCTGGAGGTACATTAGGCGGTCAGTGGATAACAATTTTACTGTAGGCCAGTGGAGTATAGGACCCAAACATTAGTCATTCACTCTAAAGAAAAGGCCTTTTATGCGGCTGTATATATAAAAGACAAGGACCATTCTTTGTTCCGTGTGGTGGCAGATATGTGTGGGCTGGCATGAGGAAATTCAATTAAACGTGGTCGTTACAGGTGTTGAATACCTCCGAGAACCATGCCTCATTCATTTTTAGAAATGTGAGGTAGTCCACACTGTCGTGAGCTAGGCGAGTGCGCTTATCGGTCACGATCCCCCCCTGCTGCGCTGAACGTCCTTTCGGACAGGACACTCGACGAGGGGCAAGCCAAGAGTTCCATGGCAAATATTGCCAGCTCTGGCCACAGGTCAAGACTGCACACCCAGTAGTCCAGGGGTTCCTCACTTCTCAGAGCGTCCACATCAGCCGTTAACCCGATGTAGTCGGACACCTGTCGGTCTGGATCCGGGGGGTGGCTGTCGATGGGTTGGCTGCAAGAATTATCTCATATCCAAAGTGACCAACACATCTTCAAACTGCCCTCTTCTTGCAGGCGTGCTACGATTGGTACCCGTACCTGTTTCGCTGTGGGTCGAAATACCTCTGCCAGCGCCCACAACAGCAGAATGCAGCACCTCTCACAGCAAGGCCTGGAAATGGTGCATTCTGACAGCCCTCTGTGATGCTATTAACATGTTCGCCATTTTGTGTTTGTAACGGGGGTCTACACCCAGTACTAGTCCTTGCCCTTTATGCTTTTAATACGGGGGTCCCTCTTCAAAAACTGGAGCACCCCTCAGTATATCACTCCTATCGATAGAACACCTATACCAGTCCTTAAAAGGACTTTTGTGGCCCTATTAGCTAGCGTTTGGTGTCCCTAACAGTCTGTCCCTGCTCCAGACAGCAACCTCTCCCTACACTGGCAAAACACAGAATGTAAAATGGCTGCCAGATCGGGGTTCTGTTATAGAGTGGGGGTATGTCCATGTGCTGAAACATCTCAATTGGCGGTCCTGTCCCACCTAATATGTGTGTCATAGGTCAAGGTTCAGCACAATGCAAAAGAATATGGCGCCAGCGGACATCGCCATATGTTCGCATGTTCGACAAATCGCGAACGCGCAAAGTTCGCCATAAAAAATGACCGCCAGGCGAACGGCAAGGCCATCTTTATCCAGGAACCATACAGATGGAGGATGCAACGTGAAAATCCAAAAAGTATATAAAGTTTTCTCCTTTCTTGAAACTGTCCTAGATGATAAACAATGACACCTAACTCCCAACAAATGCACCGCTATAAATGCCAAATTAACATATTCCAAACTATCACAATCTCATGAACTCGTCCCCACTCGGAACAACATTCATATTAATATTAATAAAGTTGACTTTTCTTCATAACACAGAATTTATCGGACATGAACTTCCATTACTTTGAATATATCAGAAATGACATTTCTTCAGCTCTGACTATTCAGATAAAGCCTATTCTAAAATATATGAGTTATTATTAATGGACAATGTGACCAAAAACACAAACAATTTCATCTCAAGAAAGCCAAACAAAAACTGAGATGAGAATGTTAGAGTTATTAGTTGACAAAAATGGAAAAACTTAAAAAATGATGCTACTTTTTGGCCAGAACACTGCTCCTCTGACTTCGACTCACAGTATTTTAATGAATTATGATCCTGTGTGTTCCTGCCTTACCATGGCGTTGTGTGAGTACAGTTCAGCAGACCTGCGGTCAGGCAGGAAGGCACGGCATAAAAAATCATTATGACTGTGAGATTGTGAGTAGAGATGAGCGAATCTCCGCTTATGAAATTTGTTCACATTTCGTTTGTTGGTTAAAGGTGAACTGCGTTATGTATTCCGTTAACACGGACCATAACTCCCCTGCATAACGGAAACGGGACGGATCCATTTTGTAGCCCATAGACTTCTGTTATGATTGAATGAATAATGCATTTAGAGGCATTCCATCATAGAATTGCATTATGGTCCTTGGTAACGGAATCCATAACACAATTCAATGTCACGAATGGTGTTGCTGAAAGCTGGAACTTATAAATAAACATCCGATTGGCTTGATCACAAACTAAGTAGCATATGGGTGAGCCCTATAAAACCCCTAGAGCTCTCCCTGACTGCTATGCCCATGCAAAGGTCTTTATGGTAGACGATTGCATGCCCACGTACCTTATACTGTGTGACACCTGAAAACCCTATAATAGTGAGGGGACACGACCACCGGCTCCCTGTACTTAATACGGATGGAGACAGGGTCACCTAGAATCAAGCCAGCAAGGAAACACAAATAAAGGAAAAGGACTTATCTGAGGAATCAGCAGTAGCAGCCTCCAGCAGTGAACAAGAAGTATAAACCGCAAAGTGAGGCAGTATGGGAGGGAATATAAAGGGAGACAATTAGTGTAAATAAGTGACAGCTGGGAGAAGGAAAGGATATGACAAAGTGAAACCAAAACATGCAAGAGGTAGAGTAGAACGTCTAACAGACCTTCTCACAGAACTGGCGGTGACATTCACCTTTTGCCAACAAACGAAGTGTGAACGAATTTCAAAATATGAAATTCGCTCATCTCTAATTGTGAGCTCCATTGGAGAAAGCAAATACTGATTATGTCTGTAGAGCGCTGTGGAATATGTCAGTGCTACATAATTGAATAAAATAAAAAAAATAATACTGTGAGTTCACGTCAGAGGAGCAACGTACTACTAGCAATCATCTTGATAGATGTTAAAGGGGTTGTCTCACTTCAGCAAATGGCATTTATCATGCAGAGAAAGATAATACAAGTATCTTACTAATGTATTGTTATTAACTAACTTCTCGTTTCCATGGTTCTGACCACTCTGTAATTCAGTATCGGAGGTCGTGCTTGCACACTATAGTAAAAAACGCTCACCTCTTTGGTGGTCGGGACCATGGCAGTGCACATAGGCTGGTGCTTTTTCCTATTGTGTGCAAGCACGACCACCACTGATGGATTGTAGGGTGGTTGTAACCATGGAAATGGGCAGTGTATAATGTGATGGAAAAATGAATCCAGCCAGCAAAGGAGGCAATTTGGAGAATCACAATACATTAGTAAGTGCCTTGTATTAATATTCTCTACATGATAAATGCTATTTGCTGAAGTGAGAGGACCCCTTTAATTGTTGTTTATGGTTCAGCTCCTTGTTGGGTGTAGGGTGACAATCTACTGAACTATATTTCAGGTACTTTGGGGGGGGGGGGGGGGTTAAAGATAAGAAAATGTATTCTGGATGCCTCCTATGAATCCAGAGGCACATGGAGGAACAATACAGGTCCCGTAGACTCTCATGAGTGCCCTATTATGACTCATTAAACATAGAGATGAGTGAATATCTTAAAATTTGATTCAGGTATGATTCTAATTGTATGGAAAAGTCTTTCTGTCCATCTCTTACTCTCTAATCTTGATTCTACTGAATTGAAACACACAAAATTCGGGTTCAGTAGAATAAAAACTTTCATAAAAATTTTGGGCTGAATTTCTGACTTTTAGAATCGATTTCTAAAACCCTTTCTATCAGAAAACTCATCATTTTGTTAGTAGGGGATAAAAAATATTAATAGTGAACCTATCACACAGGTCACCGAATCTCAGCTTCCTAAACATATCTGAGAGTGACATAGAAGAGGGGTGGGGTTGAGCTAGCTATAATTACCCAAAATTTTACCACTTTCCTAGGCTCTTATCTGTAACCTGACATGTGCCGCCGCAGATCGCTGTGACGGTGCTGTCATTAGACAGCTGTGGCTACAGGGAGGTGTGCCGTGACCTGCAGGAGTGGTCAGGCAGTAATACACACTTGTAGCACTCTGCTACAAGCGTGTATTACATTGAAGAAGCTGAAAGCCGGCAGGGAGCGCTTTTTCTTATGCAAGATAAAAAAGAAAAAACATAAATGCTTATGAAAACGTGTAGAAATCTGAGTCTCACTTCCTTCTGGGATTCGCGTCCCCACCTATCCCTTGGTTGAACTTGATGGACATTTGTCTTTTTTCAACCGTATTAACTATGTTACTATGTAACTATGTAAGATCGCCACCTGCTGGCTTTAAAATGAAATGTCAGCCTGCAGGGTGGGAATTAAAGGAGTTTTGCCATCACATACAATGGGGGCATATCGATAGGATATTCCCCAATTGTCTGATACTTGCGGGTCCCACCTCTGGGAAAAGTAGTGGAGGGAGCACTGCACATGCGCAGCAGCCCTCCATTCAATTCTATGGGGCATCCGAAAATAGCCGAGCTCTGCCTCGGCTATTTCTGTCAGCCCCATAGAATTGAATGGGAGCGGGGGCCGTGTTTGGGGGGTGGCTGGAAACACATTTATCACAAACTACAGGATACATGATACAGTGAAATTTCTTTGAGACAATCACAGAAAATTGCATGGAAAATGAGTCTGCTAGGAGGATGGTCTTCTCAAATAAGAAGGTCATTCATTATGTTTCATATATGGTGGAAATCTGTCACAGAAAATTTGGCCTGGATAAGGGTATGGTCTTGTCAAAGAGGTGGTCTTCTGGAGAGATTTAACTCTATATTAAACATTGTAGAGGGCCTTACTGCTGAAACCCTTCCAAAATGGGGGTCCTGAGCCCCTGTTCCTACTCACTGCACGACAGAATAACTGTGCTTAGTTGTTTCCACCAGACCTACAGACTGTGAATGGAGAGGCAATGTGCACGGTCAACCACAAGTAACTCCTCCTCAATGTGCCCATGATATAAAGAAAAACAAGGGACTTAAGTTCCCAATTTTAGTGAAAACACCCCTATAAAAAATAAAATAAAAATACTAAGACAACTGCGACAGTCTACGACAGTGGTCCTCAACTCCAGTCCTCACGGCCCACCTACCAGTCATGTTTTTAGGATTTCCTTAGTATTGGGCAGCTGATATAATTAGTGTCCATCCATCAGGATTTATCACAGGTATTCATTCTGTGGGATACTCCTAAATCCTGACCGGCAAGTGGGCCCTGAGGACTGGAGTTGGGGAACCCTGGTCTACGACATTCATTTTCATGCAGTTGAAGGTAAATTGCTTTATTACTTTCAGACAAAATTATTTCCTAATTTATGGGTTGTGTTTAGAGATGAGTGACTTTCTTAAAAGTTTGATTCAGCTGATTCGCCGAATTTCACCCAAAAATTTGCTTTGTGATGCATTTTTTTGTAAGTAGCGGGTGCAATGACAGGGAGCTGTGATAGCCCAGCTCCTGTCGTTGTACCCCTCAGATGCCGCGTTCATACATGATCTGAGTGTAAAATTAACAATAATTTTTTTTTTTTTATCAAACTTACCGCCTCCATTTGCTCGCAACGGTCTGGCCGTCGCCATCTTGCTTGAAGATCTCGGCTGAAATCCTGTGAGGCGTGAGATTACACCATCACGCCGACCGGTGTGGTGACGTATAACGCCGGCCGGCGTGATGATGTAATCTTGCGCCACACGGGATTTTGGCTGAGATCTTCAAGCAAGATGGAGGCTGGCGGCCCGTCGCGAGCAAATGTAGGCGGTAAGTTAGATTTTTTTTGTTTTTTATACTATCTCAGTTTAAATCGATTAGGCGAATCAAATTTATCCTGAAATTCGGATCGAATTCCACTTCGTGGGATTCAACTCGCTCATCACTAGTTGTGTTCCTTGAAATGACTCTTAAGAAAATGTACAAAGTCCTGTAGTCCTTCCAATCGTTCCCTAAATTGTTTCCTCTCCAAACTCAGATTTTGTAATAGTTTCTTAATTGCTTGTTTTTCATACTGATCGATTAGGTTCGGCCTATTTATCATCCTACTTTTCAAGTACTGAAAACTAATAAAGACATTAAACGACTCTTCCGCCCGGAAAGTAATTACATTCAGAGCAGTAAGGACACTTCTTATTTCAAAATGTTAAGGTTCTCCAATCTTGTAATAAAACGGTGGATATGCCCACTATACTACTTATTATACTACTGTCACCTCATCCTACGAGGCATAGAAGAGACATTTCTTCAGCACAAGACCAGTCATTAAAATCAGAGACTTAATCACTAAGTAAAAAATAAGGCTTGGCTTGATTTTTTATGTTCCCTTACGTCCTACCAGCAGCACAGATGGGGTTAACTACCCCCCGTGGACTCTTGCTGTCGACCGGCGTTTTCGCCGCGTCTCTGATGGGCGCCGCTATCACCGGAAGTGACGTCGGCCCCTTCCCGGCGTCACTTCCGGTTCTCGGCTCTCACCGAGTATATGCTTTTTCTTGGTTTCCTCTGCCGGTATCCAGTGGAATTGGATTCTGGCTTCGGTGCCCTCCCTATTTAAAGCTCCTGCTCTCTCTCATTCTTTCTCTGGCTGCACACGCTTTCTGAGCTAGCTCCCAGAGCCCATTAGTACTTTCTCTATTTGTGCGGTTATTTGTTGCGGTCTTGCTACTACGCTACTTTGGTGGGCCTCTGCTTATGCTTTGCTTGATGATTTCAATTTGTTCAGAATTATAAATTTCATTTTTTTTGCATGGCTTCCCCTAAGGACCCGGAGTCCCGTAGAGCGGCCTCAAAGAGAAAGCACTTGTCCTGCTTTGATTACAGTACGCTGCTGGACGACAATTGTCCCTACTCAAGGTGCGAGGCGTGCCGTAGATTACAGTCGGCTACGGAACCCACCATGCAAGAGATGTATGCGTGGGTCAAGGGATATGTGGATGAATCCATCAAGGGCGTAGTCAACCTGCTGGACGAGAGGCTTCCTACCCCTACTCAAGCCCCCATGGAGACCTCTGCGCCCGTGGAGAGGCCAGCTGCAATTTATCTAGGCTCCACCTCTTCGGATGAAGAAGAGCTAACTTCCTGCTTTTCCCCACCAGAAAAGACCCAGAAATTGCTAAAGTCCATCAGGTCGGGGGATCATGATGTTGACACCGGGGAGTCCTCCGATCCCGCCGGTCGGGCACAGCGTGTCTTTAAGGCAGATGAGACCCTCCTTTCCGTTATGAGAATGGAATGGAAGAAGCCTGAAAAAGGCCTTGTCCTGACAAAAAAAATTCAGGACCATGTTTCCCATGGCAAACTCTTTGGTGGAATCGTGGGGTTACATTCCCAAGGTGGACATGGCTATTGCCAAACTGTCCAGACGCACTCTGGTGCCAGCATACGATGGGTCTAGTCTGCAAGACTCCCTTGACAGGAGGGCAGAGTGCACTCTGAGGAGAGGTTATTCGGCTGCTGCAGCCTCTGCGTCTACCGCTATTGCAGCTACGGAAGTCTCTTCCTTCCTGCGCTCCCGTCTCAACCAGATACAGACGGATGTGGACCAGAGAGTGTCCCGGGACGATATCCTGGCCGCGTTTAAGACCGTTAATTTAGCCGCGGACTTTCTGTGCGATACGGCACAGTTGCAGCTGAAGCTGGCAGCCAAGTCAATGGCCTTAGTTTCCACAGCCCGCAGGCCCTTATGGCTTAAGCCATGAGTCGCGGATAATGCGTCCAAATACAATCTATGTGGTTTGCCTATTGAGCCTGACCGCCTGTTCGGCGCTCAGCTGGATAAAATTATGGAGGATCTCTCTGACAAAAAGGGGAAGAGTCTTCCCCATCAGCCCTTTCAGGGTCGGGGCAGACAGGAGTGTGGCGGTAGATCTGGCCAACAGTCTAGGTCACGTAGAGACTGGGGGGCGCAGCGAAAATGTTCGAAGCGCCCTCGCAGAGGAGCTAAGGAGGCTAAGCCCTCCTGACTATGGGCCTTTCGCAGGCTCTCGGTTGACCCCCATTACTCCTGCCATCCTTCTCGAAGATTTTCCCATTCCATGTCCCCTGGTGCCCGTCGGGGGGCATCTCGCCCAGTTCAAGGATGTCTGGGCTCAGGAGATTCCGGACCCTTGGGTCCTAAAGGTCATTTCCGAGGGCTATTTAATAAACCTCAAGTCGCCTCCCCCGGACAGATTTATTATCAATACAGGCCTCCTGCCTGCCAAACAGGCAATTTTGGAGGCCTATATTCAGGACTATATTCTCAAGGGCGCTCTGAAGGATGTTCCGGCAGGAGAACGGGGCTTAGGGATCTATTCTCCGGTTTTTCTAGTTCCCAAGAAATCTGGAAACCTCCGGATGATTATTGATTTGAGATTTTTCAATCGATTTATAAGGAAGGTAAAGTTTGCATGGAAACTATCAAGTCAGTCTTCCACGTTCTCAACCCCGGAGACGAGATGGCTACCCTGGACCTCAAGGATGCCTATCTTCACATCCCCATCCATCCTGCCTCCCAGAGGTATCTCAGGATCGCGGTCCAGGTCTCGGGGGTCCTCAGGCATCTTCAGTTTGCTGCCTTACCCTCCGGGATTTCCTCTGCTCCGAGGTGGTGGTTTCGGTGGTGGCAGCTTTGAGGCTTCAAGGGCTGACCGTAATTCCTTATCTGGATGATTGGCTCTTTCGCTGAAAGAAGCCTCCTTCCTCTGGAGATGATTTGTAAAGCTGCCTCCTGGAGCTCTGAATCCACTTTCATCTCCCACTACAGACTAGACGCCAGAGTAGCTGAGTTTTCGGCCTTTGGCCAGACTATTCTTAGCTCTGCCAGGCATGAAGGCCCTCCCTAGGGGTTCTTCTAGCTATCTCCCTATCTGTGCTGCTGGTAGGACGTAAGGGAATCGTTAATTTCTAACCATAATTTGTTTTCCCTTAGTCCTAACAGCAGCACACAAATATCCCACCCTAGTAAGGTTATTCTTGCTATAGACACAATGGGCTGGGGGGGTGTCCCCTCCTTTTGTAGGGGTGTAAATCTTTATTATTGGTTCTTGGGCTCATTAAAATTCCGCTGGTCCTACCAGTCCACGGGGGGTAGTTAACCCCATCTGTGCTGCTGTTAGGACTAAGGGAAAACAAATTATCGTTAGAAATTAACGATTTTGGTACATCTCCTCAATTGGGTCATTCAGCTAAAGGACCCTGATAATTGATATGAATTGCCTCTAAACCAATGGAATAAATAAGATACAATTAACATTGTTGCAAAGTAAATGATGCAGTTTTCCATGGGTTTTTTTTGTATTACTCTCTTTCTGTGCAGTTTGCTATCAAGGAGTGTAAAGGTTCTTTAAAGGGGTTTTCTGGGACCTGGCGGGCCGCACAAACCCACCTTAATTGTACATAACATGCCTGTAGAAGAAAATTTGAGAAATAATTGCTGTCTCGAAGTTGCGTGGATCAGCAGCTCAGAAGCCCAGTCACGTGATTCTCCTTTTCTGCAAATGTCATCTATCCCTCTGTTATCTTAAGACAGGTGTCACGGACGTTCCCGTGGCAGGTACCAGGAGATCAGAGAGACTGGCAACTCGTGGGTTAAATTAAAAAGTTCACTGTGGATCTTATTGTGTCTGTGTTTTGGTGAATGCCACACCCCTTGCTTCAGGTGTTGCTTGTTGGTAAATTACCTTTCCCATAAGTAGCCGGTTCTCACTCTTGGAGGTGCGGTTTATAGATATTCTTCCTGCCTTCTAACTAGCTGGTCAGTTGTACTCTGTGGTGCTTCTGGAGTTGCCAGTTTTCTACTTTCAGATAAGTCTAGTCTGTTCTCATTGTTTTGTGTTTGTTATATTCCCTGTTGTTTGCATCTGGGCCTGAGACAGAGACTTCCATTCGTCCATCTGGGGAGGAATGGGTTGTCTCTGGTCCTAACTTCATTCCAGGGCTTTATAGGGATATAAGGGCCTAGGTTTCCAGCATATGAATATTCCTACCTTCAAGGTAGATTCATATTGATAGGTAGTTAGGGCCCAGATTATGGTTGTTTAGGAGCTGACCTGTTTCTTCCCTAGTTTCCAGGCCCAGTTACTGTTCCCCTTCCCTCCTGTGTTTAGTGTGGAGTTTTTCCCCCACACTGATCGTGACAACAGACCCAGTAGGTGGTCGGAGCTGACTTGGTTCTAATAGTCATATTCTTTCTCTAGACTCTGTTTGTCTATGGCTCTCTGCATGCATCTCCATTCACACACTAGTGTGCTTTGTCTGCAGTGAATGACTACCTAGAGTGTAGCAGAATCCGAAACAATGAAGCTCAGCTGAATTGCAACCGGCCTCCCTCTAGACATTTCAATAGCGGATTGTGATGATATTCCCCCCCCCCCACTTTGTGTGAATACTCAGTGTACACAGGGTGAAAGACATAAATACTCTTGAACAATACACCGGTGCAGCTACAAACAGGTATATCTCATTCTTGTGGCTCAACAGTAAAATTACTGGTCCTCAGTAATTGCCTGGCGTGCCCATTTATTCATCCTTTCCTTCTGTTTATTGTCTCAAATACCCGAAGAAAGGAACATACATATTCTGGATGTCTCTGGAGTCCATCATGGAAGTATTTCTGAAATGTTATTTTTGCTATCCAAAAACAAAAAAATCAAGAGATCATGAGAAGTCCACTGGACAAAATGCCCAAGAGTTATAACTATTGGGCAGTGCAATTGTCAAGGGGTCCAAAGGCCCCTCTACCAAATAAGGCCAGTGTGAGCATGAATTCCCATAGTGAACTCTGATTCTTTGACCATCTCGCACAGCATTATAATGATTTATAATGCTGTTGTTCCAGCCCAACCTCCGCTATAATGATTTGTACTGATGGCATTATGTGAGTACAAATCACTACAGATGGTGTCAGGTGCAGACACACAGTATTATGCATCATTATGGTGCTTTGCAGTCCGGTCAAAGGAGGACTACAGGAACTCACGCCCTCGCACAGAGCTTGTTTCACAGAGTGAACACACTCATCTGAAACTGGCCTAAGACACATATATTATTAACAAGAACCCTTAAGAAAGTGAAATAAATGGGGAGATACAAGCTAACAAACACAAAGATGCATCTTTACCCTGACAAATGCAAGCATGTTTTTTTTTTTATAATTTTAAATTGTATTACTTCTATATTTATTGTACTCATAAAGTTGTAATTCTTGGTGCACATAACATGGTTATAAGGGAAAATAATAGCATTCTGAATACAGAACGCTTAGTACAATAGCGCTGGAGGGGTTAAAAAAAATAATAAAAATTTTTAACTCACCTTAATCCACTTGCTCGCGCAGCTCGGCATCTCTTCTGTCTTAATCTTAGCTGTGTGCAGGAAAAGGACCTTTGGTGACATCACTCCGGTCATCACATGGTCCGTCACATGATCTTTTACCATGGTGATGGATCATGTGATCACCGGAGTGACGTCACCACAGGTCCTTTTCCTGCACACAGTAAAGATGAAGACAGAAGAGATGCCGGGCTGCGCGAGCAAGTGGATTAAGGTGAGTTAAATTATTATTTATTTATTTTTAACCCCTCCAGCGCTATTGTACCATGCATTCTGTATTCAGAATGCTATTATTTTCCCTTATAACCATGTTATAAGAAAAAATAATAATGATCGGGTCTCCATCCCGATCGTCTCCTAGCAACCGTGCGTGAAAATCGCACCGCATCCGCACTTGCTTGCGATTTTCACGCAGCCCCATTCACTTCTATGGGGCCTGCGTTGCGTGGAAAACGCACAATATAGAGCATGCTGAGATTTTCACACAACGCATAAGTGATGCGTGAAAATCACAGCTCATGTGCACAGCCCCATAGAAATAAATGGGTCCAGATTCAGTGCGGGTGCAATGCGTTCGGCTCCCGCATGGCACCCGCGCGGAAATCTCGCCCGTGTGAACTCAGCCTTAAAGGAAATGCGGGTAAAAAAAAGAATAGCTCTTGGCCTAGCTGATAAGTAGAAAGTGAAGAAAGTCTCTAACTAGTTGCCATGGAGGACATTATGGCACCAGCTTTGTTTTCCGCAACGTTGCAGAAGCCATCCAAAATGTAACCTTACTGAGTGACATACTGTCATTGAGTTAAAAAAACAAAACAGCAGACTAATTTTCTCAACTTCCAGTCAGCTCCTTTAAAATGTTCTGTGATTTGGGTTTTAAACATACTTGGCAACTCTCTTCAAATGTTCAGGTGGCTTCTAGAAAAAGGGGAGACCTCCCAGACCCCCTAAAGACATTTTAAATGTCCTACATATCAGAAAAATAAATCGGAAGGGAGTGCCTTACCAGGACCAGTGTGGGATTACATATCAGCCTAGCACACGAAACCCACCAGCCCACATATGATATTGCGAAAATAATTGTTTGCTATGCATGAATGTCTTATCACATTGTCTCCTGACCTTCCCTCTTCCACTGGCAGTAAAATCATCCCCTGACCATCCCACCCCCACTAGCAGCAGCCTTATCCGCATATATATTTCTCACCTCTCTTGCAGGACACAAACTGTGAGGCTGGAGTTGGAGGGAGAGTGCCTCTCCTGCTGTTCTCCTCTTATCTCCCTCCATACTCTCAGGGGGATGAAGAACCTTTTTATTACCACAGCCATGTCCTACAACCTTCTTAACCTCAGAACTGCACCATTATTAGAGTAATTCTTGTATTCTCAAGGGGTTAAGTGTCAAGTTAGGTAGACAACAAAACAGACCTTACCTCCACCCACACCACTGTTTCTAAATACTTTGACGATCCACTGTAAATAACGGCCCCCAACTGAGTGATAGTCCCTCACCTAAGTGCATTAGGCCTACTTAGCGGAGACAAATGAGGACGTCCGATAGACTGAGTCAAAATCACAGGATAATGACAACTACGGAAGAAACAAATGCAGAGTAATATACCAAGCAGGATGAAAACCAGGAGGAAACGTCAGAGGCAAAATCAGCCTTCAGAGGCAAAGTCACCAACAGACAGAAGGTCAGGAATTCACATAACACAATCTAGGCAAGTGAGGCAAGAAGACCAATCACAGGCAACTGTGGCCAGCAGTTGTCCCTTTAAATATCCTGCTGACAGGAAGCACATGTGCTAAGTCTGATGGGTCTGGCGTCCCTGCTTCCTGATAGACTGATCAGCCCCACCGTCAGCTGGGCTGCTTGTCACAGTAATTGAGTGATGCTGATGGTGCAGCATAATTGAGGATGGAATCACCACAGGACAGGTCAGTACATGACATTAAGGACCTATGATGATGTCATCATAGGTCCTTGAGCCCCCCTAGCTTTGGAACTGCACTGATTCTGTAGAGTTTGCATCATCAGTGCAATTCCTGTCTAATGTCAGATGGCCCACGGACAGACCGGCAGCACAGATTACTAGTCCGGGTCTGTGCCTGATCAACATTCCTGTTGCCCTGTAACACAGCAGAGGCAGCAGAATATGAGGATTGTCTCTGCTCCGCATTTAGTAGATATCCAGAAGCAAGGAACAGGGTAATGGCATGATCCATAGTGGGCCAGAAAATAGGAGTATCATATTGGTGCATGGTGGATGCTGGGCAGGAGTGAGAAGTGACCAAGGGATACTTCTGAATGGTGAGAGAAGCTCAGGAAGAAAGTGGGCAGAGCGATCATAGTCACTGCCCCCAGAGTAATTAATCACTTATGGTTCAGCAACCTGTAGTCTACTCCGCTACATTATGGGACCAGGAGAAAAGGAGCACGAGCAGATGGAGGTGTTTGGAGAAATAGTGCACAAGTTGAGAGGGAGTGCATTATTGTATTCAAGGGACTGGTTTATAAAATAGGAGTGGCTTAAACACAAAGGGGGACATTTATCAAACTGATGTAAAGTAGAACTGGCTTAGTAGTCCATAGCAACCAATCAGCAACTAAGCCAGTTCTACTTTATACCAGTTTGATAAATCTGCCCCCAAATTGTTTGTGGTCCATTCCACGCACTGCAGTCATATCTCCCCTGAAGACATTTTTTGAAAATTAGCAAGCATGACTTTTTAAATAAATGTTGGGATGTTACAATCATAATCAGCTCCCTTTTAAGGGGCAACCTACTCTACCCCACAAAAAAAAAAAAATGGATATGATTTGTATCTGTTTCTTGAAAAGCTGTGTGACAACCAACATGGCTGCAATTAGTGTTGAGTGAATCGAAGTTAACAAAGTGGACTTTGATCCAAATTTCAGGAAAAATTTGATTCGTCATGTACGCAAATTTCCTCGCACTTTGTGGTAACTGATCAATTTTTCTTGAAATGGCGGTAAAAAAACAAACAGACCTTATCCATGTGATCATGGAGAGGCCATCACAGCCAACTTGATACAAGAAAACACGCCAACTCTCATGCGCTCTGACGTGTGATGGCCGGGCGTGGTGACGTCAGTGCACGGAAGATTTGGCACATTTTCTTCTATCAATCTGGCCGACATGGCCTCTCTGCCATCAAATGGTTGAGATGAGTATGTACTTTTTTTTTAACCTCTAATTATCCCCTGATTTCATATGCCTCAATAAGTGTTGAGCGCAGCATCAGAGGGGTTCAATGATGGGGGGGGGGGTGATCGTGGTACCCCATCATTGCACCCGCTACATGCAATGAGATTCATGATGAAAAACTTAGTAACAAATTAAATTTCTTGTTGAAGTTCGGTAAAGCAACCGAATCAATTTTTGGAAAACTTTACTCATCACTAGATGCAATTACATATCCCACGTAGGTTCTGACCAAGTATTCCCAGAGTTCTTGACAGAAGGACATATTTTTGGTAATGGGGTAGAGTCTACAGCCACAGGATATCAGAATGTCTCTCATTACCTAAAAAGTCAGCAAATATAAAAAAATATATATATATTAAAAGAACACCTGACAGGTAACGCTCACCACCTAGGCAACTGATGGTACAAAAAGTAGAACAAGAAAACAGCACCTTCCGTGCGGCTGATTCGGCATTTGCTGAAAGGGGAGCGTTTAGACGCTTTGTTATGAAATCAGTGCAAGCCATTAACTTCTGTGAAATATTTTATGTCCCCAAAATGCAGTGAAAGGGATTTGTTTCAGTTTTTATCTCCAGATGTATTATTAACGTGGGTGTAACCGAAAAAAAAAAAAACTAGAAAGGTATTGTGAGTGAGAGATGAAAGGGGACTGTCACACACGCTCAAGAAATAAAGCAAGGATCATTGATCAGGTTGTTAGAACTCGGGCTCCTTTTTACCCAGTGCAGCAAAAGCAATGCAATTATATAAGAAGTAATTGGGATGTATAAAGATGGATCAGGGCAGCCTCTGAAAAAAGGCTGCGGCTGATACAACAAAGGCAAAAAGCAGCTTATCCAATGAATTTTTTGACGGTCCACTACCCTGCCACTTGAGTCTCCTTAAATGGGTTCATCCAATCATTTGTATCCACTGTATTAGGAATAATAATAATAATATTTATTTATATGGCGCCACCATATTCCGCAGCGCTTTACAATTCAGAGGGTTCATGTACAAAACAAAAGACATCACAACGTAACTGGCTAATATACAACTGAAATAGGAAATTCTGAGTTAAGAGAGGGGGTTGCAAAGAGAGTGATTGCAAAGAGCATCCGTTACTCTGGAGGACCTCTCCTGTCCTGTATTACACAGACAACCCATTGAGGTGAATGGACACTGTGTAATGCCTCATTTCCCCTGTGGTGGCACTGCAGGAAAATCAAACATTTTCAGCCATGTTTCCCCACAGATCACAGCTGATCTATTTGTGGTGTAACCAGAAACCTGGCATGCAACTTGTTTATCATATGTACTAGGTTGGGGATTGGGCTCCAACAAGCCACTCTGTATTGGTCAGGGTATTTGGTTGGGGGCATCATATTGAGACATGCCACAGGTGAAGCAAACACTTCTGCTGTCCTCTGTAAGGCCTCATGCACGCAAATGTATTTTCTTTCATGTGTCTGTTCCGTTTTTTTTTTTTTGCAGACCGTATACAGAACCATTCATTTCAATGGGTACATCCAAGAAATGGAAGTTAGTCCATGTGCATTCCATTTCCATTGGTCTGCATTTCCGTTCCGCCCAAAAAATAGAACATGTCCTATTATTGTCCGCATTACGGACAAGGATAGTACTGTTCTATTAGGGGTGAGCTGCTCCGTTCCGCAAAATTTCGGAATGCACACAGACGCCATCCGTATTTTTTGCCGATTCGTTTTTTGCAGACCGCAAAATACATACGGTCGTGTGCATGATGTACATTTTCTCTCTCTATGCTGGTAATTTCTTTCTAGTGTAAGGTCTCAATCTTCCACTCCTTTTCCCCTCTCACAGCATAACTCTCACAAAGTCACAGCAAGAGAAAATGTAGCTTCATCCCTTAAGTTCCTCTCTAGGGTTTACAGGTTTACACTAGATGGATTTTCTGGTGACTGAGAAGGTTTCTGAACATTTACATAGAGCTTGTAGGCGTGGAAAGGGGGACTACAGGCCAAAGTGGACAGATAAATGTCTTTCCTTACAGGCAGCTAATAAGTGAGGTAGATGCCACCTTTACTGGATGAGACATGTTACAAATAGAGATGAAGAGTGAATTTCTTAAAATTTGATTGTGGTCCAAATTGGTCATAAATTACAAAGACACCTATTGATTTCATGGCGTATTGTGTAATAAAGTCATTTTCCCAGTGGTAGCATTGCAGGGCAATGGAGCAGTTTCTGGCAGGCTCGTTATAGATACCAGCAGATCATTCCCATCAACAGGTCGTCCTGTGATCAACTCATTTTATGGAGATATTTCTGACTCTGACAAACTCTTTAACTCTTCCACCAATGACGCAATATGGCTACCTACAGTAATAAGGCTAGGGTCACACTAGTGATCACAACTGATCAGGGGCGTAGCTATAGTGGGTTCAGAGGTACTAGTCGCCATCGGGCCCAGGAGCCTGAGGGGCCCCAAAGACCCTTGTGTCACATAAGACACTAGTATTATAGAAAGTGTATGCTGGTCAAGTTACACCTCTGGCTGGAGGAAAGGGGTTAGGTCAAGAATTTGGCATGGGGAAGGGGGGTGCCATTTTAATTTTTGCCTCCCCCTGGCCACTGAGGAAAGGGGGACCCAAGCTGAAGTCTTGCACCAGGGCCTATGAGCCTTTAGCTACGCCTCTGCAACTGATCCTATACACTTCTATGATGCCAAGCTGGATGACGACAGCTACGGATTTTATGTCTTTATTTGTCAGGATCAATTATAATCAGTTTATTATTTATGGTCGAGTTCAGTGGGTGAAGCGAAGACCCAAAGCAATCTGAACGGTCGAGCAAAATAACGTGCACCTATAGAAATGCACACGGCAATCTTTCTTTGCAATCTGAAGAAATCATTACGGACTAATCTTCTCGGCTTTGTTGCATCCGCCCCTCCTTTCCACTCCCTGCTGTCAAATAATTAATCATCAGGGAAAAAAATAATACATTATAAAATCAAATAAATGCTGTAAAACATCTTTAAGATAAAGTGTCAGAGAAGATGTTTAACTAATTGTGTGATGTGCAGCAGTCGAATTCCTTATTAATCCGCGACTACAGACCTCCTGTGGAGGCTCCGTTTTTTATGTTTAAGGAGATTAAAGCTGCTGAACCTTTCCGGATGATGAAAGTGATGATGTCAGAGGAGCCAAGCATGGAAAAATATTGTGTAAACGCAAGGACTCTAATCAAAAATAACTGGTACAGGACTCAAGCTGCCGATTTGGAAAGGTACTCAAAGAGCTAAACTCTATCGATCTACAACACTAAGCATTTCATCCCATGTCTATGTAGATTGCACGTCTGTGTGCATAATTTTAGGCACCTGTTTTCAATAAGTATGGTCGAAACCCCTGAATTTAATGATTAGGAAGAAAATGCACACAGGTTAGGCCATAGATAAAAAGATATGATGTGTTTGCAGTTTCAGATCTCCCAACTTTTTGGACGTTCGAAGAGGAACACTTATGTTTCGTTGTGTGAAAGATAAATTTTTCCTGCATATTTATACACTTCACTAGTTACATAGTTACATAGTTCATACAGTTGAAAAAAGACAAACGTCCATCAAGTTGAACCAGGGGATAGGTGGGGACGCGAATCCCAGAAGGATGTGAGACTCAGATTTCTACACGTTTTCATAAGCATTTATTTTTTTTTTTACTTTTAAGAATTCATCTGAACCCTTTTTGAAACTGTCCACTGTTCCTGCTGCGACCACGTCCTGAGGAAGTCTGCTCCACAGATTCACAGTTGTCTCTTACAAAATAGGGCAAAAATGATCTGAACATAGAAATTTCTAAAATTCTAATTGCATCGAATAATGAAATAATATACAAGGCGAGCTCTAATATATAGGTAGGAACCAGACAAACACTTTCTGGATCAATATAGTAAATGCAGTAATGAAAATCTATGCCTCAAATGAAAAAGAGGGGCATTTATGGAGCAAAGAGGGACAGAGGGACTTGGGTCAAAAAGAGGGACACCTGGGAGGTCTGCAGTTTATGTGTCTTTCTAAGAAAAAATAAAATAAAATGTACGGGCAGCACAGTACGTTCATCAATTGGGCACGGACCTCCGGTCAACCTAGTCTATCAGCAATGCAAATAGTTAAACAAAAAATAGGCCGATAGTATAGACACCCGTACACATTAAAGGATTTTTAAAGAAAATAACTGTTGCCAGTTGTGACTTTGGGCAGATATCATATACAATAATTATCCGTCGGCCATAATTAAAGGCGTAATTGCACTGCTGAATTCCGGTGATGTTTCATTAAGTACTTTTCTTGGACTTCAATCTTCTTCTTTTCTGAAGTCACAGAAGTCTCATTGCAATTACCAGGCCATTATAGACAGCGGGAGGTGCCCGTTCTATTAATACAAACGATTAATCTTGTAATCTCGTCTGCATGATGGAGTGACAGTAAAAATAGACCATTAGTGCAAATGAAATAATCTTGTTTTGAGTCACTTCACCTTTAATCGGAACAAGTTTCGCAGCGTGGAGGGGAACAATGTTTAAGACATATTCAAAGCACATTCACCGCATTCTTCTTTTATTAAAGCCTCGTTCACATTTCCGTTTTTCACTGACTTGTGCTGTCCGCATTCTCTGAGGACAGCACATGTACCCATTGATTTAAGTGTGCCTGTTCACATTTCAGTATCTTTTTAATGACTGTGGGTCATTAAAAAAATCACGGTGGACATGCACTACTTGGATCCGTGATGCAGACTAAGCACGCCCATGGAAGTCTATGGGTCTGTGAAAATCACTGACACACATCCGTGTTGCATCCGTTTTTCACTGAAGACTAAGAGGACTTTTCAAGAAATCCAGTGATGTACACCGGGCTCTCCATAGAGCTGCCAGGCGGAGGCTTCCACCCAGCAGTGAGCCCGGTGACATCACCGGCACTAATGGGCGGGCTTTAGCGCTGCCCTAGCCTGTAAAACGGCTAAGGAAGTGCTAAAAGCTTGCCCATCAGAGCCAGTGGCGTCACCAAACATACTGCTGGGTGGAAGCCTCTGCCCATCAGAGCCAGTGGCGTCACCAAACATACTGCTGGGTGGAAGCCTCTGCCCATCAGAGCCAGTGGCGTCACCAAACATACTGCTGGGTGGAAGCCTCTGCCCATCAGAGCCAGTGGCGTCACCAAACATACTGCTGGGTGGAAGCCTCCGCCTGGCAGTGTGTTATTGTAAATAAAAGGGCCTTTATGCTGCGCGATTCAGCGCAGGGCAAGGGAGCACATCAGAGTATGAAATGCTCCAATGCTAACATCAGGGGGGGTGCCTGTCTAAAATTATGGGTATGTCCGCGTTCAGCACTGAACCTGGCCAACCCCTTTAAGGAGCAGAAAAAGGGCATTATTTCTGTGTGGGGACACAAAAGGAAATAAAGGAATACTTTCTGTTTGGAGACTAAAACTAGCACTATTACTCTAGGAGGTACAAAAGCAGGGGCATTGTTACCATCTGATACATTATGGATGACGTATTTGTATAGTTTGTGAAAAGATGGATAGGGTGCTGGAAAAGCAAGGAGTCAAAAATGTCTGAGGAGTAAGCATTTCAGAAGGACTCAAGATGGAGTAGAATAGGGAATGGGAACAAATAAAGTCGGAGAGTTTTTCACCTGTGAGTCTATGCCTTTTGCTGTACTATATTTACATGGTACAGGTCTTGCTGGTAATTGGTACTGCTGCTGGGAGTAACATGGGTGCTCCAGGATAGTGTTTGGTTGCTGGTGAGCAAGAATGATTGCAATTGAAACATATGTAGGTTACTATAGCTATAAGCTTTACTGTAGACTGCTTTGAATTCAGACTGAATGCAAAGGTAAAATTAAAGGGGTTGGCCCACGAAAAATATTCTACAGTTTTCAAACCAGCTTGGATCTGAATACTTTTGTAGTTGCATATAATTGAATTTTTTTTATAGCCAGTGAGTTATTCAATAAAAAGTATCTGTATAGCGCCACTTGCTGTTTGTTTGTTTTTCTTATTTCTTTGACCTGCTCACTGAGAAGGTCGCACATGCTCAGTTTCATCCTTCAACTGCCTCCTGAGCTGTGATAGGGAGAGCTGAGACACGCCCCCTGAGCTGCAGCAGAAAAGACCCTCCCCTTAAGCTGTCAGCTTGATATAAATCTAACAGGGATGAATGTGGAGATCTCTGGATCCATATGAAGTACACGGCTGGTTCTAGCTTTGTTCTAGCTTTGTTTTAGAATGTCATGTACTATCTGATGTCTGATTTTCGTTTTTAACAATAGTCATGGGACAACCCCTTTAAATCTGTCTTTTGTGATGGCAGGAAAATGAATGTAAAAAGTATAAAAATAAAATAAATAAATACAAACAAACAGTAGATATATTTTTGAGGTATCTATGAAGACAGGAATGGATCATGAGCAGCTGCACATTATTTTCTACCAGTTCAGGAGTTCATTAGCTGTGGCCCGCTTTGATTAGCCTGCTCTGTACAGTCATATTGTAGGTGTCAGGGTAATAATTAAACATGATGCAATTAGTAGCTGGTAGGATGATAATGTTTATCATTAAATCTGACAAGCCGAGCTGTAGTCCTATTCAGGTTAACAGGCAGCATCACTTCAACATGACAGGCAATTTACTGTGCGTTGACCAAGCTGGCATGCTCCAGCTCTGATTCACTCTATTTAGAAGTTAAGTTCAGAAAATATATATAACAGAGCCAGTGGCATAATTAGAATTGACTGGCCCCCCAAGCAATTTTTTTCTAGGGCCCCCTGTTGCCAGCAACTTCTTCACAACCCTCTCCTCTCATACAACCCTCACTCCTGCAGCTAGTCAAGATCGCCCTTTCAGACCGGTCTCGGCAGCTGCTAGGTCCGTTCCCTACATTATATACCGTATGTCATGTCACTGTATATACTGTTACTGTATATGATGTAATTGTAAAATATTGTTGCATGGGCCCTGACAAAATGATCATTTATGGCTCCTCCTGAGCCTCAACAGAGCAATAACATACAAATGATACATTAAGTAACAGCCCACACCATAGCAACATATACTATAGGACTATGCACCACATGATGTATAACTTATAATATATATATATATATATATATATAACTGAACTGGTTCTACGGGTTCTGGATTTTGTCCGAACTTCTCACAAAAAGTTTGTATTCAGACGCAACCAAATTTTTTGTCATTCATTTTTGAGAACGAGAGAGAAAGAGTAGCCCTTAGAGATTACATATATATTGAGAAACATACAATTTCCTTGGCTAACTAAGGTAAAGTTGCCGAATTAAAATTTTCAAAACTTTGCTCATCTCCATCAGATTAGGAAAGCTAACTTGAATATCTGTCCCAGAAACCCAGAGAGCCATTGCCTGGCCTACAATACTCCACACACATACTATGCGCTCTCCGTAATGAGAAAGAGTAATCCCTCAGACAATGCATATAAATTGCCAAGAGACCTAGAGTAATATACTAAGCTCTCACTCTTCCTCATTCTCTCATATATTTCTTAAAAAAATTAGTCAAACCTGAAATGAACCAGAATTTTTAAAGGTTTGCTCATCTCTAGATGATATCACTGTATACAAGAAGATATATAACTTACATCGGCTGTACATATATAATTATATACAGGAGATGCTTAGGTTATACCAGCATGGTCTATATCACTATATACAAGAAGATGTATAACTTATACCAGCTGTACATATATAATTATATACAGGAGATGCCCAGGTTATACAATGTACACATGATTTACCCTGTGCACGTGAAAATGTTGTAAAATATTGCAGCTTATAAATAAATACAGAAACCTGGTATCAAAATGAACAAAGAAATCATATTCTTCCCTGTAACAGATCTCCTGGCACCCCGGCCGGGTACCTCCGTCGATGGATGCTCCTAGCACTTCCCGAGGTCTCCAAGCACTCCACTTGACACCATAACCGCCACAGACCCCACGAACTGCCAAAGCTTGGTTGAGGTCTCACCGTCTCCTACCCACCCTGGACCTACAACAAGGCTCCAGTGGGTAAACCTCTCCTAAATCCAGAGAGCAGGAACAGCTCTTACAAGAGCTAGTAGTTATAGCCAGGGGAGTATAGCAAATCTTCAGCGTATAGCAATCCCCAGGTCGATCAGTTACCCAAACACCAGCCTCAACATGATGAAGGGTAAAACAGGAACTCTTTATTGAACACACAAGCATTGACTTATACACATTTTCCAACAAGGTTACCACCCACAGGGTTTTGTAAAAACAACCAATAAACACGTACAATACAGTAAAACACTCCCACACAAAATCCTCCCCTCTGCCTGTGATACACCTACCTTACACAATGGGTTAATGTAATCATCACAGGCAGGAGAATACACAATGTCTTCTGTCCTGGAGACAACCGTGGAGTAATTCAATTATCTCTCAGGACAAAGGGAAATCGCCAATACACACGTGGAGACAATAGGACAGACATCACTACTCAAATATACAATGTCCCACCCGTTACAGTACACATAGACATTTAACATATCCCAAAATGGCACGAATTAGACCAGGGGTTCAAAAGTTTAGCATGGGCTGATGAGAGGGCCCATAATCCTGGGGCAAGAGGCTGGCAAACAGGCTCCTCCAAAGCCCAGTGGCGAGGTTGGTTTCGCCACATTCCCCATATAACAAGTCGGTAATATTGTTGGAGATGCTGTACTTTCCAGGATTGGAGATTTTTTTTTAAATGTGTCATCGTAGTAGTTGAGTGTTGTTACATCTTATTCCAGCACAATTAAAACTATTTATGTATTGAATTATTGAGCTTGTGCCCCGAGAGACTGGAAACATGAAGTTCATGGGAGTCTCGCACTTTAATTGCCATTTTCAGAACTGTGCAGCAAGTCAGCGTAACAGATAAACCAGTAAAAACTAAGAGTGTGATCAAAAACAGTAAATTTAAAGCATATATACTGTACAGAGATGGAAATCACAATCCACCATCGATCTGCAGATACATTTCTGATATCCTTGTATTGATTAGGTGCACAAAAATATCCCTCTGTTTGCAAGCAAAGTTCAATACATGGTTTATCAATAAAGACAAACTCTTCAGAAAATATAAATTAACTGCTAAGAAATGCAAAAATGGCAGCACTTTTTGGAAGTGTGGAAAGTATGACTGCAGGCTCCAGGGGGGAAATAGACTGCAGTTGATAGTATCAATAGGATGTGGAAGTACAGTGCAGGGGAAGAGAGGGCAGAGGAAGGAAAAGACGTTCAGACATTAGCTAAAAGGAACGGGCAGAGCTTAGTTAAAGTGGGAGCTAAACAAGTTTACCAATTCCTCCCATTAATCCATAGATTAACACACCTTTCCTGTAAGCATGGGCGCAGAAATTAGAAAGTGCAATGTCAGGAAATGGCCCCTTGGGCTCATCAGAGGATATGAATTTGAGGACTACCCTACTTTGTTAAAGAGCCCATGCACTCACTCAGATCTTTGCATAGCGATTTTTGTAGTCATCATTAAAAAATATTTCATTGGTTATTTGTGAATAATCCTTTAGGAAACATTCCCTAGTGTTAAGTGATTGGTTCCAAATAGAGAAAAGAATTGATTTGTCTCATTAGCAAGAGTTCTTCACCTTTGAGGGGCTGTCATCACAGATGTAGAAGCGCCCACCTGCCTACTGATTGACAGGACCAGACAACTCACCTGGCCCTGGCAATGTGGTACCTGCGCTGCTGCATGAGTATCGGCACAAGTACGGAGGCTCTACTTCCGCTTCGAGAGCATCATCCGTTCATCTGCCGCTACCTGGAAGTCTAGCAGTTCATACGCAGTTACTTCTCCAGTCCCGGAAGCAGAGCCTCTGAGCCAGCACCACTACTCAGAGCAGCTGTGCAGGCGCAAGATTGACTGGACTAGGCGAGATGTCCAGCCTTGTCAATAAATAGGCAGGTGGGCGCTTCTTTACCTGTGGGGACAACACCTCATAGGTGAAAAACTCTTGCTAATGAGACAAATCAATAGAATTACTAGAATTGATCCACTCATCCCTAGTTCCCCCTAGTTCCAAAGTCACAACCAAACTGGGGTTGTCTTTTGATATCGAGATGTTAGTTAATATACATTGAGCAAAAACATCCAATGACATAATTTCAATAAAGACTTTTTTACTTTAGAAGTAGAACCTGCCTCATGCCTGAGGGATGGGAGCAATGCTTTATCTATAACCCATTTATATTTATTATGCATTTCCTGAAAACCCACACTTGGAAATCATCTCCCTGTGAGGAAGAGAAGTGATACTTCTCAAAACGCGTTGGATTTTTTCCCCATTTCAGTTTTCGTAGCTGTGCTTAGGTGACCTCACCCCGCTCCATACAGGAGCATGAGCATCAAACAGGAGGCGTGCTGCCGGCCGGGGCATGCTTCCATCTGAAAGAAAGAACTAAACTGCCTCTAAAGGACTCTGGGATTGAGCCAAGCCATTGGCTGGACTATCAAAGGAACAGACCCCGGGAGAAACGAAGGTAGGAGTGATTTATATCACGAACCAACTGCACTATTCGTATAAAGGAGAATTGGATGTGGTGGAATCTGATGAGTATTAGGGCTAATAAATTTTCCCCTGACTGCAGATGTGGAGGAAATGATGACTTGGGCATGTTGGAGTACCTTTTTGTTCTGAGGGAGATTAGCCACCTAACAGATATGGCATTGCAGCAGATTTCTACCCTTTCCCACTCAAAAACATGTGGAGCCGATTATGCATGGGTATAGGGGAACCCGGAACACAACTATGAGCCAAACAAACATTCATCTAACCAGTATGTCATGTGTATGGCCAGCTTAACTTTGCCTTTTAGGTTGGGCTGTAGAGAAGATACCTATAGACCTTAGATTGTGGCCAAAGATAACACAAAATCACTCATCAGCCAAAGATTTTTTTTTTGCCTGAATGGCAATTCCATATTATGTGAATGGGGCTGAGCTGCACCTAATGCATGTGACAATGGTAGTCATATCACTGGTCTAGGGTAAGCAGTGCTCACAGTAGTGCAGGGGACTTCTCAAACAGCTGATCAACAGATGTCCCGGGTGTCGGACTCCCATCGATCAAATGCTGATGACTTATCTAAAAAATAGGTCATCAGTTACAAACAGATGGATAACCCTTTTAAGCACTCAATTATTTCTCTTGAAATCAATTGAATATAATATTGCGACATGGTAGAAATACCCTCAAGGAAATTATCCTTGACAGGCTGCAATTAACATAACTGTTAGGTCTGCAGTTCATGTCCACTGCCCTCCAGCTGTCATGCAACTTACCATGCCACCCAACATCCTGGTCACCGGTGTCCTCGCTATGTTGCAACCTCCATCATTTTACCTACCGTGCTCTTAATGTGCATACAATCTTTAAAGGGCCAATACACTGAGTCACTAAACTCCTCAAGCAATGGCTGGGGGTCCCTGGGTAGAGGGTGCTTGAGATTTACGGTTCCTTGTTACCAGCAAAGGTGTCTGGAAGACTTAGTGGTTTTCTCTGGAAGACTTAGGGTACTTTCACACTAGCGATATTCTTTTCCGGCATAGAGTTCCGTCTTAGGGGCCCTATACCGGAAAATAACTGTTCATTTTTATCCCCATGTATTCTGAATGGAGAGCAATCCGTTCAGGATGCATCAGGACGTCTTCAGTTTAGTCTTTTTGACTTTTCAGGACAGAGACAATACCGCAGCATGCTGCGGTTTTATCTCCGTCCTAAATTCCAGAACACTTGCCGGAAATGCCGGACCTGGCATTTTGTTCCCATTGACATGCATTTATGCCGGATCTTGCCCCGAGTGTTCCGACAAAAGGGATCCGGCATTGCGGTCTGCACATGCTCAAACCGCAAAAAATGTGAAAAAAATTAATGCCGGATCAGTTTTTTCCGGATGACACCGGAGAGACGGATCCGTCATTTCAATGCATTTGTCATACGGATCAGTTTGCATACGTTCTGACGGATCCGGCAGGCAGTTCTGGCGACGGAACTGCCCGCCAGAATCCTCTGCCGCAAGTGTGAAAGTAGCCTTAGTTTTAGTGTTTCTCTTGCAATTTACCTGCTTTATTCAGCCGGTGTTCCCGCCGTGTACCCTTCCTGCCTGTGTATTCCTGACCTTACAGTTAAGCTTTCAGTTCAAGTCCACGTTTAAGTTCTCCTAGTCTGTCTGCACTACAGTCTTTCCGCTTGTTCCTGCATCCTCTACCCCATCTGCAAGCTCTCCTAGTGTCCTCAGTTCAGTGTTGTAAATTTCTGCAGTTCCAGTGTTAGAGACTGTTCTGACTGCCTCTACAATTGTGGTTTCTCTGCATCTCTGACTTCCAGCCAAGTACAATCCAGTTCTACCGAAAGCTACATAATCTTAAGTAACTGTTCAAACTGTGCTTGTGGTTTTGGTACGTTTTCTGTGCCTAGTTGGAATTAGTAGGTCATCTGCCAACTATACTGGGACTATCCCAGGAGGTAGCCGAATGGCTTCTCCCCTGCAAAGAAGTCCAGATCCCTGTTAAAGGGTGAATACCAGGGGAACACCATAATAACACCCTCAGAATTTAGCCCAAAGCCAAACCAGTTAGTTGGCACAGTTGGTCTACACTGACTGATTTGTAACAACAACTAATGGATGGCCACACAGACATCTGTAGAGTGGATTTCTCATGACACACTATTATGAAATCATAGATTGTCATCTCATCAAACTCATATATAGGGGCTATATTTGAATTCGCGATATTTCACTAATATTTTGTAGAATATTCATCATATTTTAGCAAATTTCGAGAATTCAAAATTATTTTATTGAATGCGAAAAATCAGGATCCTCAGATCCTAGTGTCCTCAGTTCAAATATTTTGTAGAATATTCATCATATTTTAGCAAATTTCGAGAATTCAAAATTATTTTATTGAATGCGAAAAATCGGCAATGTAAAAATCGCGTAATGCGAATTTGTATAGCGAAATACAGGTGTGGGTCACTTTGGCTACATTGTTCAAGCTGATATAAGTTTCCTGAGACTGGAGAAAATGGTTGACACGGCAGAACATTACAATAGCTTTATATGCAGATAGAGTCGAGTGCTCCAATATATTCGCGATTGCGCTAATCGGCAGTGATTAGAATATTTTTTCGCACTACGAGCAGCTTCACATTTTAGCAGGTCTGACTACAGGTTACTGATTGGTGTGAACTTGACATTGCTTCCTTCTCATTGGCCCACAAGCAAGAAGCAGAGAGGAATCATGTGTTCAGATGGAAAAATATAACGAATATATAGCACTATATTATAAATTCTCGAAGTGGCGATATTCACAATAAAAATTTGCTATTAGTGCTCAACACTACCAACCAAGAAGAAAGATAAAGAAGGACATATCTGACCATCTAGTGTCAGCTTTACCATCCTGCTTTTTTAGGCAATCCTCAGTTCACCAAAGGTGAACCTACACTTTAATGGATCCTAAAATCGATTTCGGAGCAGAGAGCAGTGCTTTTCCATGGAGTCAAGTAACGATCAGCTATTACTTTACTGTTAAAGTATTCTTGTACTTTGGGATTTGTACTCTATACTGTACTCTCATTCCATATTTAAACTCGGAAAACTAAAATGCATTTTCATTGGGGTTTTTTTTTTGCAACAGATGAGCCTTAAGTTAGTCTATGCTTTTTTGCCTTTGGCCTGAACATTATGCCTATAATGGATTTTTTTTTTTATTACCAATCAAAAGGCTATATACTTTACAGCTAATACCCATTTCATAGAAGAGCCTTCAGGGATGGAAAACTGTAACTATTCTCTGAAATGTTATTTACACTCTCAAAATGTGATAATGCATTTTCAATCTGTGGCATGATCTGCATGTGAGAAATGCTAATTACGTTTCAACACCAGAAAACTGACGGAACGTTCTCCGAAGACCGCAGTCTGTAGGTTTAGAGTCAAACATCCTTCTAGGAGACAAAAACAGAGTTTGCTTTTCGACATCATGTAATCGTCCGCACTCAACCTCGGCATTTGAGGGCACAATAATATTGCCATCTGTATATTAGCCACAGTTGAGTTTGATAGACTCTCTGACAAACAGATATTGGAGGGAAAATTAGAACATTACAAGTAAGAGCTCTCGATGATAATTGCTGGCACAGAGCGGTCCTCCAGTGGTACTGCAATATGGAAAATTAACAAATAGTTGTATTTATTCAGAATGAAAAAAATCTATTGAAATAGTCGAAATGACTGTAGAATTCTCTTTGCCAATAGGGCTGTGCACTGGGGTGTATGTTATGTTGACCTTTTTTTTCTTTTCTTTTTTTCTTTTTTATAAAGAGAGACCCAAGTAGGAAGCCATTAGCAAAAGACTATATAATGAGACATAGCCTATTATATACATATGAAATCCATTAAAGCTGTTCTCTCATAAAGACAATGATGTAAAAAAAACAAAAAAAAAAAAGGTCCAGCTTTTATCGCACCCTGCAATCAGCTGTTTTTGCAGGACAAAGTTACTGCTGACCACACATGATTCAAGCAGAAGCCGCCATTCAAGTGAATGGTCATCCATATAGTGTATTGATGTGCTGGATCTGTAGAAAATCTTTTCTTTCATATACGTAGAGAACAACATGGTTATGTCCTACAAGGTTCTGATAGGACAAGCCCTTTGATATCACACATAGCCAGGAGAAAACCCTCTGAAATATGGGTTATACCCCTAGCTCAATTAACTGCCCTCTTCTCCCTAATTCACAACCTTCATGGTTTCAAGCCAGTTCTTCCGAATGATAAGTCTTCCTGGTAGGTTGCCCCCAGTAGGGTAAATGAATGACATAATAATGAAGAGATCACCCTTTGGAGTAAAGTACTCGGTCCAAGTAGGAACACTCATCCTACTTTTTCTCTGGGGTGTACAGTGCATTTAGAAGCAGCCCCATAATAAAACTAAAATGGGGTATCCTTCTTGCTACTGATGAAGTCTATCAAATCTCTTCTTGGCAAAAGATGGTCTCAACCTTGGTCACTCTTCCCATTCCGTAGGAATCCCCATCCCTTGTGATCTTAGGTAATAAAATTATGTTTATCGAAAAGTGAAGCCCTGGTAATGATTATTAAGAAATTGGTCAACTGGAGGTGGGACCACACTATGCGGGCCCCTACCCCCGTAGTCTCTACTATGAGTATTTACTTAATGTTCTTCAACAGTTGGGCTGTTTCACTCAGGAACCAGGCTATTCTCTGTACATTTTCACTGTATAACAGATCTTACATCCCTTGACTACATCCATGCAAACACAGGGAAAATATATTAACTCATGGCAAACAGTGTTTTTGACCCAAGGCTACGAAACTGCTAACCGACAACGCTAACCACCGAGACCCCTCGTAATCCCATTGCAATAAACAGAAAAATGGCAAGGACACTGTTTAACTCTGAGCAATAGTTCTGGAAAGCGTTAAGCATAAGAGGAATCATAAAAGGGATTATATTTAAGGGCAGAAGGTTAAATACTGCAAATTATGTTCTATTAACGGGTTCAAATGTGGAATGTCACATGCCCTACTTATTCTATAATAAACAGCGTATTACTCAAGAACGTGACAAAAGTAATAATAAATCACTGGTGATTTACTTCTCTCCATCCCAACTGGTTAATAGAAAGTGTGAGGGCAATCATTACTCTGCAGAAGAGTTCTGAATATCCCTCATATATCCAGGGAATGAGGTCTGCTCCTCGCCTCAAGATTTTTTGTACAAAATGTGGATGAACTGTGAATGGTTTTTATTATTTTCCATGTATTAGATATTAGTAGAATATTGAATTATGAATTACTTTTTAATGGGATCTATTAAAGCTGAGTAATAGGATAATTGAATGCTGGGCTAATTTAAGGGGTAATAAAGCATTTATATATTTTGCCTCCTATTCTTTTTGCTTCTATAATTTTTAGCTGAATAATCATTTTTTCCGGCCAGTGTAACGGGAATAAATTGCTGCTTTCGGTGTATTTTCCATTTAGATTATGAATTTCATGATTGTTGCAAGAATTTGTATAAACAATACTACCGCCTCCTTCCACTTCAACATCTGCTGTTGCCGTGTTGACTTCCCAAATCCCCTGTATCTGTATGGAGATCTGTAAGCCGATCCTTCATTGCAAGTCACCTGGATTGCAAAACTGAATATTACAAGGGAATAAAATGAATGCACAAGGAGAAAATAAGGAGACAGGGCTTCATGGGGCATCATGAAATAAGAATCAAAAGCAGTAAGTAGATGCCGATGTCCACAACACCTATAATAGTTTTGTACAATTTTAGGGTAAGAGCTGCACCTCAGTCCAGTGTTAGAAGAACACATTGATAAAGAAGACCAAAGACTTCAAAATTGTCCATGTTATTTTTCAACTTTAACCCTATTTACAGTTGAAACAGCACGTTTTGGGTTTGGACCAACTGGTCATGGGCCAACAAGCTACAGTATATACACAGCTGATGCTATTTAGGCCATGAGATCCCCAAAAACTAAAGGTTAGAGTGTGCAGAAAGTAAAGTTGGATTCATAGCAAAAATGTACACCTGCCCTCCCTACTATTACTTATTCCCCGTAACAGGGCAAAAAGGAATGCCCTGAAACACTACTTGGACAAGTGAAGCCAAGTAACCACAGGAAAGTACAGTAGACCAATTTGAGATGAGGCTGCTTTCTCCATGATACATGTCTACATGTCTTTGCTCATAGATTTATCTACAGGTAAAATTCATCCAAAAAGTTGAATACAAATGTATCCTTTCTTACCTGTCCTCTCTGCTGAACATTTCTTAAGAAGAGTAGCACAGCTTTGATAAAAAAAAACAACTAATTTAGCAATACTCTGTCAAGAGCTGATTACGCGATATGTCTATATGTGGCCAATCTACTGATTGTGATGAGAATTACAGCCTGTCTAGGGTTTTGCTAGCATGTTGTAATATTGTATTTGAATTTTATCATGAGAAATTAGAGTCCTTAATAAAATTTAGGGAAATGTAAGAGTGGAAATGCCTCTAGGTGTAGGAAGACACTATGGTACTGAGTAGGGCACCATCAACCTGGTTGGGCAAGGGTTTAAAAACACTGACATCATCCCATTACTACTCGCCTATATACTGTAAAATTTGGAGGCATCACAAACATTTTCATCACTTTGGAATCCATACACAAGACCTTTTGTGACCATTTACATTCAAAAACATTGAAAATGGTCTTTGAATTAAAATGAAACCAAATATATTCAAATAAGGTTGATGAAAATAGACAATTTAAACTGTAACAAACTTTGCTCAGGTAAAATGTACAGGAACAACAAACAATCTATTAGCTGATCAATGACATCATCATCTGGAAAGAAGTCAGGCATGTTTGGAATTTTCATCTGATAGTCTGATGAAAGACCCTTTGTTCCAATGCAAGAAAGATATTGTTACATCATTGGTCCAGTGCCCACCGCTGTCCCGCTCTCCTGTGCGGGCATGGGTGTGGCTTCACTCACCCCTCTCCCATTTTCCTGGTGGCCTGTACCTGACTCTCCTGCCCTGCCTTCTTGCAGGGAATCACCACTGTCCATCTTCTCTGCAGGAGGCCTGCAGCCTGCTTACGCCCTCTCCCTTGGCCTGTAGGGCACGCACGCTCCCTCAAGCTCATAATGGGACAGCGTGTACACTCCCTAATTCACACCAGCCAATGGCTGGTCATCTTTGGGTACTAAAAAAATCTTCCCCAATCTACCTTGCTAGTTCCTGCAAAGGTGTGCTGTATACAATTATCTGCCCATCTACTGACTTCTGCCTGATTCCTGGATTCTGACCCTCCGCTGGCTGACCTGTGCCTGACCTCCATACTGACCCTTCACTGTCTGTCCTGACCTTGAACTGTTTATTGGATTGCTCATACTCAATCGGCCCTGACTTCAGCCCTGGTTTTTCCTGATTCTTCGGTGTTCCACATCAGTGTTTTGTGACCCCCACGGGTCATCTGTCAACCACACAGAGACTACTCCAGTAGGTAACAGTCTAGTGGTTCACTTGTAGTAAAGTCCAGATCCCTATGTAGCGGTTAAATAGTGAATATTCAGGGACTGCCAAGATAACACCCTTAGGATTAGTCAAATCTTTTGGTTGAGTCAGTGGTTCCACAACCACTGCCCTAAGAGATATCTCTTAGTTCAACCAGCAACCTACTTGTGTTTAAGGTGTAAGGCCACCTTAACAGTTTGGATAGGTATATTATCAAAGAGAATAGAGAATACAATGGCAAACCAAGATTTAGAATAAAGACCCCCCTGCGCTCCTATTGAATAGATATATGTGAATCTACCTGTATGGGGAGATCCTGCTGCTTAATGTCTTTAAGGGAGCTATTGTTCTCCCTAATGCAGTGTATATGGAATAGATATATCACCCGTAGGCGATATAGGACATGAGCGCTGGCACACAATCAAATTCAACTAGTCCCAAAGAGTTGGCACTAAGTTTGGTGTTGTCGAGATTTAAGTGTATACTGTAATGAGTCAGGATATGTGATCAGTGACTGAAAGTAAGCGGGCGGTGTATGATCACTGGGAGTGGAGCGGTAAGTGAAAGGTAAATGCTGGTATGCACACTATCCTTGGTACCTTGTTTGAAGTTCCTTATGTCGATGTTCTGCTGTGTTGATCCTTCTTGGTTCGTCTTGGTCTTTCTGTAGGGATGCTGGTATCCTTCAGAGTTGCGGCGTTCTTCTTGCTCTCCTCTCAGCAGCAGCGCGGCCCCGGCCGGAAGCACGCGCGTCGCGAGGGAGCTTGGTCCGTTACCCGGGAAACCACTAGCGGTGACGTCACCTGGTGCGAGTATGGTGGCCTCCGTAGGACAAGAGACTGTAACCTACGCGTTTCACATGATTTGACACCTATTGAAACATCTTCTGTGTCCTAAACATTGTGAAACCAGATAAGAAGTAATAACATCCCAGTATGAGAGTAATGACGTCTTCTGATATCTTCTCTCCTATGTCATCAATATACAACACATGTTTGCTATTACAAAGTAATGTTCTGTGACATTAATATCTATAGTTACATCCTCATCCTCTTGTCAGACAGCTGAGCCAGTAAAGCAATCCTCAGCTCATCATACACATCAGACTCCTTTAGCTCAGATCTTGGAGTCTATAGAGGCTAATGGCATACATAAAAGACCTCAGCGCTCTCAGGATGCTCTATGATCCAGCAATGACGTGGAGAGGACAACACGTCCAATCTCTCTTTCTGTCTCCAGATGCTGAAGGATCCCTGATGTTAAGAAAAATAGGCATAAGAAACAATCAAAGTCAAACAAATCAATATTTTATTCTTTAGCTGACTACTACAAGAAGTAGCAAAGACTGACAAAACCTTTTAGAGGAACATAATAGTGAGGATATGGATGACATCTGCTACCCAGAAGAAATGTAGAGATCTGAGCTTCTCTGGGTGTGCAGCCTTATATATATCTCTTTTGAAATCCAAGAATAAGCTAGTTTCCTTCACACGCTGCTTGATGGCTCTCTCTTTAGAGTGAGATAGATGGGAGCATTCTTTTAATGTTGACTTCCAAGGAGAGTTGCGTGTGGGTGGATATAGAGGACTCACTGTGTGACCAGGGGACAGCTACAGCGGTTCCATAAGATCTAAGGTGGCTGACCATGACCTTTCTCAGATACCTTTAGTTTTGGGACAGAAAGAAACTAAGAGGAGCTTCCATGTGAAGGAAACCACAAATATAGATTCAGTTACACTGGTCTACATCCCTAGTCTTGTGCTGAAAGTTTTTTTTTTTTTCGAGAGTAGAATAAAGATGACCTATCCTCAATATCAGAGAGGGAGACTTTGGCAGAGCCTTTCTCAGGTGTCAGTAGCAGGGAGGCTGGTGGGTGGGCGCCCCAGTCGCAGTTGGGCAAAAACCTCAAAGTAAATACTGTGACACTACGCAGTGGAAAAAATAGAGAAACACAAGAATTGTCAGTAAACGAAAGCCAGGGCACAAGAACCAGAAGACTACCAAAACTAGAGCCAGCATCAATAACCAGAGAAACCATTTACCAGATAGTTTCAGATCCAGAACCAGGGAAGCAACTGAATAGTCAGCAGTGAGTGGGGGAAAAGACCAGGTTTAAATGTCCCTCCACAGATCACCTGACACCGCTGGGGTCACACCCAATCTCCACCCTCAGACCAGGGAAGCACAGGTGAGGGCTGAGAGTGTGCAGAGGAGGAAACCTCCCATCACATGTCTAAGTCAAGAGACATGACAACAGAAGTTACCTGGCAACAGCCGATTCCAGGGGTCCCAGCATCCCAGTACACCTGCTCTGGGAATGACAGCGTCCCATCTCCCAGCAGTGCCAAGATGCGGAGTGGATCTCACGGAGTGACGCGCGCGCATAAAGCGCAAACCTTTACTAGCTCCACCCTACAGGGGTGACATGGCCAGTGAGGGGTGAGGGGTGAGGGATGTCCAGCCAGAGGGCCAGAGACCACCTGGGAGAATGAGAGACACGTCTTCACGTGGTGACATGCTTCAGGTGAGACTGTGTCGGTCTCCCTGACGGTCTGACAACCTGTCACCTCTCCTGACCTGACTTAGTAGCTACTTGCATTCCTCATGTAATAACAATGCGGAGCCACCTTTTGCATAACTGTAGGATGTTCCACACCTCTAATATTATGTAATAAGTAAAAAAAAAAATTTTTTAAAAGCCCAGCTAGGTGTTACCGGTTTTGGATATGTCTTTGCATAATCTAACACTCGCAGCACTGACTGGATAGTGTCGGACTTTGCAAGGACGCACCCTTAACTGGTAACACCCAGCTAGACCTTCAATGCAAACTTCTGGCAGTTCATTTGAAAAATTCTAGTAGGGGTAATAGAGGAAGGGCACAACATAGCAATATATGAATTGTTATTACATGGGAGATGCAAGTAGTCACTAAAACGGACATTACTAATACAGTCCGCTCAGCTATTCTAGAGGTAACTAAACAGCTTATTCTAGAGGTTACTGACTGTCATGTTAAATGGACTATGTGCACTTATTACATGCAGAAATAGTATGAAAAACAACTTGTATTAGAGCTTAAAGAACAGCACTGAAAGAGTTAACTGCAGCAGCAGAAAACGAATAACAGGAGAGCGACTATAACTCGGGCAGGAAGCCTGGAGAAGAACATTTTATTAAAATTTGCTTTCATTTCTAGTGGAGTTTACAGATTTTAGGCTGACGCCTGTAGAACAGGTGGTTTAAGACGATGTAGACGTCTATGATTTCTATGCATGACTCATAAGATCACTGTGTTCCGTTACAATTAATGAGTGTAACGAACAGGATGGACAAGAGGAATTAACTGAAGAGTTGAAAAAGTTTGTGAAATTTCACTTTTGCAGCATTTTACTTGGCAAATGTCCTATTCCAGAAAATGGAAAATAAAATGCTGAAATACTGCACGGCTCATAGTCCGGGCTTATTTGCCATGCAATCAGATTGTAAGCACACGAGGCACAGCCTAAAGATCCTGGATCCAGGGCAAATACTCTTTCCCCTTGCCACATAATGAACACATGCAAGAGTGTACAAAGAAATCTTAGGGCTCCCACATCTTATATTTCCTCCATTCCCCTTTAAGCTCCAAATTTCTGTTGTGATTAATATCATAATAACTGTATGAGGTTGAGGGCAGACTTTCTTTCTCTTTTTTCACACTGCCACCGCCAGAAGAAGCTAACTGCATGTGGAGGTACACAAATACCACTGAAGTCAATGGGAGCTATAGACATGTGAAAATAGGAACTCCCCCTAGTGGTGCAACTGGTATTTGTCAGCAATGATGTTTCTTGCCTTTTATGGTAGAGATCACCAAATTAGGGTTGGTGGGGTAACTCATTATCCATTTGGAACCCAAATCACACATGACTCCCCATCATAGCCAAATACAGGAGTAGCCATCACTTAATTTTACAGAGCAGCCAAAATGGCCAATACTTCCGTCCTTGTTTCTTATCAATGATTAATGGGTTCTTGTTTGTCTGCCACTCCAGGATATCATTACATCACACCTCTCTTTGTGGAAGGCCACAGGTTAACTATAATTGCAAAGTGAATGGCAGGGCACCCACCTGCTCTCCCTGTGTGGTTGTGATTCTGGGTGTTACTCAGTGGGTGTGGACCCACTGTGTCTCTAGAACAGATTTGTCTTTTGGCTATTATCAAGGGCATTATCTAAGTGACTCCACTGGTATTCACCCTTGAACTCCTATACAGGAAATTTGTTGCAGGGGAACTACTAGGCCGCTATCTCTCAGAGTAGTCTCTGTTCAAGTGACAGTTGACCCACAGGGGTCAAGAGACACCAGTGAGAGGGGGCGGAGCTAGTGCCAGACGAAGATGGTGGTGTGTGTCTGAGCTCCGTCTAGCAAGCATTCTTTACCTCAGCCTACGTTAGCTCCAACGGCCTGAGAATGGTGAAAATAGGCAACCCGAGACAAGGGGAACCTCCGCATCACCCGAAGTCATCTGTCACAACGGGTGACATGGACAAATTCATATAAAAAGCGGCGGCTATACATGTCGCTAAAGATTCTAAAATGGCGCCGGCAGCTAATCCGGATGATGAAATCCAGGACATCGCTGAAAGAGACAGCGACTCGGACGATATTGGAGGTCGCTCAAATCTCCCTATATCCAGAAAATACCTCAAGTCAGTCCTAACTAAAGCCTTGGAACCGCTGGTAAGCTAAGTTTCCTCCTTGCGACAGGATATTAGGCACATCGGGGGAAGGGTGGAAGACCTGGAAACCGCACATACCGCAATGCTCGATTTTCAAGCCGCCGCTTCCAACAACTTACATGCGGTACAGACCCACTTAAACTCCGTTTATGCGGCCCTGGAAGATCAAGAGAATCGGGGCAGGAGAAATAATCTGAGATTTCGGGGCCTGCCTGAATCGATTCTTAATTCAGAAGTTCCGGAAGCAATAATGGCTCTTTGTGAACAGCTCTTGGGTCCGGATCACCCCAGCCCGATTATAGAAAGGGCTCACAGGGCCCTTCGCCCTAAACCTAAACCAGCTGAGCCGCCTAGAGACATAATATGCCGTCTACTAAATTTCCAAGATAAGGAAGCCATTTTGGAGAGCACAAGAAAAAAAACGGAAATTCTGTTTAGAGATCATCGCACCCATGTATATCAGGACTTAGCTCCGATAACCTTGAAGAAACGCAAGTCACTTAAACCCCTGACCAAGTGGCTTATCCAGCGGAAAATCATCTATTGATGGACTTTCCCTTTCGGCATCTCATTCCTTTACAAGGGGAGCAGGATCACGATTAGATCATACGCTGACCTACAACAAGCGTTTTAGCACCTGGAGATCCCTAGCATGGAGATTGAAAACTGGGACTTCATCCAAGATGTCGCCTCCTTACCAGAAGTCCCTAAACCGCAACTCTTCGAGCCCAGGAGGACCCCCAAAGCCCATCGTCAGAGGAAGAAGGCCAATTTGATCACTCCTAGACGTCTTTCCACAGACTCATTTTGAACCTCACTCCGGGTTCTTTATTTAGTCGCCGAAAAGATTGCCTCACTTGGGTGAGGTTGAGGTAGTCGGGATTTCATATCCTCCCACTCATATGTAACTACTGTTCTAGTTATATGTTCCTCCCCCTTGTCCTCTCCTTCCATTTCCCCTTTCCATCCTTCCCACACCATTCATGGCGGTTCTCTCTTCTCCTCACGCCCAGGATGGCTGACCTAAAAATAGCCTCTTACAACGTTAGGGGTTTTAACTCCCCATCTAAAAGAAGGCAGGTGTTTTTGGGATGTTGAGGAAGTAGCGTGCCACAGTGGTGTTCCTTCAGGAAACGCACTTAAAGATAGGCCATTTCCCTAACCTCACACACTCCTACTTTTCTCATTGGTTCCACAGTGGTTCTAACTCTTCCTACTCCAGAGGCGTGAGTATAGGGATGCAAAAGGGAGTTCAGTTTTAACTTCAGGACCAATGCCTGGATCCAGAGGGAAGATATGTAATGCTGAAGGGGACAATCCTTCAACACTTATACACTTTTGTCAACGTATACGTCCCTAATAAGAAACAAATCCCCTGGTTAAAAAATATCCTGGACAAAATCAGCATTTTTAGGGAAGGTACATTAGTACTGGGGGGGACTTTAACTTGGTTTTAAACCCTCTTTTAGACTCTTCCTCAGGAAAGTCTGCTCACTCTCAGTCAGCCATTCGCTCCCTAACTTCTAAACTCTGGAAGGCCCAACTCATTGATGTATGGCGTACCTTCCACCCTGATACTAAGGATTATTCCTTTCATTCAACTGTCTATGGCTCATATCAGCGTCTGGATTTTCTCTTTATCTCTAAAAACCACCTCCAGTTTTGTAAAGAAACATCCATAGGAAACATTCTCCTTTCTGACCATTCCCCTATATACATATCTCTTAACATGCCAAAGAAAGGCAGAACCTATACATCCTGGAGGTTGAACGAGCAACTACTAGGAAACGTAGAGTCTAATGCAAAAATACAAATAGTTTTGACAGATTATTTCCACCTAAACTCTTCCTTAGAAATATCTCCCCAGACACTATGGGATGCTCATAAGGCTGTGGTGAGAGGACAATGCATTAGTATTGGTGCCCATCTCAAGAAAACTAGAAATCAAAAAATAAATGATCTCCATGAGAAAATCTCCCTCTTAGAAAAATCCCACAAAGTTTCTTTACTAAAAGCCCACTTGGAGGAGTTAAATAGTCATAGACGTTCCCTTAGGGACCTTTCAACCAGCACGTATCATTGCAAATTTTGACACTGCTAATCGTGCAATCAGGGAAGTCCTTAGTAAGTATTGGCCCATACTACATATGGACTCTGACCTATCAGACATTGTGAGCAAATATCCCTCGGTCTCCTATAGACGAGGCAGGAGCCTTAAGGATCGCCTCGTCCGCAGCCACTTTTCACCACCCAGAAAAGGTGGCTGCTGGCTTGACCGGAAACCCATTGGAGTCTTTAAATGCGGGAGATGCAAGGCCTGTCAATACATCTCGACTGCTAAGACAATCAATTGCTCAGTCACAGGTCATTCCTATCAGGTTCGCGATTTTATTAACTGCGTGTCTAAGGGCTTGGTGTATCTCTGCCAGTGCCCGTGTCCAATGGACTATGTGGGTAAAACCATACGTGAGTTCAGGAGAAGAATCCTCGAACACATCAACAATATAATTAAGAAGGAACCAACACCCGTGGCCATCCACATTAACGATTGTCATGGGGGCGATCCTTCGGTTCTCTGCTTCACCGTCCTTGAATTAGTGTCCCCCTCTCCACGAGGAGGAGACCTGGATAGGCGAATTTTACAGAAGGAGAGCGAATGGATACATAGGTTCCGCTCACAATCTCCACGGGGTCTCAACGAGCGTCTTACATTTTCATGCTTTCTATGAATTCCCCCCCCCCCCCTCTCGACATTTTAATATATCATTCATCACTACCATATTTCACATATCCCCATATCACTAAACCTATCCTGTTTTGCTGTGGTTCTGGCCTCGTACGGGGATTATTCCTGTCATGTTCATGTCCTGTTCGCAATTGTAGCCATTCGTAAAAATATTAGGTATTCCCTGTCACTTAGCCTGGGTACGGGAAGTACCCGAATGTGATATTTATTATGGTGTGGCCTAGATTTACGCACACCAAAAATGGCACCTTGTCATCAGTGAGGTGACCAGTTATACATATGAGTTCCACAATTACTCTATATATTCCACTTTGTGCACTCTTGCTTCCCCCTCCCTCGCCCCCACCGTTTTTCGGCACCACCCTCCAACATGCTGATCGCCAATGCTATTTATTTATTTATTTTTCATAAGGCGCTCTACCCCACAGAGGGTTGAGATTCAACTTCATTTTATTTAATATATCTCGTAAACACCTTAACCCCATTAGCTTTGCCCTTGATGTATAGGGTTAATATAGCTGATGATAAGTATAGGGTTAATATAGCTGATGAAACCACTGTGGAACGCACACATCACGGCGGGCTAGTATGACTCACTCTGGCGTGCGTTCCACTGTGGAACGCACGCATCACGGCGGGCTAGTATGACTCACTCTGGCGTGCGTTCCACTGTGGAACGCACGCATCACGGCGGTCATGCAGCAGCGGCTCCTGACTGAGTCCTTTCACCTGGGGCTTGCTACTGCCCCCTTCTATATGGTGGCGGTCTTGGCATATATAAAAGGGCGGGGGCTCCCATTATCATGGCTCCAGACCCTCTTCTCATTTGGATATCGGCACCATGTGAGTACTCACTCTATTGTTCGTCTTATGACAACCTGTTTACAGGCTCATCATTTCAGCCTCACTATATACATTTTTAGGTACTTTACAGCCGGTGGCTCTGTATCTTAGGAGCTTCACCATTTGATAACATCTTCACACCGGGATTGAATATCAGGTATTGCGATCTATCTCTACATTTATTCCTTGGATTTGAGGGGTGTACAGTATTGTGATTATTTTGTTTTTTTTCAGTTACACCTATTATGGGTATTACCTTTGATGCCCTTTACTGCGCATTTTCACAATTCATCAGTTTGTGACACTGGCACCCTCTGATACTTCAGGTACTCATTGAATTACTTATACGAGTGCCACATATGCATTGACAAGGATATTTTTTCTATAGTTTTTTTCTATCTGTTTATATTCTTATCCATGTGTTTTTCCTGTAGAGATTTGAATTTTGCACGAGTTCATCTTACCTCACTTTCCAGTGACCGTATGTACCTCGCCATTCGGCTTCGATTTATCTATTTATTTATTTACTTATATCAGTCTTGGGTCTGGTGTTTTTCTACGTAATTTTCAAAACGCATACATAAATTACACATTATTATTGGACAGGGCCTGTGTTATCTACTTTGGGCTCCTTTACCTACCTCGTATTACCCCTGATGATCCCACTTTGTGGGTGAAACGCGTCGGGGTTGGATTTGTATCTTTTTGTGTATCATCAAACTATCATATTAGTGTCTCTCTGTGCGTATGTTTGTCTGCGTATTTCAAATTGTCACGAGGGCTTGATACAGTGGACACCTCTTTTTTCTTTTCTTTTTCTATACATTTTTTGTGCTAGTCATCCGTGGAGGGGCCACTCGGACATCATTATCTCCTCACCTGTCACCTTATCAGGGTTAGACAGGAGCTTTAGGTTAGGCACGGGGACAGGGAGTCCCCACCATCAGGAGACGTCCCTGGGCTGAGGACCAGAGCAGGGTAGCAGTGGTAGGGATATCTTCCCCATCACTTACCCAGTATGTTCTATTAGGCTGTGGTCCACTCGACTGACTATACAGAGGTTTATATTTGTATTTTTTCTCATTAAACCTAGTCATTTATTATTTTGTAGGGTATAACTGCTGGACTTGTTACCTTTTAAACACTCTATCAGCAAAATATTACCTTAATTTGCAACATAAGATATACGCCCATGGAAATAAAGCCTCTAGGTTCGTCATGAATAGGGTTAAACAGAGGAAATCAACTTCGTACATAAACTAACTAATGCCTCAGGTTCACACATTTTTGACTCAGATCAAATTGCAATGCAATTTAGAAATTATTATGAATCCCTATATAACCTAGAGGGCCTCACTCCTTCTCCTCCCTCTCCTGAGCTATTGTCATCCTTTTCCGAGTATTTGGGAAAATTGCATCTTCCCTCCTTATCGGAAGAGAACAAATCACTGTTGGCCTCCCCCTTCTCTCCTACTGAACTTTTGGAGGTTATCCGTAACTCTCCTAAAGGGAAAAGTCCAGGCCCGGACGGCCTACCTATTTCTTATTATTCTATAACCTAACCCTAACCAATATCCCCTTATCCAAGGACATGACCAAAGCCCATATTGTCCTAATTCCAAAGGAGGGTAAGGACCCCTCACTTTGCCCTAGTTATAGGCCCATCTCTCTCCTTAACATCGACCTTAAATTACTGGCTAAAATGCTAGCGAATCGTCTAGCATCTATACTACCTTCTTTGATCCATAGAGATCAAACTGGCTTTGTTAGGGGGAGAGAGGGTAAGGACAATACCGCTAGGGTCCTTAATATCCTCTTTCATGCGAAAAAAAAAGCTATTCCCTTGGTCCTTCTCAACACAGATGCTGAGAAGGCATTTGACAGGGTTAAATGGTCCTTTATGAAATCCGTCCTTTCCTCTCAAAAATTCCCATTACCTTTCCTATCAGCCATAGATAGATGCCATGTACTCAAAGGCCTCCGCCTCAATCTCCATTAATAATACTTTTTCCTCCCCATTTATGATATCGAATGGTACCCGGCAGGGTTGCCCCCTCTCCCCTCTTCTTTTTGTATTGATTATGGAGCCCCTTTTGCAGTCCATTAGAACTGACAGGGATATTAAGGGTGTATGCCTTGGGGATCAGGAACATAAGACAGCGGCCTTTGCCGACGATCTGTTGATCATGATTGGCAACCCAAGTGTTGCTCTCCCCAGGGTTTATCATCACTTAGAAAATTTTAGCAAACTTTCCAACTTTAAGATTAACCACAGCAAATCCTTAATTATTCACACTGGCCTCTCTAATTCCATGAAGAATCGCCTGGAACTAAACTCACCCTTTAACTGGGCGACCCCACATTTAACCTATCTTGGCATTAAAATAAGCAATGATCCCTCCCAACTTTTTGCCTTAAATTATACCCCTCTTTTGAACCACATTTCCATCACTTTAAAAAACTTAGACCTGCCAATATTTTCTTGGTTTGGTAGGAAAAACCTTCTTATGTCTCTAGTATTACCCAAATTGTCTTACCTACTCTAGGTCCTCCCTATCCCTATTCCCTCCTCCTATTATGCTTCGCTTAGATCACTTTTTAGCTCATTCATCTGGAACAAAAGGAAAGCTCGACTCTCATATAAATCCCTGAACAGACCCAAGGCTCTTGGTGGTATTGCACTTCCGGATCCTGAATTGTATGGGAGGGCCATCCTCCTTTCCAGAATTGTGGATTGGTTGAGATCTCCTCCCCATGAATCCTGGGTCCAGATTGAACAATCTCTAGCTAAATCATCCTTTAAAGCTCTCCTACTGGGCCATAAATGTCCCCCCCCCTGTCTCACCAGAAGCAACCCCCTTGATTAAAGCTACTTATAATACCTGGAAATGGCTCCAATCCACTTATCTCCAAACTCCCTTCCCTTCTCCACTTCTCCAAATAAGGGATATTCTACAAATCGCTCCCAAGGTTTTCCAAGACAGCTTACCCACTAGTCTAAGAGATTCTGTAGTTAAATTGAGAGATCTATATCAGGATAAGAGGCCCTTATCTTTAAATAGTATACAAGAAAGCCTTTTAATCCCACCTTCTCTTACACTTAAGAATCCAATCTACTTTATCAAGGCCTATTTATCTCAACACATCTCTTACGGTGACCTTATAAGACCTTTAAACTGGTTTGAGAGCTTGGTAGAGAGCCCGCAAGATCCCATAAAGATGATATCGCAATTTTACAGCAGAATTAGAACCCATACATCTTCTATTTTACCCTCCTTCATTGGATTATGGGAGAAGGATTTGAAACGCACTTTTTCAGCTAAAGAAATTCATATTATCTTGAACTCCTCCCACAAAGCGTCTAGATGTGTACACATTCAAGAAAATGGGTTTAAGATAATCACTAGATGGTATAAAACTCTGGACGTTGTCTCTAGATACTCATCATCTGGCAGTGACAAATGTTGGAGATGTCTTGCTGACAGAGGTTCCTTCCTACCTATTTGGTGGGAATGTCCAAAACTCCTATCTTGGTGGAATAAAATATTCCAAATTTGTAACCACATCTGTGGAGTGGACCTCTCCCCCTCCCCCGAGATAGTTCTTCTAAACATTTTCCCTTCTAATCATAAAATCCCTAACTTGGGTCTTTTCAAACATCTGATTGCAGCAGCCAAATTGCTTATTCCTAGACTTTGGCTCTCCACAGAAACCCCTCCTATAAAGCAATGGCTTTCGAAGGTTGACCAGATCCACAGATTTGAGGAAATCTCCTCCTGGGAACTGAGAAACTTCCAAGGGTTCACAAGACTGTGGGGGGCTTGGAAAACATTTAGGGATTCTAATGACTTGCCTGATAGTTTTATCTGAAAACAGTGGTAACTACTATACGCTCCCAAACAGGTTTCACCTTGAGGGTTTCCTCCCTCCATTATCACATCTCATTATTAGTGTGCTTTCGCGCCCATGCCTTACCATCTCTTCCTTGCTACCCGGCTCCCTGGAAGGGGACGCTCCATTATACGATGATATCCTCACATTTATCTATGTCTATATTATGTGACGTTACTGTTATTTGTTACTTGACGCTTCAGACAGGAGGTTGCATCCTCCATTTTGTACTGAATTTTGAATTTTCTTAATAAAGAATTTATAAAAAAAAAAAAAAAGAGACACCAGTGAGGAGCACCAAGGGATCAGGCAAAACTGTATTTAGGAATTGGCTAAGGTCAGGACAGGCAGCTCATGGTCAGAACAAGGAACAGGAAGTGAAGGGTCAAATCCAGAAATCAAGCAAGTCAGTACATGGGCATATAAAAGTAGAAACAGCACACTTTTTTTAAGGTCTAGCAAACTAGAACCTATTGGGGGAAGGTAACTAATAGGTGGCCAGTCATAGGCTGGCTGTTCAAACGCAGGCCCTTTAAGAGCTGGAGGAGGAGTGCGCATGAACCCTACAGGCAGTGAGAGGCACTACCAGAAAGTATCAGGTTGGAACCTGCAAGAAGGATTAGCAAGCTCTCACTCTGCGCACACTATACTCTCAGGCCACAAAGTGAGCATAGATAACCGAAACACACACAGACCACACACCTCAAACACCAGCTGCCACCACCGACTTTGACGTAAATTGGAAACAATACAAAAACCACGTAAATACAGTACCTTCTGCTCACAACATTCAGACTATGGATTCTTTAGAGTAACAAGACGGACTTAGGGCTCATGCACACAAACGTATTTTCTTTTCGTGTCCATTCCGGGTTTTTTTGCGGACCGTATGTGGAACCATTCATTTCAATGGTTCCACAAAAAAAATGGAAGTTACTACGTGTGCTCTCCGTTTCCGTATGTCCGTATTTCCGTTCCGCAAAAAAATAGAACATGTCCTATTATTGTCCGCATTACAGACAAGGATAGTACTGTTCTACGAAGGGCCAGCTGTTCCGTTCCGCAAAATACCGAATGCACCAGGATGTCATCCGTATCTTTTGCAGACCGCAAAATACATATAGTCGTGTGCATGAGCCCTTATAAAGTAAATATTTTGGACAATAAAAAATCTTGCAGTGCTAACATGAAACATATAAAATGAGACAAAGTAAAAATAACATACAAAACAACAAGAATAAATTAAATGGGAGAAAAATACAGTGAACTCATAGACCTTACTGCACACTGGGAAAAAGGGAAAAATGGATACACAATCCACTCGGCATGGAAAACGCTCAATATTAAAATCTCTTTGTTTATACCTTTTCAAATCTCCTATACAAAATAATTCCCTACCTCCAGTATCCATTTTAGCAGTGGGTACAATACAGCTAGAAAGATGAAGAGAACTGTCCCTTTAACTCAGGGGGAGTTTATCCTTCGCTCCTTTTGCAGTTGGTACAAGCCCAGTCTGCTTGGCTCTACCATGATCTGATAGAATGGAAGGCTTCAACACAATCAGCCACTTGGTGAAGCACAAACATTCTTTTCTGCACAAATGGACTACTACTTCTACATCAGGTGTCCTTACACTACAGATACAAAGCACATGTCGATGTATTATATTTATGAAAAGTATGTGCCCCCCAATCATATATACGATACTCCGGCAGCCAAGCCTGCAGGGAAGAAGTAGAGGAAGGCTGTCGAATACAGGTGGCCAGAGCAGGAGAGCAGTGGCGTGTCAACGAGAGCGAATTGGCAGTGGGCAGAGGCCTTTGGCATAACACTGAGAACTGAATCAGAGGGACTAGCCTTGGGAACCTGGGAGCCCCTGTATGCTCTATGTTAGTGGAGACCCATGTGTGAACCGTGTGTCCTCCCTATAATCCAGTACTTATAGTATGTATGCAATGAACACTTATGGTACTGTGGTAAAGAAGTATTTGGAGTCTTCGATGTGGATGCAACTCTAGTTAAATTTTTGTGTTTTCATTTTTCACTTTCTTTTTTATTGGGGCCATAACTTTTTATTTTTCTGTTCACATAGTCGAATGAGGGCTTGTTTTTTTTGTGGGACAAGTTGCACTTTCTATTGACACCATTTAATATTGCATACAATGTAGTGGAGAGCTAGAAAAAAAATTCCAAATGGGGTGAAAGTGAAAAAAAAATGAGTCCACAACAGTTTTATGGTTTTTTGTTGCATTCCCTATGCAGTAAAACTGACCAGTTACTTTTAGGCTACTTTCACACTCGCGTTTGGTGCGGATCCGTCATGGGTCTCCACAAACGCATCCGTTCAGATGATACAACCGTCTGCATCCGTTCAGAACGGATCAGTTTGTATTATCTGTAACATTGCCAAAACGGATCCATCTTGAACACCATTGAGGCTGGGTTCAGACCTGAGCGTACGGGATGGAGCGCTCTGTATGCGCGATTGTATGCGCGTTTACAGACGCGGCTCCGGAACAAGCAAACGCCCATTGTCGCGCGTTCCCGGAAGTCTATGTATGGGAATGCGCGACAAAACGCCCCAAAGAAGCTCAAGAACTTTTTTGAGCGTAGGGAGTTTTTCAGCGCGTTCAAACGCGCTGTAAAACGCTCAAGTGAGAACCAGGGCCATAGGGAAGCATTGGTTTTCATGTGTTGAGCGTTTTACAGCGCATTTGAACGCGCTGTAAAACGCTCAAGTGTAAACCCAGTCTGAAAGTCAATGGAGGACGGATCCATTTTCTATTGTGCCATATTGTGTCAGTGAAAACGGATCCGTCCCCATTGACTTACATTGTGTGTCAGGATGGATCCGTTTCGCTCCGTTTCGTCAGACGGACACCAAAACACTGATGTCCGCCTCCAAAGAGGAATGGTGACTAAACGAGGCCAAACTGAGCCAAACTGATGCATTCTGAGCAGATACTTATCATTCAGAATGCATTGAGGGCAAAACAGATCCGTTTTGGACAGTGATGAGCGGCAGGGGTAATATTCGAATTTGCGATATTTCGCAAATATTTGGGCCAATATTCGTCATATATTCGCAAATTCGAGAATTCGTGATCTCGTCATTATTTTCTTGATTGCGAAAATAGGCAATCGGAAAATTCGCGATCAACACTACTCCTATAAGCAACTTTCCTATTGGTTGCTAGGGAGGTTGCTAAGTGCCGATATTGGTGATAAATTCGCGATTAGAATATTCGCGAATACGAATATATAGCACTATATTCAAAATATTCGCAAAATAAAATTCGCGATTTGAATATTCCCCCTTAACACTAGTTTTGGACTGCTTGTGAGATTCCTGAACGGATCTCACAAACGGAAACCAAAACGCCAGTGTGAAAGTAGCCTTAATTACTTCTCCGGCTCAGTACGATTATGGTGATACCACACATGTAGAGTTTTTCTTGCATTTTAATGCTGAAAAACAAAACAAAACTTTAACAACTTTCTTTAAAGTATCGCCCAGCGCCGGCGCCGTGCATGCAAGCATTGTGTAACCTTCATGTAGCAATATGTCTATATACTGCAGGAAAATAAATTATCCTAACGCTTAGATGTGGGTCAGTAAGCGCTGCGTAGATGATTCTCATTCAGCCTGGTTTGTTTAAAGCCCACATTTCGAAAGAATGGCTTTCTCCCGGCTATAAAACACAATCTAGGTTGCATTGTTAATGCAAAGCAATTTAACACACACACATGAACTGAACAGGGAAAAAAAAAAGCTAGAAAAAAAAAAACTTCCTTACATTTAACTGGCAAATAAACATCTGCCTGTAATGAACATGTTATTAACGTTATGGATAGCAAGACTCTCAATCAATTTCATTTCCAGGCTGTTAAAACGGCTAATGAGTAGTGAGAGGCTTTACTACAAGCTTAACCAAATTGAATCAAACCCTCGATGTGTTGCTATTGTGTTTCGGCTTATCAGGTATTCCAGTCAGACAGTAATGAAACAATAAACCCAATCTATCCTTCCGAGAAGGTTGCAGAGAAGATGTACTGCATTTTATTTGCAGCTCTTCAAAATGCTACAGAAGGTACAAACCCACTAAAAGAGGGGGGAAAATGAAAATGCGCCCATCAGGATGGAACATCTGCATCTACCACATTTAAATATTACCTCTGATTAATAATTTGCGTCTTTTTTATGCAAAAATTTGCAATTTTTGGTCCAGCAAGGGGTTTCAGTGCTGGAAACTAAGCGCCAGTGATGAGTGAGTCTTTTAAGTTTGCCAAAACAGAATAGATGGATGTCGACTCAACCTACTGATTTTGGTGAGGGTATGTGTATAGCGCTGTATTGACTCTTGAGGGACAAAAGGATTGGGTACGTTGAATTTCGTAAGAGATATAGTAAGCTGCTGGAGTTGTCTGGCAGCATCGAATTACCCTCTACCCATTGAGAGCACAAGCACCTTGACTGAGCGTACATGCTGTGAGGATTTGCTCTGGTAGACAGCCTTGCGGACGCAGTACAGAGGCGACGACAACGTCTTTAACTTAAACAGTGCAGTGTTTTATTCAAACATACGTAAAGTGACAACAAAAAAGGCAGTTTCAGGGAAAAACAGTCACCTTGAGTCCGGTGTTTGTTCACACCAGGCTGCAGCACATAAGTCCTTGGGTGAAGTAGAAGTCCACGTGCTTTTTCCCAAACAATATAGCAGGCCTTAGTCCTGGCCCAAACTCTCAGACTCCAAAACCCAGACTGTCAAAGCTCCACTATCAGATGGAGGATAATCCACACAGCTGAGACTGCTGGCTGGGTTTTTATCCCAAACCAAAACCCGTCTTGGAACGTGGGGAACAGCCACCCACCCTGCACTTTGGCTGCTCCCAGTAAGAGCCGGCCCAGATCGGCTTTACAGCCACACTAAATAATCAATAGTGTCAGTCAGCACTAGCTGCCGCTGACACTTAAAATTACCATTTCTTTCCTCACCGAGGCCAGGAACCTCGGTGACACATATCTTCCGTCAATGACAGCCCCTTGCACTTTCCTACATACCTCTCCCCTTTGTTCAAACCTGAGGGGGCGAACACCCGCCAGTTCTGTAGAGACAAAAACCACCAGGTGACCCGAGCATTCCTCTCTTTGGCTTGGCTCATCCACTTGAGAGGGGAGTGGTCGGTTACCAGACAGAACTTTCTTCCCAACAGGTAATAGCGGAGAGACTCAAGTGCCCACTTCATGGCCAGGCACTCTCTCTCCACTATACTGTACCTAGTCTTGGCTGGGGTAAGTTTGAGGCTCAGGAAAACAACTAGATGCTCCTCCCCATTAATGTCCTGAGAGAGTACAGCTCCGTGGCCTACTTCAGAGGCATTGGTCTGCACCACAAACTCACTCTTAAAATCGGGCATAACCAACACCGGGGACCCACACAGGGCCGACTTCAGAGAGTGGAGAAAGCCTTTTCCGCCTGCTCATTCCACTGAACCGTCACTGACTTGCACCCCTTCAAAAGGCCTGTCAATTGTGCGGCGACTGATAGTTCCCCTACTATACCCAGGAACGACTTTACTTGCCGAGTAGTGACAGGTCGGGGCCAATTCCTAATTGCCTCAATTTTGTTTCCCTGAGGCTTAATAATTCCACGCCCAATTACATACGCAGGTACTTGGTCTCTTCTAACCCTATTGCGCACTTTTTCGGGTTAGCGGTTAAGCCAGCCTTCCTAAGGGAGTACACTACAACCTATACTTTAGGTAGGCGACTTTCCCAGTCGGTGCTGTGTATAACGATATCGTCCAGATACGCCGAAGCGTACCAACGATGTGGATGAAGTACAATGTCCATTAGCCTTTGAAACGTGGCGGGAGCGCCATGTAGACCAAAGGGTAATATCTTGTACTGATACAACCCCTCTGGCGTGATGAAAGCAATTTTTTCCTTGGCAGCATCCGTCAAGGGTACCTGCTAGTACCCTTTGGTGAGGTCCAACAAAGAAAAATACTGGGCTTTGCCTAACTTCTCAAAAGGCTCATCTACTCGGGGCATGGGATATGCATCAAATTTGGACACCTCATTAAGTTTGCGGAAGTCATTACAGAAGCGCAATGTCCCGTCCGGCTTGGGTATTAAGACTATCGGACTGTCCCATTCACTTTTTGACTCCTCGATGACACCTAGCTGCAGCATCAGGTGCACTTCCTCCGCGATGGCTTGTCGCCGAGCCTCGGGTACCCAGTACGGTTTTAACCAGACTTTTGCCTGAGGCTCAGTGGTAATGTAATTGTAACAGTCCTACAGGCTCACCTGAGTCAGAGGACCACTGGCTGGAGGTAGGAGTGGAGCCCAGTGGCAAGGACCACAGGCAGGTAGTAGGTGCAGGAAGTCTGGCAGAGGCGTAGTCGGTAGGCAGGTGGTGGGTCAGGGCAGGCGGCAGTAAGCGTGGTCAGACAATCCGGATGGCAACGGTAGTAGCAGTTCAGTAGGTAGGGACAAAGCAGAAGAGTAGTCGGTAAGCAGGCGGTGGGTCAGGGCAGGCGGCAGTAAGCGTGGTCAGACAATCCGGATGGCAACCGTGGTAGCAGTTCAGTAGGTAGGGACAAAGCAGAAGAGCAGTCGGTAGGCAATTCCTTTTTCAGCAGTGGACTTCCAGTAGTAGCAAGAGCAGCAGATGGGGAGAAGCTTGATCAAGGCTCAGGAGCTCAATAATCAGCAAGCTGGAGTGCAAGGGGCTGGACTTATATAGGGAAGTACCAGGTGTGGGGAATCAAGGGTGATGAGTAAGGCTTGGCAAGACTGAGGTTACATAATAGGTTTCAGGGAGGAATGTCCAGAGAGGACGGTAGCCTAGTAAGCAGGGCTACCGCCTGGGATGTGGCTGGTCACGGGTTTGAATCCCGACAGTAATGTTGGATTATGGAAGTGCGTCCAGGAAGGTCCGAGAACACATCCGTGTTCCGACTAACAAACTCCCTGGCCTCCTGAGCCTGTTTAGAGGAGAGGCTGTCAGAAATTTACACTGTGGCAGCCCCTTCCCTTGCTTCAGACAGAGGGACCGAATCCGCTTCCCCTAGAAACCCTGAAAGTGGGCTGTGTTCCATACAGGTTTCCCGATCTTTCCAGGGTTTGAGCAGACTCACATGGTAAACCTACTCCGGCTTTTGCCTCCCCAGCTGATGTATCTTGTAATCTACCTCTCCAATTTTTTCAAGTACCTCATAGGGCCCCTGCCACCTAGCTAGGAACTTACTGTCTATGGTTGGTACCAGCACCAATACCCGATTACCTGAGTTAAAGTTCCGGACCCGAGCCTGACGATTATAGACCCTACTCTGGGCTTGCTGCGCTGCCTCCATATGCTTCCTAACCAGAGGTAACACTGTTTCCATCCGTCCTTGCACCTGGGTGACATACTCAACAACACTTTTGTGCGGTGTGGGTTGTTTTTCCCACAGCTCTTAAGCGACATCCAACAGACCGCAAGGGTGTCTGCCGTATAGCAGTTTGAAGGGTGAGAAACCAGTAGAGTCCTGGGGCACTTCTCGCACTGTGAACATGAGATAGGGCAGAAGAAGGTCCCAGTCCCTCCCATCATTAGACACCACTCTTTTTAACATATTTTTTTATGTTTGATTAAACCTTTCTACCAGGTCATCCGTTTGCGGATGATACACGGACGTCCGCAACTGTTTTATGTGGAGCAACTTACAGAGTTCCCTCATGACCTTGGACATAAACGCCTTAGGCAGACCCACTCGGGAAATCATCTCCATTCACTCCTTAGCTATGAGTTTGGCTGATGTATGACGCAGTGGCACCACCTCCGGGTACCGAGTGGCGTAGTCGAGGATGACCAAGATGTGTTGGTGCCCTCTAGCGGACTTCGGTACTGGGCCTATGAGATCCATAGTGATCCGCTCGAATGGAACCTCAATAATCGGGAGATGGACCAGAGGACTACGGAAATGTCGCTGGGGGCTGGTTATCTGGCAGGTTGGGCAAGACTTGCAATACTCTTCCACCTCTCTGAACACACTGGGCCAGTAGAACTGCTGTAGAATGCGGTCCTGCGTTTTCTGCTGGCCCAGGTGTCCACCATGAACATGTTGGTGGGCTAACTCCAACACGAGCTTGCGATACGCCTTGGGCACCACCAGCTGTTCAATATGCTCACCCTGTAATGTATTTACCTGGTACAGCATCTCCTGTTGAACCACAAAACGGGGGAACATAGACTCAGCCCCTGGTTGTTGCGGCTCACCCTCAACTACTACCACATTCTCCCAGGCTCGGGATAGAGTCGGGTCTTGGTGCTGTGCTGTACCAAAATTATCCCCAGAGACATTAAGGTCTGCCAGCTCAGGACCAGCAAGTCCTCCACGTCTCCCACCATCACACTTAGCGGGGTTGTCTCCCCCTCTTCCACCTAAGTGGCGGTCACCCCTACTGCTGGCCCTTCTGACTCAGGTTCCCAAGGTTTTGGCCTCCCCCTGAACCAGGCAAGTCTGCTCAGGGGGAGTATCGGTAACCTCAGGGTATCGGTAACCTCAGTGTCCAGCCAGAGTGCTGGGAAACTGGGGAAGTCTCTCCCAATTATTAACTCATACGGTAACTTTGTGGTGATGGCCACCTCATGCATCCACCTGCCGGCCACCGTTGACAGAGAGACCAGGGCGGTGGGATACTCCTTTAGGTCCCCATGAATGCAGACAACGCCGAACTTTCGGCCAGTATACTCGGTTGGCCGCACCAGGGCAGCTCTTACCAGGGACACCAGGATCCCTCAATCCAGCAGTGCCATTGCTAGAGTGTCCCCCACTTCCACCTGGCACAGGTGACTATTGTCTACAGTCTTGGAGGTAACTGTGGCACATAGCTGCCTGGCATACAATGAGTGGCGGTAGCCATAGTTGGTATCCATGGGTTCACCCTGATGGGGACAGTCGGCTCTTATATGTCCAGGTTCGTGACACCACCAGCAGACCACCCCGGCTGGGTCTGCAGGGGGTATGTCCCGGGCGGGTTTGGCTGGCACCAGCCGCCGAGTTTGGAGTGGAGATTTCCGGGGTTTAGCTGGCCCCCTCCCAAAAGATCCCCCTTGCAGATTTCTGGTGGCCTCATAGCGCTCCACCAGGTCGACCATCTCCAAGGCCTTTTTCAGAGACACCTGGCCGATCCAGTGCTGGAGAGGGTACGCCAAAGCCCTCCAAAACACATCCACCAACAGCTGATCCAACATAGCAGTGGAAGTCAATATGTCAGGCTGCAGCCATTTTTGCAATTGGTGCAGCAGATCGTAATATTGTGGTCTGGCGGGTTCAGCAGGGTTAAATCCCCACTAATGCACCCTCTGGGCCCGGACCAATACATTCCACCCGAGTCTCGCCTGGATATCACCTTTTACTGTCGAGTAGTCGGCAAATTTTTGGAATTTTTGTTCGATACGAATTAATTTGCGGCAAATCACGTTAAAAAGCGGCTATTTCCTGGCTGCAGAGAGCCTTTATAGTTGTGTAGAACACTGTGCCTTGCAGTAACACGCATAGGGAGTCTGCTGTGGTAGTGAAATAATACTGTGAGTCCGTATGACATGCAGATGACAGGTGTCACTCTTAGAATCATTGCACACTTCACTTATTTGGGCAGTTATGGGGCCAAAACTGACCAAATAACTCAAGTATGAACTCAGCCTTAAAGGTCGATGTTAGCGCCAAGAAGAAGCACACTCCTTTTACACCGCTGAACGGCAAATAGGCCCTAATTTATTTCTACTTATACACCCAACAGAAGGCTTTAGAACATATAACTGCACCGCTGAACGGCAAATACATTTTTCTTTTGCCACTAAACGAAAATAAATGCTTTAGAACATGTAACTGCACAGCACAAGGGCAAATAAAACATAGAAATATTTCCTTGTAATAAACCCTGTTAATGGCTGTATCAATCAGCACTTGCACCCCAATAACAAGAACGGTTTGCTGGAATTACAGAGCTGTATAATGGCAATTTGGAACTGCAGTCAGTGCAAGGTGTAATAGGATTGTTCCTATTACCCAGGCTGTAACCTCCCCTACTGAACCCTGTTCTACATAAATGCTGTGGAATGATTCCTCCCTATCCTTTCCCTACACCTTGAATAATCTTTCCCTGCACTTATAAATCGTTTTTTTAGCACAATTATGTCTTTTCTAGCACTGTCCCTAGCGCCTGCTGACGTCTCTCCCTACTCTAAGTACACTGGAAAATGGCAGAATCCAAGATGGCTGAGGCTATTTATAGGGCTGTGACATCACAGGGCTGGCTGGCTGCATGCATGGCATTATGGGTGACCCCACCTTCCCAGAGTTCCTTGCTCCATGTCCTAGCACGTGCAGCAGCCATTTTAGGAAAAAATGCGATTCGTTACCACGAAGGGTGAGGAAATTCGGATCGAATTCCACTTCGTCAACTTCGATTCGCTCATCTCTAGTCACAATGTTCAATGGCTTCAAAAAATCATTATGGTAGACTACTATATGACTAATGCTGGTTTCAATGCCTGTAGAAATCAAATGGCAGGGTTGAACATTCTTTATTCTTGCTTGTGTGTGGTTTTTTTTTGTTTTTTTTGGGGGAGGGGGGCACAGTGGAGCATATGTACTAGGTGCTTGATGCCAATGGAATGCCAACGACTTTGCCTTGCTCTCAGTATTTAGATATAAGGATAGGGTAGCAAACTAATGCCAGTTTTAGTGTTGGGAAGCAGACTGACTTGCATTGACCACCCTTCCAAAATAGTGTTAAAAAAAAGTTTTACACAAACTGCTTAATAGAAGAGATTCCCTTTTGATGGAAAAACAAAACAAATACTATAATTTCACTTTTCTTTATACTGGGATGTTACCTTGTGACAAGATAACGTTCTCAGCACCTGCAATTTTGCAACATCTCCATAACCGCTACTAAATTGCCTGCACATTTCCCCTTCTAATCTCTGTTTGGATTATTTTAAATACATTTCTGTAGTAAAGGAATAAATCCGCTGTCGCCTCGAACCTCCTTAACGTAGATTTTAATTGCACAATAGGTCTTCTGGGAAAAGCGATGTTGACAGCGCTAACGTGTTAATGAGTAATAGATTGCATTAATAGCGAAACTCTTATCTATGTTTCTACTTTATATAACACTCAAAGACAAAACGGTACAAAGCACAGCTGGTTTCATATTAAGTACTTCTTTATAGAGAAATGACAGCGCACCCTGGGGAACAAGCGCAAGGTGCTCAACTGACTTTAATATTCTCAGTCAGAGGGAGAAAAATAATATGCACATAACATACATGTGATTTGCGCAACATGTCAAAGTGATATTGCTTTTCTGCGTTGTTTGTGTGCAAAATCCATATAATGGGCAGATTAATGACTAATGTATATTCATCGGAATAAGTTACTCTCCCCTTCTCATAACCAGCTCATGATATTATAGTCATTGTCAAATATGGGATACAGCTGCATGCCAAGTCCTGAGCTGACAGTTAAGTACTCCTATCCTGCCTACAGAGCCGAGGTCACTAATAAAGGTCACAGATTACAAATGGTTACTTGAGACTCTTTCTCCTTACGACATTCTTTGCACTCAATGGGACAGAGTTACTATTCCAAATTTGCCAGAACTGGCACCTATTATACCATATGCAACATTAATTATGTGTTATAGATATTTTAAGAAAAAAGTCCCTTTTTCGACCTTTGAGGGAAAGAGTATAAAATGTGAAAAATATGTAAAAGTAATCCATCGCTCAAAAAAAACAAGACCTTATTACTACTACCTGAAACTGGACATGTACACTTATGTGTCACGGACCTTCCCGTGGCAGGTACCAGGAGATCGGACAGACTGGCAACTCGTGGATTAAATTGACAAGTTCACTGTGGATCTTATTGTGTCTGTGTTTTGGTGAATGCCACACCCCTTGCTTCAGGTGTTACTTGCTGGTAATTTACTGTTCCCATAAGTAGCCGCTTCTCACTCTTGGAGGTGCAGTTTATAGATTTTCTTCCTGTCTTCTAACTAGCTGGTCGGTTGTACTCTGTGGTGCTTCTGGAGTTGCTAGTTTTCTACTTTCAGATAAGTCTTGTCTGTTCTTATTGTTTTGTGTTTGTTATATTCCCTGTTATTTGTATCTGGGCCTGAGACAGAGACTTCCATTCGTCCATCTGGGGAGGAATTGGTTGTCCCTGGTCCTAACCTTATTCCAGGGTCTTATAGGGATATAAGGGCCTAGGTATACAGCATATGAATATTCCTACCTTCAAGGTCTATTCATATTGATAGATAGTTAGGGCCCAGATTAGGGTTGTTTAGGAGCTGACCTGTTCCTTCCCTAGTTTCCAGGCCCAGTTACTGTTCCCCTTCCCTCCTATGTTTAGTGTGGAGTTTTCCCCCCACAATGATCGTGACATTATGATGGACAATGACTGCAATTAAACAATCTATTTTTGGATAATGCTTTTTTACTACTAGAACAAAATTATTTAATTTTTAATTATATAACATTTTTCAGATGGAATGAAACTTGCAATGTTAAGATGATATAGGTAATGATTTTATATATATATATATATATATATATATATACACACACACACACATATACTGCCCTAAAAGTGGGTAATGTGAGTTTAGGGGAATGTACTGGCACCAAGACTGCATTCAGAACTAGGCATATGAAGTCCGCAGGGGGCAGCACCATCTGCCTTTAAAAAGATGAAAACTTTTTTTCTTTTTTTTTTGGGGGGGGGGCATGAATGCTGATTGATGCAGCAACAATATCTTGCACTATATTGGGGTGACCTTTTGGGTTTTGCTATTCTATGTTCCCATTGCATTTCTGCAATGTTTTTAAAAATATTATCTTGTCCAGCACCATTGTAAGATACATTTTTGAATACAATGACTTCAGCTGACCTCTGCCTTTGGACAAAACTTGTCCATGCATTATTCCCATTTTTCACTAAATTGTCACAGTATATTGGGGTATTCATTCCAAACATTTAACTTTATGTTAGGAATAGAGATGTGCAAATCGATTCTAAAAATCAGAAATTTGATCCAAATTTTCAAGATTGTTTCATGTCGACGTTAACGAACCCAAATTTTGTGTGATTTAATTTGGGACTATTAATGAGAGAAAGATATGGATAGATGGATGCCATCTATCATATTGGCAACAGATAGATAGATAGATAGATAGATAGATAGGAGATAGATATGAGATAGATAGATAGATAGATAATAGATAGATAATAGATAGATGGATAGATAGATAGATAATAGATAGATAGATAATAGATAGATAGATAGATAGATAGATAGATAGATAGATAATAGATAGATATGAGATGATAGATAGATAGATAGATAGATAGATAGATAGATAGATAGATAGATACTTTTCAAGACAACCTGACCACATCCTTTGATTTACAGTGGATATAAAAAGTCTACACACCCCTATTAAAATGTCAGGTTTCTGTGCTGTAAAAGAATGAGACAAAGATAAATCATTTCAGAACTTTTTCCACCTTTTATGTGACCTATAAACTGTACCACTCAATTGAAAAACAAACTGAAATCTTTTAGGTGGAGGGAAGAAAACTAAAAGAACTAAAATAATGTGCTTGCATAAGTGTGCACCCTCTTATAACTAGGCATGCAGCTGTGTTCATAATTAAGCAATCACATTCAAAATCCTGTTAAATTGGAGTCAGCATACACCGGCCATCATTTAAAGTGCCTCTGATTAACCACAAATAAAGTTCAGCTGCTCTAGTTGGTCTTTTCTGAAATTTTCTTAGTCGCCTCCGACAGCAGAAGCCATGGTCCACAGAGAGCTTCCAAGGCATCAGAGGGATCTCATTGTTATAAAGTATCAGTCAGGAGAAGGGTCCAAATGACTTTCCAAGGCATTAGATATACCATGAAACACAGTGAAGACAGTCATCATCAAGTGGAGAAAATGTGGCACAACAGTGACATTACCAAGAACTGGACGTCCCTCCAAAATTGATGAAAAGACGAGAAGAAAACTGGTCTGGGAGGCGACCAAGAGGCCTACAGCAACATTAAAGGAGCTGCAGTAATATCTGGCAAGTACTGGCTGTGCGGTACATGTGACAACAATCTCCCGCATTCTTCATATGTCTGGGCAAGGGGTAGAGGGGCAAGACGAAAGCCTTTTATTATGAAGAAAAACATCCAAGCCAGGCTACATTTTGCAAAAATACATCTGAAGTCTCCCAAAAGCATGCGGGAAAAGGTGTTATGGTCTGATGAAACCAAGGTTGAACTTTTTGGCCATAATTCCAAAAGATATGTTTGGCCCAAAAACAACACTGCATATCACCAAAAGAACACCATGCATCATGCCAAGGGGCTGTTTTTATTCTGCTGGAACTGGGGCCTTAGTTAAACTAGAGGGAATTATGAACAGTTCCAAATACCAGTCAATATTGGCACAAAACCTTCAGGCTTCTGCTAGAAAGCTGAAGGAACTTCATAATTCAGCATGACAACGACCCAAAGCATACATCCAAATCAACAAGGGAATGGCTTCACCAGAAGAAGATTAAAGTATTGGAATGGCCCAGCCAGAGCCCAGACCTGAATCCCATTGAAAATATGTGGGGTGATCTGAAGAGGGCTGTGCACAGGAGATGCCCTCGTAATCTGACAGATTTGGATGTTTTTTGCAAAGAAGAGTGGGCAAATCTTGCCAAGTCAAAATGTGCCATGCTGATAGACTCATACCCCAAAAGACTGAGAGCTGTAATACAATCAAAAAGTGCTTTAACAAAGTATTAGTTTAAGGTTGTGCACACTTGTGCAAATAAAATATTATTTAATTTTTTATATTTTTTCTTCCCTCTACCTAAAAGATTTCAGTTTGTGTTTCAATTGAGTGGTACAGTTTATAGGTCACATTAAAGGTGAAAAAAGTTCTGAAATGATTTATCTTTGTCTCATTTTTTACAGCACAGAAAACTGACATTTTAACAGGGGTGTGTAGACTTTTTATATCCACTGTAGGTCAAATTTATTCTATCCAAAATTGAATCAGTTGGCTGATTTGGCATTAAACCTGAACCAAATTTTAAGAAATTTGTTCATCTCTAGTTAAGACCACAACAGTTTTTTACAGTGCAAAACTGGAATGAAATGTCCTTGGTTTTTGCTTTGTTTGCCATACAGGATATTTTGTCTGCCCTTGAATCTTATAAATTCTGTGTTAACTTTTAATCAGAAAATCTATTTTCATTTTTCAAAGCAGTGAGATGAAGCATTTTATTATATGTTAAATGCATAGTGATACAGAATCCCATTTAAGAGGTTATATGGCATAATTATGACCCATTATGCTATGCCTATTGGAAATGATAGTTAGAATGATCACATATTATGCACGGAAACTGCAACCATCCATCCATTTCTCTCTTTCTGCAGATCATAACTTACTGATTATATTTACTCGTTAAAAGTAACTACAGTATGTTAAAGTGAGAATGTTATACATCTGGCTGTCACAGGGTACTCCATCCTTAATTTACTGAAGCAGAAATGGAGAAATTCCTCATTTTCATCTTCTATTTGTACATACTGTATGCACAGCTATAAAATGATAAGGAAAGAAGATAAACTAATATATTGACAGCTCCAGTCTCTAGCTCTGTGGATCCAAAAGTAGACAAAAACAAAAAGTTTAGCTAAAAGTCCATCTGGTAATAGAAATAATTTAGAAAGGGGTACAACTTCTGGGAACTCCAGTGGTCAAGAATGAGAGCACGTTAGAGAACAGGGCTGTTGGATAAAGATGAACGAGCATCTTAACCTGTTTATGACAATCTACTGAAGTACAGATGCAGCCGAGATAAATTTGATGTTTAACAAATTAAGTAAAAAATTTCACAAAAATTTCACAAACAATTAAATGGCTTTTGTCACAAGATGGCACGAGATTACACTTTTAGTCAATTTTAGCTCAGCTACATATGTATATGCCAATCCAGCCCTTCAGCCACGAACCGGAGGAGCAAGAACCCTCATTCTTGCCAACAGTGAGGGTCTCAGAGATCAGCCCCCTGCTTTACTTACTTTTAACATGTATCTATTGATAGGTTATAAAGAAAAGGGTGTTGTCGCTGTACAGAATAGGATAAAATAAGACTCTAAAGTCTTAAAGGGATTAGTTTCTGGGATTAGAATGTTGATCCACACTGAGGATATTTTCAATATCTAATGGCATGTGGAACCATTGCTGATCAACCGTTTGAAGAAGAGAAAAAATTAGAGGTGGAACAGCAAGGTGTAAGAATTTAAAAAATAAAAAATACTGAGCTTCCCAGGTCCTGCGGCATGGCTCTCGCCCCCACAGCTTTTGGCCCCATCAGACCGAAAAACTGACATGTTCATTTACGTACACATCAGCGCTGATGGCCAAGCAGTTGCTTTGGAAATGACTGCAACGGCTCAATGGTAAAGTACCATTACAAAACTAGAGCCTTTTCTTAAAAGAAAGCCAATATTTAGTCTTTTAGAAGAAACTAAGACCATTAAGAGAATAAAAAAGGAATCTGGACGTGAAGACTCCTTGTAGAACATGACTGGATTATTGAAGACCAACCTGGCAAGGTTTGTCTTGCCTCACTATCTAATCAATTTTTTTGCTAATCACTGTGGAAACATTCCTATTCAACACATAAATTGGATTCATAGATTTCTCAAAGTAACATAGATGAATTGGAAAGCTGAATGTATCAACAGTGTTTCAAGTTGTATCATAAACCGGATGTTCAGTAGCTGCACCAAGTGTATATACATAATGGACATTTTCTCATGAATGAATATAGCTGTGCATCCTTACAGGGAGTTCAATAACCTCCTGCTTTCCTTGCTCTTTGTTTCTGTCCGTATTCAAAACATCTCAAGTGCTTTTTTCTCTAATATCTAAGGATTTGTTAAGACATAATTTTCTTGAAAAAAATATAAAAAATAATCCCCGGCAGCTGATGTTATTTTGTTAAAAGACAAAGACAAGCATTTTTTCTTCTAAAAGAAGCCCTTGTGACAGCTGTGCTCAGACCAGATTACAAGATGTCCATGCTCGGTGAAAGGTGCAGCCAGTGAGTGGAGATCAACAGGGAGACAACAATGTCAAAACTTATTCTTTTCCTTATGAAACAAAACTCAAAATGACACATGAATACTAAAAATAATACAGCTTTAAAGTACTATCCGGGAAACTGTAAATTGGTCTTTGCCTAAGTTTGGCCATTAGGGCTTTTATCTTTCTCTTCAGATTTTTGAAGCCCTGTTGTCTTAGAGCTTTAAGGTTTAATAGAAGGAAGTTAGAAAACTTAAGGCCTGGGGATTATGAAATTGGTGCCTTATAAAATGAATGATAGTTTATGTTAAAGTATGTAAACTGACTATACAGACGTGTAGAGCGGCGCCCAGGGATCCCCCTGCACTTACTCTTATCCCCGGGCGCCGCTCCGTTCTCCGGTTATTGCCTCCGGTATGTTCATAGTTAGGCTCCACCCAGGGGAACCTGCCGGCGTCTCTTTCTCCTATGCTGTAGCGCTGGGCGATCGCAGCGCTCAGCTCATAGCCAGGCTATGAGCTGAGCGCTGCGATTGGCCAGCGCTACAGCAAAGGAGAAGGAGACTGCGGCAGGTTCCCCTGGGTGGAGCCTAACTATGAAGATACCGGAGGCTATAACCGGAGAACCGAGCGGCGCCCGGGGATAACAGTAAGTGCAGGGGGATCCCTGGGCGCCGCTTTACCCATCTGTATAGTCAGTTTACATACTTTATTCTGGTGAAAGATCCTCTTTAATATGGAAAGTCATATTATATGTTGTGTGAATCGAAGTCCACGAAGTAGACTTTGAATCGAAGTCCACGAAGTAGACTTTGAATCGAAGTCCACGAAGTAGACTTTGAATCGAAGTCCACGAAGTAGACTTTGAATCGAAGTCCACGAAGTAGACTTTGAATCGAAGTCCACGAAGTAGACTTTGAATCGAAGTCCACGAAGTAGACTTTGAATCGAAGTCCACGAAGTAGACTTTGAATCGAAGTCCACGAAGTAGACTTTGAATCGAAGTCCACGAAGATCTCGGCCGGAATCCTGTGCGGGGTGATGTATGCCATCACCACACTTGCCGGCATAATGACGTCATAGCGGGTTGCGCAAAATCTTCAAGCAAGTTAGTGGCGGCGAGCCCGTTGTGAACAAATGGATCAGGTAAGTATGATTTTTTATTTTTTTTATTTTAAACTCTTTTATTTATATCAGGTATGAATGCGGCATCAGAGGGGTGCAATGATGGGGAGCGGCGCAATCACCGTTCCCTGTCATTGTACCCACTACTTACAATGGAAGGTGCTTCGCGACAAAGTAATTCAGCACAAAGTTAATTTTTTTGTAAAATTCGTCGACGCGGCCAAAATTCATCAAATCAGCTCATCTCTAGTCATATCTAGTCGTGTGCATTTGCATTTTGCGGAATGGAACTGACAGCCCTATGATAAAAAAGCCTATTCTTGTCAGTAAAAATGGATAAGAATAAGATATGTTCTATCTTTTTTTGTGGGGCCACAGAACAGAAGTACAGATGCGGAAAGCACACGCTGTGCTGTCCTTTTGCGGCCCTATTGAAATGAATGGGTCCTCAATCATTCCGCAAAATTGCGGAACGGATGCGGACACAAATATACGGTCGTCTGAATGAGCCCTTAATGTGATATTTGTCCTCACCTCAGTATCAACTATAATTTTACAAAACACAGAGACTCTGTAGCTACCTCCTTCTCATATCCTTTTAATCTATGTGCAGTTTTATCGTAGATGGATTTTTGTTGGCAGAGGAGGTATCTGGTCAATTACAGAGAATAAGGGTAAATGAAAAGTAAACATCAATTTGGAACTACTAAAAAAAATCTTTATAATTGAGACCCAAAATCTAGTTTTTGAAGCTTTATTGCCATTAAACAGTCAGATATTTCCCTTTATTTTTGTGCCACAGAAAAGCTGTCCCGGCACCCTCCCCACAACCCTTGTCTTCTGTTTATAGTTTTACTCTAGATGGATTTTTTGATGGCTGAGCAAGTATTCGGCCATTTACAGAGAGTAAGGGGAAGTACAATCTTCTGGAGAGAAAAAATTGATGGAAATCTTTATAACAAACATGAATATTCTAAAATTTGACGTTTTATTGTTACATGATGCAAAATAAGGGTTAAAGGGGCTGTCTCACTTCAGTAAGCGGCATTTATCATGTAGAGAAAGTTAATTCAAGGCCCTTCATAATGTATTGTGATTGTCCATATTGCCTCCTTTGCTGGCTGGATTCGTTTTTCCATCACATTATACACTGCTCGTTTCCGTGGTTACAGACCACCAATCCATCAGTGGTGGTCGTGCTTGCACACCATAGGAAAAAGCACCAGCCTATGTGCACTGCCATGGTCCCGACCACCAAAGAGGTGAGCGTTTTTTTCTATAGTGTGCAAGCACGACCACCGATGCTGAATTACAGGGTGGTCAGAACCATGGAAACGAGAAGTTAGTTAATAACAATACATTAGTAAGATACTTGTATTATCTTTGTGTATAATGTGATGGAAAAATGAGTCCAGCCAGCAAAGGAATCAATATGGGCAATCACGATACATTAGTAAGTGCCTTGTATTAACTTGCTGAAGAGGGACAACCCCTTTAAGCCTGTCAAACAAATGAGAGTTTGGAGCCAAATAAATTCAAGGTATGGAAGATCCCAATAATGTAGATATCAAAATTAGGCTACTTTCACATTAGCGTTAGCAGGGCCCGTCAGGCTGTTCCCCTCCGTACTAATGCTAGCCTATGTGTGTCGCCGGAAGTCCACTCCACTCCGGCCCCATTAACTATAATGGGGAAGGGGTCAGAGATGCGGCCGCAGCACGGCAAACATGCCAAGAGGCAGCTGGACAAAAACTGCAGCGTGCCGGAACAGCCTGCCATACCCTGCTAACACTAATGTGAAAGTAGCCTCAAATACACTTTCCCTGAGAAGAAAAGGCAGAGGGTAATATCTTTTTATAAATATTTGAGTGGCCCCTATAATAACCTATGAAATACATTATTTCTATTGCAGACCCGATGGAGAACATAGGGTGCAATTTCATCACAAAGTTGAAAATCGTTACTTTACTGCCCGAACTGTAAAGTCATGGAACATGTCCCCACAGGAAGTAGTAATTACTGAAAGTGTGGATAGATGTAAGAAATGGTTACTTTTTTTTTGTGAAATACAATATGCAGGGTTATTGGCTTTATTACTGTATATCATGTATATCCAGGGATCTCTACGATTGCAAACTGGAGGTACGAAGGAATGTTTTTTCCACTTTGTGGCAAATTGCCATTACATTACTGCTTTTTTGCATTCCTTTAGATCACCTATTAAACAGCTGAACCTAATGGTCTATTTTTAACCAATTATGTAACTATGCAACTATGAAGTTTTTGTAGGCTTTAAACATGTTACGGTTCGTTATATTATAATGCCGCAACAAGACTCAATAATTACTTTCGAATAACGATCTGGGAGTCATTATCAAACGTTAACCCCATTAAAAAATATACAGTAATTTGTCCTCGACAATGCCACCAGTAAACCCCAATCCAATTATTATATGTAATGTAGGACAGAAGTTTGCCAATTTAGACTGTCCATTGCCTTTAAAAAAATTTAAAAAAAGAGTTGAGACTCTCACAATCAAGATAAAGCATTGGATCTTATATTGCGAGCTACAGTCGCTTACAGGGATAATTAGCAACTTAAAAAATATTACAAAGTTTTACTTGAAAATTGGGTTTCATGTTCAGCGTTCATGATAAAAAGTGTGCTGAAAAATATATAATCAGTTTAATAACCCCCGCGGTGCACACCAGGAGAGCACGTTACAGAGAGATGGTTTCAATGGTTTGTCACGGAGCTGAGCCAAGCCTCCGCTCTGTAAAATAAAGTATTTTTTCACTCCTTAATTTATTATTGTTAACAAAATAAAGCGTTAAAAGCCAAAAACAACTTTTATCACACTTTCTTCTGTGAATGGTAATGCCGCATTTTTTCCAGACAAGATATATGATTAAAGAAACATTAAGTAGCTCAGCTATTTACAAAATTTGCCATGAATGCAGTTGTCCAAAATTACACATAAAAAATAAATAAAAAAACATAGGTCAAAGATAAGTGTATTTTTTGAAAATCATTTTGGGTTTGATTCACTTAATTTTTGAAAAATATTATCTCCTTTCAAAAAGGAAAAGAAAACTTAGTGTTTCACATTAGGAGTCAAGCTCCTAACAGAGCTGAGCAAAGAAAATTTCCTTGGCTGCCTGAGAGGCCTTGGTTGGGGTACGATTTCTCTTTAGTACGGTGCTGAGTATGCATGAGGAGTATCGTAAGCCAGTCAATGCTCTTCTGGGTTTCTGGGAAAGTTACCTAAAAATTTGCACATCCTACAATACTCTGCAGACGTACTATGCATACAAGAACAGCACTTCCAAAACTGAATGTCATACCAGTTCAGCAGGAAATTGCTAATACCTTGTTGGTTACTATTAGGGATGAGCGAACCCGAACTGTATAGTTCGGGTTCGTACCGAATTTTGGGGTGTCCGTGACACGGACCCGAACATTTTCGTAAAAGTCAGTGTTCGGCACTTTCTTGGCGCTTTTTGAAAGGCTGCAAAGCAGCCAATCAACAAGCGTCATACTACTTGCCCCAAGAGGCCATCACAGCCTTGCCTACTATTGGCATGGCTGTGATTGGCCAGTGCAGCATGTGACCCAGCCTCTATATAAGCTTGGGTCACGTTGTGCTGCACGTCACTCTGCTGATTCAAGCATAGGGAGAGGTTGCAGCGGCGACATTAGGGCGAGATTAGGCATTGATTAACTCCTCCAAAAGACTTCATTCTGAGATCGATCTGCAGCTGTGGATCATTGAAGTGCTAGTATTGACTTGCTCACTTTTTTGAGGCTGCCCAGAGCGTTTTTAGATCACTTTTTTTCTGGGGTGATCATTGGCCATTTTGTGACTTGTGGTGCGCCAGCACAAGCTATCACCAAGTGTATTTAACCATCAATAGTGTGGTTATTTTGTGCTATATCCTACATCAGCTGCAGGCTGAGCCTGTGTCACCGAAGTGCATTTAACCATCAACAGTCTGATTATTTTTTGGCCATATACTACATCTGGTGCAGGCTGAGCCTGTGTCAACCAAGTGCATTTAACCATCAACAGTGTGGTTATTTTTTGGCCATATACTACATCTGGTGCAGGCTGAGCCTGTCACCCAGCGCCTAAAAAATAGACCTGACATTTCTATTCAACCAAATCTGTACTGTTTTAGCTGGTCAAGTTATTTGTAGTGACCGTAAAAGCACACTTTTTGTTCTGGGTTGAAAAACTATTCCCAAATTTGCCATTCTCAAAATAACTAGTTTCTCGTATTTGAGGCCTACTTGAAATCTATCCCAAAAAGGATATCTTACATTGAAGGTACTGATAGTGTCATTCAGAAAAACCTAAGACACACGCTACCGTGCAGATAGAAGTCTGATTCTGAGATTAAACCTTAACCTGTCACACAGTGCAAAAAAAAACAGGTCTCACATTTCTATTCAAGCAAATCTGTACTGTTTTAGCTGGTCAAGTTATTTGTAGTGACCGTAAAAGCACATATTTTTTTCTGGTTTGAAAAACTATTCCCAAATTTGCCATTCTCAAAATAACTAGTTTCTGGTATTTGAGGCCTACTTGAAATCTATCCCAAAAAGATATCTTACATTGAAAGTACTGATAGTGTCATTCAGAAAAACCTAAGACACACGCTACCGTGCAGATAGAAGTCTGATTCTGAGATTAAACCTTAACCTGTCACACAGTGCAAAAAAAAACAGGTCTCACATTTCTATTCAACCAAATCTGTACTGTTTTAGCTGGTCAAGTTATTTGTAGTGACCGTAAAAGCAGACTTTTTTTTCTGGGTTGAAAAACTATTCCCAAATTTGCAATTCTCAAAATAACTAGTTTCTGGTATTTGAGGCCTACTTGAAATCTATCCCAAAAAGAATATCTTACATTGAAGGTACTGATAGTGTCATTCAGAAAAACCTAAGACACACGCTACCGTGCAGATAGAAGTCTGATTCTGAGATTAAACCTTAACCTGTCACACAGTGCAAAAAAAAAAACAGGTCTCACATTTCTATTCAAGCAAATCTGTACTGTTTTAGCTGGTCAAGTTATTTGTAGTGACCGTAAAAGCAGACATTTTTTTCTGGGTTGAAAAACTATTCCCAAATTTGCCATTCTCAAAATAACTAGTTTCTGGTATTTGAGGCCTACTTGAAATCTATCCCAAAAAGGATATCTTACATTGAAGGTACTGATAGTGTCATTCAGAAAAACCTAAGACACACGCTACCGTGCAGATAGAAGTCTGATTCTGTGATTAAACCTTAACCTGTCACACAGTGCAAAAAAAAAAACAGGTCTCACATTTCTATTCAAGCAAATTTGTACTGTTTTAGTTGGTCAAGTTATTTGTAGTGACCGTAAAAGCACACTTTTTTTCTGGGTTGAAAAACTATTCCCAAATTTGCCATTCTCAAAATAACTAGTTTCTGGTATTTGAGGCCTACTTGAAATCTATCCCAAAAAGGATATCTTACATTGAAGGTACTGATAGTGTCATTCAGAAAAACCTAAGACACACGCTACCATGCAGATAGAAGTCTGATTCTGAGATTAAACCTTAACCTGTCACACAGTGCAAAAAAAACAGGTCTCACATTTCTATTTAAGCAAATCTGTACTGTTTTAGCTGGTCAAGTTATTTGTAGTGACCGTAAAAGCACACTTTTTTTTCTGGGTTGAAAAACTATTCCCAAATTTGCCATTCTCAAAATTGTGGTGAACGGGAACAATGAGGAAAACATCTAATAAGGGACGCGGACGCGGACGTGGACATGGTCGTGGTGGTGTTAGTGGACCCTCTGGTCCGTTCTGCCACAGCCACACGTCCTAGTGTACCAACTACCTCAGGTCCCAGTAGCCGCCAGAATTTACAGGGATATTTGGTGGGGCCCAATGCCGTTCTAAGGATGGTAAGGCCTGAACAGGTACAGGCATTAGTCAATTGGGTGGCCGACAGTGCATCCAGCACGTTCACATTATCTCCCACCCAGTCTTCTGCAGAAAGCGCACAGATGGCGCATGAAAACCAAGCCTATCAGTCTGTCACATCACCCCCATGCATATCAGGGAAACTGTCTGAGCCTCAAGTTATGCAGCAGTCTCTTATGCTGTTTGAAGACTCTGCTGCCAGGGTTTCCCAAGGGCATCCACCTAGCTCTTCACCAGGGGTGGAAGAGATAGAATGCACTAACGCACAACTACTTATGTTTCCTGATGATGAGGACATGGGAATACCACCTCAGCACGTCTCTGATGATGACGAAACACAGGTGCCAACTGCTGCGTCTTTCTGCAGTGTGCAGACTGAACAGGAGGTCAGGGGTCAAGACTGGGTGGAAGACGATGCAGGGGACGATGAGGTCCTAGACCCCACATGGAATGAAGGTCGTGCCACTGACTTTCAGAGTTCGGAGGAAGAGGCAGTGGTGAGACCGAGCCAACAGCGTAGCAAAAGAGGGAGCAGTGGGCAAAATCAGAACACCCGCCGCCAAGAGACTCCTCCTGCTACTGACCGCCGCCATCTGGGACCGAGCACCCCAAAGGCAGCTTCAAGGAGTTTCCTGGCATGGCACTTCTTCAAACAATGTGCTGACGACAAGACCCGAGTGGTTTGCACGCTGTGCCATCAGAGCCTGAAGCGAGGCATTAACGTTCTGAACCTTAGCACAACCTGCATGACCAGGCACCTGCATGCAAAGCATGAACTGCAGTGGAGTAAACACCTTAAAAACAAGGAAGTCACTCAGGCTCCCCCTGCTGCCTCTTCTGCTGCTGCCGCCGCCGCCTCGGCCTCTTCCTCTGGAGGAACGTTGGCACCTGCCGCCCAGCAAACATGGGATGTACCACCAACACCACCACCTGCGTCACTAAGCATCTCAACCATGTCACACGGCAGCGTTCAGCTCTCCATCTCACAAACATTTGAGAGAAAGCGTAAATTCCCACCTAGCCACCCTCGATCCCTGGCCCTCAATGCCAGCATTTCTAAACTACTGGCCTATGAAATGCTGTCATTTAGGCTGGTGGACACACACAGCTTCAAACAGCTCATGTCACTTGCTGTCCCACAGTATGTTGTTCCCAGCCGCCACTACTTCTCCAAGAGAGCCGTGCCTTCCCTGCACAAACAAGTGTCCGATAAAATCAAGTGTGCACTGCGCAACGCCATCTGTGGCAAGGTCCACCTAACCACAGATACGTGGACCAGTAAGCACGGCCAGGGACGCTATATCTCCCTAACTGCACACTGGGTAAATGTAGTGGCGGCTGGGCCCCAGGCGGAGAGCTGTTTGGCGCACGTCCTTCCGCCGCCAAGGATCGCAGGGCAACATTCTTTGCCTCCTGTCTCCTCCTCCTCCTACTCAGCTTCCTCCTCCTCTTCTTCCACCTGCTCATCCAGTCAGCCACACACCTTCACCACCAACTTCAGCACAGCACTGGGTAAACGTTAGCAGGCCATTCTGAAACTCATATGTTTGGGGGACAGGCCCCACACCGCACAGGAGTTGTGGCGGGGTATAGAACAACAGACCGACGAGTGGTTACTGCCGGTGAGCCTCAAGCCCGGCCTGGTGGTGTGCGATAATTGGCAAAATCTCGTTGCAGCTCTGGGACTAGCCGGTTTGACGCACATCCCTTGCCTGGCGCATGTGCTGAATTTGGTGGTGCAGAAGTTCATTCGCAACTACCCCGACATGTCAGAGCTGCTGCATAAAGTGCGGGCCGTCTGTTCGCGCTTCCGGCGTTCACATCCTGCCGCTGCTCGCCTGTCTGCGCTACAGCATAACTTCCGCCTTCCCGCTCACCGCCTCATATGCGACGTACCCACCAGGTGGAACTCCACCTTGCATATGCTGGACAGACTGTGCGAGCAGCAGCAGGCCATAGTGGAGTTTCAGCTGCAGCACGCACGGGTCAGTCGCACTGTGGATCAGACACACTTCACCACCAATGACTGGGCCTCCATGCGAGACCTGTGTGCCCTGTTGCGCTGTTTCGAGTACTCCACCAACATGGCCAGTGGCGATGACGCCGTTATCAGCGTTACAATACCACTTCTATGTCTCCTTGAGAAAACACTTAGGGCGATGATGGAAGAGGAGGTGGCCCAGGAGGAAGAGGAGGAAGAGGGGTCATTTTTAGCACTTTCAGGCCAGTCTCTTCGAAGTGACTCAGAGGGAGGTTTTTTGCAACCCCAGAGGCCAGGTACAAATGTGGCCAGACAGGGCCCACTACTGGAGGACGAGGAGGAGGAGGATGAGGAGGAGGTGGAGGAGGATGAGGATGAAGCATGTTCACAGTGGGGTGGCACCCAAAGCAGCTCGGGCCCATCACTGGTGCGTGGCTGGGGGGAAACACAGGACGATGACGATACGCCTCCCACAGAGAACAGCTTGTCCTTAACTCTGGGCAGCCTGGCACACATGAGCGACTACATGCTGCAGTGCCTGCGCAACGACAGCAGAGTTGCCCATATTTTAACGTGTGCTGACTACTGAGTTGCCACCCTGCTGGATCCCCGGTACAAAGACAATGTGCCCACCTTACTTCCTACACTGGAGCGTGATAGGAAGATGCGCGAGTACAAGCGCACGTTGGTAGACGCGCTACTGAGAGCATTCCCAAATGTCACAGGGGAACCAGTGGAAGCCCAAGGCGAAGGCAGAGGAGGAGCAAGAGGTCGCCAACGCAGCTGTGTCACGCCCAGCTCCTCTGAGGGCAGGGTTAGCATGGCAGAGATGTGGAAAAGTTTTGTCAACACGCCACAGCTAAGTGCACCACCACCTGATACGGAACGTGTTAGCAGGAGGCAACATTTCACTAACATGGTGGAACAGTACCTGTGCACACCCCTCCACGTACTGACTGATGGTTCGGCCCCATTCAACTTCTGGGTCTCCAAATTGTCCACGTGGCCAGAGCTAGCCTTTTATGCCTTGGAGGTGCTGGCCTGCCCGGCGGCCAGCGTTTTGTCTGAACGTGTATTCAGCACGGCAGGGGGCGTCATTACAGACAAACGCAGCCGCCTGTCTACAGCCAATGTGGACAAGCTGACGTTCATAAAAATGAACCAGGCATGGATCCCACAGGACCTGTCCATCCCTTGTGCAGATTAGATATTAACTACCTCCCCTTAACAATATATTATTCTACTCCAGGGCACTTCCTCATTCAATACTATTTTTAATTTCATTTTACCATTATATTGCGGGGCAACCCAAAGTTGAATGAACCTCTCCTCTGTCTGGGTGCCGGGGCCTAAATGTGTGACAGTGGCCTGTTCCAGTGGTGGGTGACGTGAAGCCTGATTCTCTGCTATGACATGAAGACTTATTCTGTGCTGACATAAGGCCAGATTCTCTGTTACGGGACCTTTCTCCTCTGCCTGGGTGCCTGGGCCTAAATGTGTGACAGTGGCCTGTTCCAGTGGTGGGTGACGTGAAGCCTGATTCTCTGCTATGACATGAAGACTTATTCTGTGCTGACATGAAGCCAGATTCTCTGTTACGCGACCTCTCTCCTCTGCCTGGGAGCCTGGGCCTAAATATGTGACAGTGGCCTGTTCCAGTGGTGGGTGACGTGAAGCCTGATTCTCTGCTATGACATGAAGACTGATTCTGGGCTGACATAAGGCCAGATTCTCTGTTACGGGACCTCTCTCCTCTGCCTGGGTGCCTGGGCCTAAATGTGTGACAGTGGCCTGTTCCAGTGGTGGGTGACGTGAAGCCTGATTCTCTGCTATGACATGAAGACTGATTCTGCGCTGACATAAGGCCAGATTCTCTGTTACGGGACCGCTCTCCTCTGTCTGGGTGCCGGGGCCTAAATGTGTGACAGTGGCCTGTTCCAGTGGTGGGTGACGTGAAGCCTGATTCTCTGCTATAACATGAAGACTGATTCTGCGCTGACATAAGGCCAGATTCTCTGTTACGGGACCTCTCTCCTCTGCCTGGGTGCCTGGGCCTAAATGTGTGACAGTGGCCTGTTCCAGTGGTGGGTGATGTGATGCCTGATTCTCTGCTATGACATGAAGACAGATTCTGTGCTGACATAAGGCCAGATTCTCTGTTACGGGACCTTTCTCCTCTGCCTGGGTGCCTGGGCCTAAATGTGTGACAGTGGCCTGTTCCAGTGGTGGGTGACGTGATGCCTGATTCTCTACTATGACATGAAGACAGATTCTGTGCTGACATAAGGCCAGATTCTTTGTTACAGGACCTCTCTCCTCTGCCTGGGTGCCTGGGCCTAAATATGTGACAGTGGCCTGTTCCAGTGGTGGGTGACGTGAAGCCTGATTCTCTGCTATGACATGAAGACTGATTCTGCGCTGACATAAGGCCAGATTCTCTGTTACGGGACCTCTCTCCTCTGCCTGGGCCTAAATGTGTGACAGTGGCCTGTTCCAGTGGTGGGTGACGTGATGCCTGATTCTCTGCTATGACATGAAGACTTATTCTGTGCTTACATGAAGCCAGATTCTCTGTTACGCGACCTCTCTCCTCTGCCTGGGTGCCTGGGCCTAAATATGTGACAGTGGCCTGTTCCAGTGGTGGGTGACGTGAAGCCTGATTCTCTGCTATAACATGAAGACTGATTCTGCGCTGACATAAGGCCAGATTCTCTGTTACGGGACCTCTCTCCTCTGCCTGGGTGCCGGGGCCTAAATGTGTGACAGTGGCCTGTTCCAGTGGTGGGTGACGTGATGCCTGATTCTCTGCTATGACATGAAGACAGATTCTGTGCTGACATAAGGCCAGATTCTCTGTTACAGGACCTCTCTCCTCTGTCTGGGTGCCGGGGCCTAAATGTGTGACAGTGGCCTGTTCCAGTGGTGGGTGATGTGATGCCTGATTCTCTGCTATGACATGAAGACAGATTCTGTGCTGACATAAGGCCAGATTCTCTGTTACGGGACCTTTCTCCTCTGCCTGGGTGCCTGGGCCTAAATGTGTGACAGTGGCCTGTTCCAGTGGTGGGTGACGTGAAGCCTGATTCTCTGCTATGACATTAAGACTGATTCTGTGCTGACATGAAGCCAGATTCTCTGCTATGGCATGAAGAGACTGATTCTGTGCTGACATGAAGCCAGATTCTTTGCTATGGCATGAAGAGACTGATTCTCTGCTGACGTGAAGCCAGATTCTCTGCTATGGGACCTCTGTCCAATTGATATTGGGTCATTTTTATTTTTTTAATTTTTATTTTAATTCATTTCCCTATCCACATTTGTTTGCAGGGGATTTACCTACATGTTGCTGCCTTTTGCAGCCCTCTAGCTCTTTTCTGGGCTGTTTTACAGCCTTTTTAGTGCCCAAAAGTTCGGGTCCCCATTGACTTCAATGGGGTTCGGGTTCGGGACGAAGTTCGGGTCAGGTTCGGATCCCGAACCCGAACATTTCCGTGAAGTTCGGCCGAACTTCTCGAACCCGAACATCCAGGTGTTCGCTCAACTCTAGTTACTATTTAATATTAGAGTTACTGACACGACTTCACTAGTGTTGATCGAGCACCAAAGTGCTAGGGTGCTCGAATAGAACACCTCGGGATGCTCGGGGTGCTCTACCTATCACCCGAGAACAATGGAAGTCAATAGAAGAACCCGAGCATTAATCAGGCACCCCCTGCTCTGAAGAAGTGAGGTTGTCTGGTTCACATGAAAAGGTCAGAAATTGATAGAAACACCACCGAAATGGTTCGGGAACAGCATGGGGAGGATGTCTGGATGCATCTTGGACTCCCAGGTCACTGCTGGGAGCAATGTTGTCCGAGTAGTAGGCCAATTTTAGAGACTGACAATATTACGCACCAAACTAAAGATAAAATCGATTTTAGAGGAAAAATTGTTAGGAAACATTCTTTCCTGTATATTTACTTGTATATAAAGTGCAAGTGCTGTTAAAAATTACAAGGAAGAGGCAGTCCGATACAACCTGTATTTTTCAGATAGGGGGACTCCTACACTCATAAAGCCTATGCCCTAAGTGAAAAAGCTGCCAAAAATTACAAAGAACCGGCACTCCAATGCACCCTTTATTACACATAAAGGAGGGCATCATACACACCCTTGAAAAATTATCATTGATGGCCTGCTTGTGACCCTCAAAAACATTAGGAGCAAGGGCCTGCTGCTCACCCTCTAAAACATTAGGGGCAAGGGCCTGCTGCTGATCTGACCATCTAAAACATTATGGGCGAGGGCCTGCTGCTGAGCAGACCATCAAAAAAAATAGGATTGAGGGTTTGCTGCTGAGCTGACTCTCTAAAACATTAGGGGCGAGTGCCTGCTGCTGATCTGACCATGAAAAAAATTATGGGCGAGGGCCTGCTGCTGAGCTGACCATGTAAAATATTAGGGGTGAGGGTCTGCTGCTGAGCTGACCATGTAAAACATTAGTGGCGAGTTCCTGCTGCTGAGCTGACCATCGAAACAACCACAGCGAGGGCCTGCTGTGTGTTCCCCTCGTCTCCCCTCCTTGGTTGCCCAAGGAACTACGTACTCTGCCAGCAGCATTGGACCAATTTTTCCACAACTACCTTCTGGCATTGCACCATTTTGCTAGTCCTCTCCACCACAGAAATGAGAGATGAGAAGTTCTCTTTGTAGCGAGGGTCGAGAAGGATGAACAACCAGTAATCCGTGTTGTCTAAAATGCGTATAACATGTGGGTCGCTGAAAAGGCAGCCTAACATGAAGTCAGCCATGTGTGCCAGAGTACCAACAGGCAAGACTTCGCTGTCATCATCAGGAGGATGACTCTCAATCTCCTCATCCTCTTCCTCCTCTTCTGCCCACCCATTCAGAAAAAATGGAATTAAACTTCCATGGGTACTACCCTCTGTAGCAGAGGCAACCATCTCCTCTTCCTCTTCATCGTCCAATTTGCGCTGAGAGGACGAACTGAGGGTGGTCTGGCTATCACCCTGTGTACTTTCTTCCCCCATTTCCACCTCTTCCACATGCAAAGCGTCATCCTTAATTGTGAGCAGCAAGCTTTTGAGTAGACACAGAAGTGGGATGGTTACGCTGATAATAGCAGCATCACCGCTCACCATTTGTGTTGATTCCTCAAAGCTGCGTAAAACCTCACAGAGGTCAGATATCCATCCCCACTCGTCGCTTGTGAAGAGCGGAAGCTGACTGGAAAGGCAACGACCATGTTGCAAGATGGTATTTCACTATTGCCCTCTGCTGCTCACAAAGCCTGGCCAACATGTGGAACGTGGAGTTCCAGCGCGTGCTCACGTCGCACTACAGTTGGCGAGCTGGCAATTGCAAGTGCTGCTGCAGAGTTTCCAGACCGGCGGCAGCTGTAGATGACTTTCGGAAATGGGCATACACACAGTGCACCTTTACCAGTAGCTCAGGCAAATTGGGGTAGGTTTTGAGAAACCGCTGAACATTTTGAACATGTGGGCTAGGCATGGTATGTGTGTGAGCTCGGCGAGCTCCAAAGCCACCACCAAGTTACGGCCATTATCAGACACAACCATGCCTGGTTCTAGGTTGAGTGCTGAGAGCCACAGCTCAGTCTGGTCCCTTATACCCTGCCACAGCTCTGCGGCGGTGTGCTGTTTGTCACTTAAACATAGTAGTTTCAGCGTGGCCTGTTGCCGCTTCCCCACTGCAGTGCTACACTGCTTCCAGCTACTGACTGATTGCTGACTGGTGCTGCAAGATGAGAATTCAGAGTTGGAAGTGGAGGAGGAGGTGGAGAAGGAAAAGGGGGGGCTGCACCCACTAATGTAGGTGGTGGCGGAAATCCTGATGGTAGTAGGGCCCGCAATCCTTGGCGTCGGTAGCACCTGTGCCATCCCAGGGTATGACTTGCTCTTGGCCTCCACAATGTTCACCCAGTGTGCCGTCAGGGAAATGTAGCATCCCTGGCTAGAAGCACTTGTCCATGTGTTAGTCGTTAAGTGGACCTACCCAATAACTGCGTTGGTCAGGGCACGTGTGATGTTACGGGCGGGGATGGCACACTGGGAAAAATAGTGGCGGCTGGGGAATGAGTAATGAGGGACTGCTGCCGCCATCAGGCTGCGGAAAGCCTCAGTGTCCACAAGCCTAAATGGCAACATTTCCAGGGCCAGCAATTTGAAAAGGTGCACATTTAGTGCTATGGCCTGTGGGTGGGTGGCTGGGTATTTGCGCTTATGTTAAAAGGCCTAGGGTATAGACATCTGTACGCTGCGCTGGGACACAGAAGTGGATGTGCTAGCTGATGGTGCTTGAGAAGGTCCAGGTGCAGGGCGGGAAGCATCCGGGCCTGCATTTTGGACAGGGGATTGGCCAGCACGTATTACAGGGGAAGAGGAGGCAGTGGTGTGACCCGAACACCAATTGTGGACCCAGGCGTTTGGCCCACCTATTAGGGTGCTTTGATGCAACGTGGTGGATCATGCTGGTGGTGGTGAGGTTGCTAGTGTTCACGCCCCTGCTCATTTTTGTATAGCACAGGTTGGAAATGACAATTCTTTTATCATCCGCACTTTACTCAAAAATGTGACTGCAGAACACCTAGTCCTTGGCAATGGAGATTGCCACAAGGGGGTTCTCCGGGGAACAGTTGCTGTTTGGTGTGGCCCGTCTTCTCCCTTTTGTCACCCCACTGCCTCTTCCAGCCTGTTGCGGTGCTGCGGATCCCTCCCCCTCTGTACTACTATCCTCGTTCGGCTTGTCACCTTCCCAAGTTGGGTCAGTGATTTCATCGTCCACTACCTCCTCTTCCACTTCCTCACTCTGGTCATCCTCCTGACTTATTGACCTAACAACAACCTTACTTATTGACAATATTGACAACTGTGTCTCATCCTAATCATTAATCTCTTGAGACACTAATTGCCATTCCCCACTGTCATCTTCTTATAACTGTGGATGCTCAAGAGTTTGGGCATCAGTGCACACGATCTCCTCATGTCCCTCTTCAAGCGGGCTTGGCGAGAGGCCCAAATCAAGGAATGGCGATGAAAAGAGCTCCTCGGAATATCCGAGTGTGGTATAACTTGTTTGCCAAGAATCTCCATGGTGGGAGGAAGGAGGATCAGGGTGAGGATTCTGTTGACCAGACTCTTGGCTACTGAGACTGGACTTTGTGGAAGACAGGGTGGTGCTTAACCGACTAAAAGCATCATCTGCTGCAGAAGCAAATTAATCTGAATATCACTGATATTTAGGATGTGCAAACGTAATACAGGAGATGTAGCGCAGGTAATGTCGCTGCTGTCTCCAGCGGTTAATAAAAAATTACAGGGAATGTCAAAGATATTTGGGATGCGGAAACATTATACAGGAGAGGTACCACAGGTAATAGCGCTGCTGTTACCAGTGGCTAAGAAAAAAATACAGTCAATGTCACAGATATTTGGGATGCAGAAACGTTATACAGGAGAGGTAGCGCAGGTAATGTCACTGTCCGCAGCGGACACCGTCTACGGAAAAATTACACTGGATGTCACAGATATTTTTAGTATGCACAAACGTAGGTGATGTAGCGCAGGTAATGTAACTGTCCGCAGTCTACAGAAAAAGTACACTGGATGTCACAGATATAGTTACACACGTTACACAGGAGATGCAGCTTAGATAATGTCGCTGTCTGCAGCGGCCAAACAATTGTAAGCTATTTAGCGCAGGTTGCGCTAAAAATATACACTCACCTAAAGAATTATTAGGAACACCTGTTCTATTTCTCATTAATGCAATTATCTAGTCAACCAATCACATGGCAGTTGCTTCAATGCATTTAGGGGTGTGGTCCTGGTCAAGACAATCTCCTGAACTCCAAACTGAATGTCAGAATTGGAAAGAAAGGTGATTTAAGCAATTTTGAGCGTGGCATGGTTGTTGGTGAAGGAAAAACCAAAATCAAGGAAAAAAGAAACCTGTATACGGCGCCAAAACCCTCAGAGGTAGTCAGCTGCTTATTTTGGAATGGTCAAACAGGGGGTAGTTGAGTGCTAAAACAAGCGGTCGTCTCATTCACTATTGAAAAATCCCAGATGCTTGTGCAACCCAGCAGGGTTATTTTTAGCTCCTGATGAAGGGGATCCTTGGTGACCCCGAAACGCGTTGAGCCTACCTTTACCTTTACCCCACCCTGTGCTAATAAAAAGGAAATTCACCAGACGTTCCAGCTGTGACTGCCGTTTATTTCCAGACGATCTTTTAGGCGACCCAGGCGCAGGAGGAAGCAGAGGGGGTGTTATGTGCTTTATCCCACCCTGCCCCTCCTGGGTGAAGTGAGTTTTTTTACTTGAAAATTTCCATTCGAAAATTGCATTTTAGAAAATTATTTTTCTAAGAGAATACCTTGATTGAAAAATGTATTTTGTTCCCACGGGGGCATTTTTAATGTACCATTTTTAATATACCATCACTATTAATCCTAAAAATAACCCTGCTGGGTTGCACAAGCATCTGGGATTTTTCAATAGTGAATGAGACGACCGCTTGTTTTAGCACTCAACTACCCCCTGTTTGACCATTCCAAAATAAGCAGCTGAATACCAATGAGGGTTTTGGTGCCGTATACAGGTTTCTTTTTTCCTTGATTTTGGTTTTTCCTTCATGTACCATGTCCACTTTAGATTAATTCTATCTGGACATTACACCTGTGGCAGCCTTCAACATCCGACACAAAAAAAATATATATATTAAAAAAAATAATAATAATTTTTAAAAATAAAAATCAAAAAGTATTCACCCGAAATTCACCACGGTCCGTTCCCTTTGGCGCCCTGCCTGGATATCCCAGACTCTCTAGACACCAAGGAGTCTGCGACTAATCCCTTCTTCTTTTTTTCCCTATATCTCTGTCTTATGGTTGTTGGTGCCAGTCTGAGTATTTCACAATCTGCTCAGTTACTGGGATTTTCACGCACAACCATTTCTAGGGTTTACAAAGAATGGTGTGAAAAGGGAAAAACATCCAGTATGCGGCAGTCCTGTGGGCAAAAATGCCTTGTGGATGCTAGAGGTCAGAGGAGAATGGGCCGACTGATTCAAGCTGATAGAAGAGCAACGTTGACTGAAATAACCACTCGTTACCACCGAGGTATGCAGCAAAGCATTTGTGAAGCCACAACACGCACAACCTTGAGGCGGATGGGCTACAACAGCAGAAGACCCCACCGGGTACCACTCATCTCCACTACAAATAGGAAAAAGAGGCTACAATTTGCACGAGCTCACCAAAATTGGACCGTTGAAGACTGGAAAAATGTTGCCTGGTCTGATGAGTCTCGATTTCTGTTGAGACATTCAAAATGGTAGAGTCCAAATGAGAACATGTATCCATCCTCTGATGGCTACTTTCAGCAGAATAATGCACCATGTCACAAAGCTTGAATCATTTCAAATTGGTTTCTTGAACATGACAATGAGTTCACTGTACTAAAATGCCCCCCACAGTCACCAGATCTCAACCCAATAGAGCATCTTTGGGATGTGGTGGAAAGGGAGTTTCGTGCCCTGGATGTGCATCCCTCAAATCTCCATCAACTGCAAGATGCTATCCTATCAATATAGGCCAACATTTCTAAAGAATGCTATCAGCACCTTGTTGAATCAATGCCACGTAGAATTAAGGCAGTTCTGAAGGCAAAAGGGGGTCCAACACCGTATTAGTATGGGGGCACTAATAATTCTTTAGGTGAGTGTACACTGCGTGCAGAATTATTAGGCAAATGAGTATTTTGACCACATCATCCTCTTTATGCATGTTGTCTTACTCCAAGCTGTATAGGCTCGAAAGCCTACTACCAATTAAGCATATTAGGTGATGTGCATCTCTGTAATGAGAAGGGGTGTGGTCTAATGACATCAACACCCTATATTAGGTGTGCATAATTATTAGGCAACTTCCTTTCCTTTGGCAAAATGGGTCAAAAGAAGGACTTGACAGGCTCAGAAAAGTCAAAAATAGTGAGATATCTTGCAGAGGGATGCAGCACTCTTAAAATTGCAAAGCTTCTGAAGCGTGATCATCGAACAATCAAGCGTTTCATTCAAAATAGTCAACAGGGTCGCAAGAAGCGTGTGGAAAAACCAAGGCGCAAAATAACTGCCCATGAACTGAGAAAAGTCAAGCGTGCAGCTGCCAAGATGCCACTTGCCACCAGTTTGGCCATATTTCAGAGCTGCAACATCACTGGAGTGCCCAAAAGCACAAGGTGTGCAATATTCAGAGACATGGCCAAGGTAAGAAAGGCTGAAAGACGACCACCACTGAACAAGACACACAAGCTGAAACGTCAAGACTGGGCCAAGAAATATCTCAAGACTTTTTTGGACTGATGAAAAGGTTTTATGGACTGATGAAATGAGAGTGACTCTTGATGGGCCAGATGGATGGGCCCGTGGCTGGATTGGTAAAGGGCAGAGAGCTCCAGTCCGACTCAGACGCCAGCAAGGTGGAGGTGGAGTACTGGTTTGGGCTGGTATCATCAAAGATGAGCTTGTGGGGCCTTTTCGGGTTGAGGATGGAGTCAAGCTCAACTCCCAGTCCTACTGCCAGTTTCTGGAAGACACATTCTTCAAGCAGTGGTACAGGAAGAAGTCTGCATCCTTCAAGAAAAACATGATTTTCATGCAGGACAATGCTCCATCACACGCGTCCAAGTACTCCACAGTGTGGCTGGCAAGAAAGGGTATAAAAGAAGAAAATCTAATGACATGGCCTCCTTGTTCACCTGATCTGAACCCCATTGAGAACCTGTGGTCCATCATCAAATGTGAGATTTACAAGGAGGCAAAACAGTACACCCCTCTGAACAGTGTCTGGGAGGCTGTGGTTGCTGCTGCACGCAATGTTGATGGTGAACAGATCAAAACACTGACAGAATCCATGGATGGCAGGCTTTTGAGTGTCCTTGCAAAGAAAGGTGGCTATATTGGTCACTGATTTGTTTTTGTTTTGTTTTTGAATGTCAGAAATGTATATTTGTGAATGTTGAGATGTTATATTGGTTTCACTGGTAAAAATAAATAATTGAAATGGGTTTATATTTGTTTTTTGTTAAGTTGCCTAATAATTCTGCACAGTAATAGTCACCTGCACACACAGATATCCCCCTAAAATAGCTAAAACTAAAAACAAACTAAAAACTACTTCCAAAAATATTCAGCTTTGATATTAATGAGTTTTTTGGGTTCATTGAGAACATGGTTGTTGTTCAATAATAAAATTAATCCTCAAAAATACAACTTGCCTAATAATTCTGCACTCCCTGTATATTGCTGCGAGATACAATAGTCCTTAAAGGGATTCTGTCATGGATCTGGCCATATGTTTAGGTTATAGGCCTTAAATGTCATGACAGAATTCCTTTAAAAAGACTTTTGGGTCTCTACAATTGCACGCAATTTAGCGCAAGAGTAACTAATGATCTGACGAATCCTGGCTGACTGCTGGCCGCAGGTGCCCTCCTGAATTTAATTGTATTGCCATCATGAGGCCTTCACGCATGAGGACAGAAGACGGCAGCTGGTGATAGCCACCATGGGGGGACAGTGCACTGTGGTATTGGTCTCTGACAAGGTAGTATCTTGTGCCACAATATGGTATTGCTGGCACCACCTACTGGTGTTGGCGCTGTCTTCTGTGAGTTTGGATCCATCTACAACATGGGCCCACTTTTAGTTTTTAGTTTTTTTCCAGGGCCACTTTAAGTTCCAAGTCTGCCCCTAAATCACAGACCTAAAGCTTTATTATCATACCAAAGTGAGAAGGGTATCAATCCTCATCAATGTTTGGACTGTCCATGATGAAATATCTGTAGATAGCACTGTTTCAGAGTTGTTGCTTCTCATCAGTATAGAGTAGGGTTCTGGTTGGCTGTGTGAGATGCCATGTGTATTACCAGAAGGAACTGATTCACATAGTGATCTATCTTTTAGATAGTCTTGAAGACAATGATCTTACTCTTGCTCGCTCAACACTAGACTTCACCCCTTTTCCTAACAGAATTTAAAAAAAATATTCCCATGACTCATATCATGCAGAACCTATACATATGCATTTAAACTGTTCTGCATTACAATCAAAAAGAGGCCCAAAAAGTTACAAGAGATCAGAATATTATAATATTGTTGGTGTTTTGTTCCTGTTACTGGAGTTTCCAATAACTGGACTATAAGCTAAGCAACTGAAATGCAACAAAAGACAACTGAACACTTAAATGTCAATTAAACAGATTTGCAATCTCCATGTAAACTTATATTGAAAAGAGATATGAAATGGTGGTAGAGTAGAACATGAAACAGATCTTGTAGAAAAAGTTTTCCAATGCAGGAAGCACAAACTTGAATCATCGCCCCCTCTATGAACTTCATATATTGGCTACTCCTAAAATAATCATCATTGATCAGCCCCTGAAAGTTCACAAAGCAAGTGGGAGCAGAGGGCTGCCTTTCGGGCGAGTTTTTCTCACTCTCGTGGTAATCAAATATAGATTGTCTAAGAGACAGAAGTTCAAACAGGCTTCCAGTGGTATTGAACTATAAAATACTGGATAGAAGAAAATCAATAAGGTTGTGGAGGGGAGAGCCACAGGATGATATTAGAGGGCAATGATTATCAATAGGTTTGTCATCTTAAGATGAGAAATGTATTCTATATAAAGTGTTGTGACACTGATTACTTATTTATGTGGTTTTCTACTTCTAAATATGATATTCGTTTGTATGTATGTGTGTATCTGTACGTATCTCTCCGTCTTTCTGCTCTTGTTGGCCAGCCATCCTCTCTGTCCAGAATTATTTCTACTTCTAAGCTTGTGCATCATTCACACTAACACATAGCATTACCACACTACATGCCCATACACAATCAATAACTGTCTGCAACGATTGTTTGGCCGATAGCTCTCTCTCTCCAGACTTGCTCATACACATGCATGTTCGGCTCTGCTGAAAGTGTATGTGGTTTCTATGGGAGTGGAGAAAGCTGATGACAGACACTTCTATGGAAAGCCTATATTTTGGGAAAACAAAAGAAGCCGGAGAAAATATTAACTTTGCCCGATCCTGGTCTTCCCCGACATCAACTGTCGGGAGAGAGTCGGGAGCTCCCCACACAGACAGGTTCATACAACATAAGACTAATGTGTTTGGGTAGCTTTAGAGGGTGTGGGAAGCATGCAGCTGATTAACCCACAATGAGATAGAGCTGCTATCAAACTAAATATATTTTTGTTTCTTTGGTATAACTTGGCTATTTCATGATATGTAAGTGAAGTAGACTTTAAGGGCCTCATTAACGAGACATGGTTAATTTTTTACATTTATGTGTTGGAAGTTTCAAGTGTGTATCCCTTTATGACTATATGATCTTGGGTTTTGAATGCTTAAAATCCCTTGTAGAATATGCTGAGGGTTCAACATTAGTTCAGGGTAAGAGCTGGATGTCGGGGGACTTACTTGCTACTAAGGTGGTTGCAATTTAACTCCTGTTGTTTTTTGTTTGTTTTTTGCTTGTTCAAAATAAATACGAGCTTTTGTTTTTGCTCCAAAAGTGAAGATTTTTTTTTATAAAGGTGCATACACTCACAGTTCAATACTACTCCATAAAAACTTGCATTTGTATTCCATGTATGTGACATCGTAAATCAAGAGTATTCCTACCAAATGCACCATGTGTGGAAAGGGAAGGTGATATTCAGTTTTGAAATTAAAGTGATCTTATGTTCGGATCTTTTAGATAGTTAAGCTGGCTACAAACATTAGATTAATATCAGAAAAACTGGAAATTTTTTGGCAGGAATGGTGTACAATCTAATGTGTATGAGGGCCATTTGACTCTACCCTTACAGCACACGTAGGAGGAGAAACGGTCCAGGCTGTTGGGTGTGAACAAGCCTAATCCATTTGTTCTCACCAGAGTGTGCGTTAGTACTGAGAGATCAGGAGTTGATCTCAAAGAGCATTTAGTCAACAACTATCTAAAAATATAGCCAGATTAGGACGACTAAAGGGCCCTTTACACTGGATGAGAATCCGCCAGATAATCGCTAAGAAGTGTTCATAGGAATGCTGGTTAGTATTTATCTGGAGGTGTAAAGGTGCTACCGACTACCCAATGAATAAGAGAAACGTTCGTTCATCGGGTAGTCAGCTTGTTTGTGTAGGCACCTAAATCGTTTGCAGGCAGCAGATCCTGCTGTCTAAACAATGATTCTGTATGGGGAAAAGCGATGGATTGTTACTCCACATACAGTGGAGGAGATAGCTGCATATACATTCAGAGGTCTCCATCACTGATGAGCAGGCGCTTGCCGGGAAGTAGTGCTTCCTTCTTGAAAATCGCCTGCTGAATTGATCATTGTAAAGCGACCTTAAAGGGGTTGTCCCACAAAAAATATTCTAAAGTTTTCAAACCAGCACCTGGATCTGAATACTTTTGTAATTGCATGTAATTTAACATTTTGTATAGCTACAGAGTTTTTCAATAAAATGTATCTGCATAGCACCACTTAATTTCTTATTGCTTTGACCTGCCCACTGAGAAGGCCGCACATGCTCAGTTTCATCTTTCAACTGCTTCCTGAGTTGTGATCGGGAGAGCATGGACACTCCCCCTCAGCTGCATCAGAAAGGACACTCCCCCCAGCTGCATCAGAAAAGACACTCCCCTTCAGTGGTCAGCTTGATATAAATCTAGCAGAGCAATAAATGTGGAGATGTCTGGATCCATGTGAGGTCCAGGGCTAGTTCTAGCTTTTTTGGAAAGAGATTGTCATGTACTATATGATGTCTGATTTTAATTTTTTACATTAGTCATGGGATAACCCCTTTAAGGGTACGACCAAACAGAGTGGTCGTGTGGTGTTTGAGATGTAACCGTGCTGACATCAAGGAGCATGTGGCCAAACAGCCCACATCAGGCCTTAGGTATACTAATGAGACTGCATTGTTTAGCGGGTCTGCATTTTTAATTGCCATGTGGCCCCTGTAATACCAAGCGACCATTAACAATGCAGACTGGCTTAAACAGTGCAGTCTCAATAGTTTAATAAGCACCCAATGTGGCCCATCCAGCCATGCTGTTCTTGATTTTCGCATGGTCGCATCCAAAACGTCATTCATTAAAGATTTGTAGGCAGGGAATGATCATATGCAACATTGTTTTTACTTGCAAAAATAGGTACAGACATGTTATGGACCATATTGGAAAGAACTGGCCTAATACAATACATTTTATCTATGTATAGGTGGGATACATTATAGGGGAGGTCCACTTTTCATTCTTTTTAGGGAAAAGTTGGAGTCGAAATCAATGCTAGTTCTACGACCTCTACATAAGATGTATTATGAAACAAAATGTTGTTTTCGATGAGGATCTAAGCTTGTGGTTAACAAAACTGTAGACCAAAGCCAAAAATGTAGACCAATACCTTCTTCTCCATAGTGGAATGAAAATGAAATTCTAATCTGATAGACATTTAATGGGGATAAATAACTCAAATTTATTGGATAACAAATAGCACTGGTGGCCAAGTCATGGGCCAAATTAACCAATGATGGACCTTTGGGATGATGACTGCATTTTGTGTCATGGTAGGTGGATTTGATGTGCACTCCACCTTGGAAACCATCTTCTGACTATTCCAATTTCTTTAGAGTTATCTTGGGGAATATCAAGGCACAAGAAGAAAAAAAAAAGGAATTATCCAAAGTTCCCTTTTGAATGTTCATTTAAATGCTACTAATATTCCAATTTGTAGCAAAAACTTACCCCATCTTCTCAGGTAGGAAATATTAACAAGGTAAGTACAGAATTCAGAAGCCCTTTAACTTTGAGCCCTACTGCTGCCATCAAAACCCTAAGAATAAATTGGAAATATCTTCTCACTTACTAGTCACTAAAATCAATTCAACAAAGAGCAACAAAACTTCTCCAGAGAAGAGCATTTTAATCGAGCCTCCTCATTCTTACAAACCTTCCTGGAATATGAAATCTAAAATAATAATAAAAAAAATTCTGAACTTCGACACAAAGCAGGATGAAAGAAGAGCTGTAGCTTGAGATCAAGACGATGTAAGGGCAAGAATATGACAACCCTAATTCACCTGTGCTATTGAAAGAAGACTCAATTGTAGCACAGAAAGGAACAGTAGTAGGTCTGTGAACTACTTCCAATGAAAGGCCTCTCGACTCTAGCTTCCCAACCTCAAAGAGGGGAAAATCTTCACTGCAATGTGACATGTATACATAATATATGATGGACTGGCCAGGCTTTCACTGCAGAAGGTTACTAAGAAATAAGAAAACATTATCTATTACAAAGTTATTTCTTAGTTTTTAGTTTTTTTAATGCTTTATTCTTTTTGTTTTAAATATGGGCATTAGCCTAAAATCTTCATACTGAATGAAGGTCATTGCTCCGAGCCACTGCATCCAAGACATTGCCTTCTAACATGTAGTCACAAGGCACTGAATAATAATGGCTACATCTGTACTCTAAAGAGTTATCTCATGAAGAAGACCTCTGTTCGTAAGCCCTATCAGGGGAAATAGACATCATAGAGTCCCCCCCCCCACTCAAGTTTCTCCTCCACATGATAACTACGGCTCTCTCACTGGCAGAATCAAGCTGCCAAAGTGCAATTCCCCAGATAGAGTATCTGCAATTGTTTACTATATATTGTAATGTCATATTATGTTTTATGTATCTGCCATATGCTTCAGGAAAGATCAGGTATGGTTGGCATTGGGAATGGAACTTTTTCTTCCTCCCCTCTTGGTGGGAGTGGACAGATCGTACTTCCTTTCAGGAAGGGGAGCTCTAGAGAGTTCCAGAGAGAGTTAGCTTGGCAAGCCTGGAGGGCGCACGTTCATCTTCTCCTGCTCCAAGGGTCCTGGGACTATGAAAACAGCTAGTCTTTGAGGACCACTATTCTAGGGAGACTGTAAGGTCCCAGGTCTCCAGTAGAACTGCAAACTACAGCATATAAAGTCAGCAGAGAGATCAGCGCCATAGCAATACAGAATCCACATCAACGTGAGGGGATAACAAGTTAAGACACCCATCACCACAGTTCAGGACAACCGAGAAATAAGAAAGATAAGACAGCACTATTTACTGATATTTTATCAGAATGTCTATTAAGTGGTGGTGCCAGCAGCGTCGAATCCCAGCCCAGTGGACTCCCAATTTGTAGAATGTATAAAGAAGGAACCGCGGCACTCCAATGTCTTCCAAAACAGTTAGCGTTTTTATTCAACCAGACAAGCAACGTTTTGACTCTGAGTCTTTATCAAGCTCCTTGCCTATGTTCAAGACTAAGGCATATATTAGATGAAACATAGAAACATAGAATGTGTCGGCAGATAAGAACCATTTGGCCCATCTAGTCTGCCCAAAATACTGAATACTATGAATAGCCCCTGGCCCTATCTTATATGAAGGATGGCCTTATGCCTATCCCATGCATGCTTAAACTCCTTCACTGTATTTGCAGCTACCACTTATGCAGGAAGGCTATTCCATGCATCCACTACTCTCTCAGTAAAATAATACTTCCTGATATTACTTTTAAACCTTTGCCCCTCTAATTTAAAACTATGTCCTCTTGTAGCAGTTTTTCTTCTTTTAAATATTCTCTCCTCTTTTACCTTGTTGATTCCCTTTATGTATTTAGCAGTTTCTATCATATCCCCTCTGTCTCGTCTTTCTTCCAAGCTATACATGTTAAGGTCCTTTAATCTTTCCTGGTAAGTTTTATCCTGCAATCCATGTACCAGTTTAGTAGCTCTTCTCTGAACTCTCTCCAAAGTATCAATATCCTTCTGGAGATAGGGTCTCCAGTACTGCGCACAATACTCCAGATGAGGTCTCACTAGTGCTCTGTAGAGCGGCATGAGCGCCTCCCTCTGTCTACTGGTAATTCCTCTCCCTATACACCCCAGCATTCTGCTAGCATTTCCTGCTGCTCTATGACATTGTCTGCCTACCTTTAAGTTTTCTGAAATAATGACCCCTAAATCCCTTTCCTCAGATACTGAGGTTAGGACTGTATCACTGATTTTATATTCTGCTCTTGGGTTTTTACACCCCTGGTGCATTATCTTGCACTTATCAACATAAAATTTTAGTTGCCAGATTTTTGACCATTCCTCTAGTTTTTCTAAATCCTTTTCCATTTGGTGTATCCCTCCAGGAACATCAACCCTGTTACAAATCTTTGTGTCATCAGCAAAAAGACACACCTTACCATCGAGGCCTTCTACAATTTCGCTGATAAAGATATTAAACAATATGGGTCCCAGAACAGATCCCTGAGGTACCCCACTGGTAACAAGACCATGGTCTGAATATACTCCATTGATGACAACCCTCTGTTGTCTGTCCCTCAGCCACTGCCTAATCCATTCAACAATATGAGAGTCCAAGCTCAAAGACTGCAATTTATTGATAAGCCTTCTATGTGGGACAGTATCAAAAGCCTTACTAAAGTCCAGATAAGCGATGTCTACTGCACCTCCGCCATCTATTATTTTAGTCACCCAATCAAAAAAATTAATAAGATTAGTTTGATATGATCTCCCTGAAGTAAACCCATGCTGTTTTTCATCTTTCAATCCATCGGATTTTAGATGTTCCACAATCCTCTCCTTAAGTATGGTTTCCATTAATTTCCCCACTATTGATGTCAGGCTTACTGGCCTATAGTTGCCAGATTCCTTCCTACTACCTTTTTTGTGAATCGGCACAACATTTGCTAATTTCCAATCTTTTGGGACGACTCCTGTTACCAGTGATTGGTTAAATAAATCTGTTAATGGTTTTGCTAGTTTACCGCTCAGCTCTTTTAATAGCTTTGGGTGTATCCCATCAGGCCCCTGTGACTTATTTGTATTAATTTTTGATAGCTGACTTAGAACCTCTTCCTCTGTAAAGACAAATGCATCAAAAGATTCATTAGTCTTCCTTCCTAACAGAGGTCCTTTGCCTTCATTTTCCTTTGTAAAAACTGAACAGAAGTATTCCCTGAGGCAGTCATCTAGTTCTTTATCTTCTTCCATATACCTTCCTTCTTTTGTTTTTAATTGTTTTTTGTAATTCCAAGAGGGCGGTTTGAAGATTTGTCAGTCACTTTGGATATAAGATCATTTTTGCAGCCAACCGATCCACAGCCGCCCTTCGGATCCAGCCTCAGGAAACGCCTAGACCGACAGGTGTCCGACTACATCGGATTAACGGCCGATGTGGACGCTCTGAGAAACGAGGAACCCCCTGACTACTGGGTGTGCAGGCTTGACCTGTGGCCAGAGCTGGCACAATTTGCCATGGAACTCTTGGCTTGCCCGTCGAGTGTCCTGTCCGAAAGGACGATCATCGCAGCAGGGGGGATCATGACCGATAAGCGCAGTCGCCTAGCTCACGACAGTGTGGACTATCTCACATTTCTAAAAATTAATGAGGCATGGATCTCGGAGGAATTCAACAACTGTGATGACCACATGTATTTGAATTATCTCATACCAGTCCACACATATTCGCCAACACCAAGAACAAAGAATGGTCCTTGTCTTATGTATATACAGTGGCATAAAAGGCTTTTTCTGTCAGGTGAATGCATAATTTTTGGGGCCTGTACTGCAGTGGCCTACAGTAAAATTTGTATCCAGTGACCGCTTAATGTACCTCCAGCCACCTAATCACAAGTTCTTTTCTGTCAGGTTGTAGAAAGCTTGCACAGTAAAAAAATTTTTTTTGCAGATGGCACTAAACTGTGTACATTAATTGACACGGAAGAGGACAGTATACTACTACAGAGGGATCTGGATGGATTGGAGGCTTGGGCAGATAAGTGGCAGATGAGGTTTAACACTGACAAATGTAAGGTTATGCACATGGGTAGGAATAATGCAAGTCAGCCGTACATACTAAATGGTAAAACACTGGGTAACACTGACATGGAAAAGGACCTAGGAATTTTAGTGAACAGAAAACTAAGCTGTAAAAAACAGTGTCAGGCAGGTGCTGCCAAGGCCAATAAGATAATGGGTTGCATCAAAAGAGGCATAGAAGTCAGTGATGAGAACATAGTCCTACCACTTTACAAATTACTGGTCAGACCACAAATGGTACTGTGTACAGTTCTGGTCTCCTTTGAACAAGGCAGACATATCAGAGCTGGAGAGGGTCCAGAGGAGGGCAACTAAAGTAATAATTGGAATGATGGTACCACAGTACCCTGAAAGATTATCAAAATTAGGTTATTCACTTTACAAAAAAGACGACTGAGGAGAGATCTAATTACTATGTATAAATATTTCAGGGGTCAGTACAGAGATCTCTCCCATCATCTATTTATCCCCAGGACTGTGACGAGGGGACACGCGTCTGGAGGAAAGAAGGTTTGTACACAAACATAGAGGAGGATTCTTTACGGTAAGAGCAGTGAGACTATGGAACTCTCTGCCTGAGGAGGTGGTGATGGTGAGTACAATAAAGGAATTCAGGAGGGGCCTGGATGTATTTCTGGAGCTTAATAATATTACAGGATATAGCTACTAGAGAGGGGTCGTTGATCCAGGGAGTTATTCTGATTGCCTGATTGGAGTCGGGAAGGAATTGTTTTCCCCTAAAGTGAGGAAAATTGGCTTCTACCTCACAGTTTTTTTTTTTGCCTTCCTCTGGATCAACTTGCAAGATAACAGGCCAAACTGGATGGACAAATGTCTTTTTTCGGCCTTATGTACTATGTTACTAGGTTAACGCCTAATTTTTGGGGCCTGTACTGGCCTACATAAAATTTGCATCCAGTGACCGCCTAATGTACCTCCAGCCACATAATCACTTGTTCTTTTCTGTCAGGTGAATGCCTAATTTTGGGGGCCCGTACTCCTGTGGCCTAAAATAAAAAACTTCTAGGCTCCAGCAGGGCACATTTTTGGGAGTTTCCCTTTAAGATGCACAAAAGTGGAACCTGATTAAAATACATATTTTTTGTGGGAATTTTTGAATATGATCCCCCTGTTGTATATCAATGTCCATGTTGTGGGACTATTTGTGAACTTCTAGTAAGTATTTGTCGGCTGCAAATATGACCTGATGTATTTCAGGTTCGCCTGCTATTAAAGTCAATGGGGCCCGCCGCGAACGCACGTTCACGAACCGTCCCGGCCGATGTTCGTCCATCACCAGTGGTAACATCCGGCAATGCTGGATTCCGAGACCTAAAATGCAAGTGTAAATCTAGCCTAAGGTAATCTGAGTCCTACCTTCTGTCTCATCATTGGTTCAAACTGCTGCACCACAGGCTCGCCAGGAAGCCAATGCTTGAGAGATGCAAGATTATTACTTTCTGTAGCGCAATTTTTTTTGCAAATACTCACTAAATACCCCAAAACACTGCAACATTGATGGAAATTTGATGGACCCCTTTATAAGTCAACATGGTCCTTGAGGACTCATCTGGATCTTTTTTCTGCTGGACCATTAAGTTTTTTGAGATTGGTGCTTTTTCTGCAGGTAATATCGCTATGGAAATCATCATCTTTATACAACAATGAAATGTTGCTCATTTCCAGCACATGTCGGATAAATAGCCCAGAATTCAAGCAGGAGAAACAATGTTCACATAATGAAGCAAAAGCTGCTCTTATTTTTTTTCTTCCTGATTATTAAAGACTTCTGAATGATTTGCGCGACATAACGATGCATAAAAATGTGAAGCTCATTTGGAATTACAATCATTATTAACCTAATGAATCTATTCATTTTATAATAGGTTGGAAGAGGACAGGGAACGTGGCGGAAACATCGGCATTCTTCTACGTCAATTCCAAACTTAAGGCTTGGTTTTAAAGCAGGGCTTTAAAGGCTTCTCAATCTATTCACTCCAATTTATGCTGACTTAGATTAGGCAGTAAAGACTGAGAACGTCATGACCCCCTGGACTGGAAGTAATGACGTCACAAGAACACTATGACATCATATGCTGCATTAATCTATGCAGTAAAGACTTGCAATTAGAAGATCTGGATTTAGCAATGGCAGCAATGATGTTATATGCTGCATTAGTCTATGTACTAATGACTAAGGAGGCTTAAATACACCTTGGCCCCCTGAGCTGAAATTAGTGATGTCATGAATGACATCATGTTCAGCTATAACCTAGGTGTGAAGACCAGGCACACCGGAGAACATCTTGACCCCAGGGCTTAAAATCACGACGTCAGTATTAGTGTTGATCACGAATATTTGAATTTCAAATTTTTATCGCGAATATAGGTACTTCTAAAATTTGCTAATATTTTGAATATAGTCATATATATTCGTAATTTCGAATATTCAATTTTTTTTTAATCAGTACACATGATCCCTTCCTGCTTCTAGCTTGTGGGCCAATGAGAAGGCTGCAGTATATTTGACTTTAGGAGTAGTGTTGTTTGCGAATTTTCATAATGTGAATTTTTCAACTTACAACTATTAGACAAAGAAGATTATAGCACTATATTAGCCAAATTGCTCTATATTCGTTTTTTTTTGCGAATATTCGCTATATTGCTATAACTTAGCTTTTTTGAATATTCGTAATATTCTAAAACAAGAATATATAGCAATATAGCGAATATTTGAAAAAAAAAAAAACGAATATAGAGCAATTTAGCTAATATAGTGCTATAATCTACTTTGTCTAATAGTTTTAAGTTGAAAAATTTGCATTATGAAAATTTGCATATTACACGATCATTACCTTGACGATTTTTCGAGTAAAAAAATCGTAGAATATAACGAATATTCGAATTTGCGAATATTTGACGAATATTCTACAAAATATTCGCGAAATATCGCGAATTCGAATATGACCCCTGCCGCTCATCACTAGTCAGTAGACCATTAGGACATCATGAACTATCCAACATGACAAAGTCCAAGAGATGAGATTAATATAGCAAACGCTCGTTAATCGGGCAATGATGATTTTTAAGCATGCCGCTGCCATGGATGTCTCCCGCCCGACAATCGTCTGTGGCATCAGGGTGTCTAAAACACCCTTAAAGGGGTTGCCTCACTTCAGCAAATATCATTTATTACATAGAGAAAGTTAATACAAGGCTCTTACTAATGTATTGTGATTGTCCATATTGCCTTCTTTGCTGGCTTTATTCATTTTTCATCATATTATATACACTGCTGGTTTCCATGGTTACGTCCACCCTGCAATCTATCAGTGGTGGTCGTGCTTGGCTACTATTGGAAAAAGCACCAGCCTATGTGCGCTCCGATGGTCTCGGCCACCAGAGAGGCTGGCACATTTTCTTGTCGAGTGCAAGCACGGCCACCGCTGATGGATTGCAGGGTGGTCGTAACCATGGAAACGAGCCGTGTATAATGTGATGGGAAAATGAATACAGCCAGTAAAGGAGGCAAAATGGACAATCACAATACATTAATAAGTGCCTTATATTAACTTTCTCTACATGATAAACCCCTTTAACTCCTCACATAAATACTACTTAATAATAGTGTCAGTAAATTGCTGACTAGACATACAGTACGCGTAGGAGACCTGAAACACATCGCTTAGATGCAGTTTACTCTGTCCGGCTTCAGTAAGATCAATACTTGTACTTTAAGGAGCAATCACAAGAAACAACATAATAACAATTAAATCAAACAAAGGTATCACCTTGTATATGAAAAGGTGATGAATGGACAATTCGTAGAGAAGTGCACGGATCAGACCTGAAAAGCTGATATTAAACTTGTGCAAGATGGTGGGGGAGGGGAGAAGAAATGTTTTGGAACAGGGCTACGATTAAAATGAAGTTTTCTTCTATGCTACCATTACGCTATTTCAGTTTCAGTCAAGGCTAAAGCATTTTGTGCACCAGTCATGTCTTCCATCTTCCATGAGGATAATCTAAGAAATAGCAGATGGCATGCGATGTTATTCTTCCCTATAAAATTACAGGATGCTAGGAGTATTGATATATATTTTTTGATGTTATCCTCTGTGGAGACAGAACATATAATTGATGTGTTTAATGTCTTGGTTAAAGCATTCTTTATATTATTGTTGTTATACTTTTTTATTTAAATATCAAGACTCACATATTAAAAAAAAAAATCCAGCATTTTTCAGATTATCTAACTACTATAATACTGCTCCTATGTACAAGAATATAACTACTATAATACTGCTCCTATGTACAAGAATATAACTACTATAATACTGCTCCTATGTACAAGAATATAACTACTATAATACTGCTCCTATGTACAAGGATATAACTACTATAATACTGCCTCCTATGTACAAGAATATCACTACTATAATACTGCTCCTATGTACAAGAATATAACTACTATAATACTGCTCCTATGTACAAGAATATAACTACTATAATACTGCTCCTATGTACAAGAATATAACTACTATAATACTGCCTCCTATGTACAAGAATATAACTACTATAATACTGTCTCCTATGTACAGGAATATAACTACTATAATACTGCTCCTATGTACAAGAATATAACTACTAGAATACTGCTCCTATGTATAAGAATATAACTACTATAATACTGCTCCTATGTACAAGAATATAACTACTATAATACTGCCTCCTATGTACAAGAATATAACTACTATAATACTGCTCCTACAGTATGTACAAGAATATAACTACTATAATACTGCTCCTATGTACAAGAATATAACTACTACAATACTGCCTACTATGTACAAGAATATAACTACTATAATACGGCTCCTATGTACAAGAATATAACTACTATAATACTGCCTCCTATGTACAAGAATATAACTACTATAATACTGCTCCTATGTACAAGAATATAACTACTACAATACTGCCTACTATGTACAAGAATATAACTACTATAATACGGCTCCTATGTACAAGAATATAACTACTATAATACTGCCTCCTATGTATAATAATATAACTACTATAATACTGCTCGTATGTACAAGAATATAACTACTATAATACTGCCTGCTATGTACAAGAATATAACTACTATAATACTGCTCCTATGTACAATAATATAACTACTATAATACTGCCTCCTATGTACAAGAATATAACTACTATAATAATGCTCTTATGAACAAGAATATAACTACTATAATACTGTTTCTATGTACAGAAATATAACTACTATAATACTGCTCCTATGTACAGGAATATAACTACTATAATACTGCCTCCTATGTACAAGAATGTAACTACTATAATACTGCCTCCTATGTACAAGAATATGACTACTATAATACTGCTCCTATGTACAAGAATATAACTACTATAATACTGCTCCTATGTACAAGAATATAACTACTATAATACTGCTCCTATGTACAAGAATATAACTACTATAATACTGCCTCCTATGTACAAGAATATAACTACTATAATACTTCTTCTTTGTACAGGAATATAACTACTATAATACTGCCTCCTATGTACAAGAATATAACTAGTATAATACTGCCTCCTATGTACAAGAATATAACTACTATAATACTGCCTCCTATGTACAAGAATATAACTACTATAATACTGCCTCCTATGTACAAGAATATAACTACTATAATACTGCTCCAATGTACAAGAATATAACTACTATAATACTGCTCCTATGTACAAGAATATATCTACTATAATACTGCTCCTTTGTACAGGAATATAACTACTATAATACTGCCTCCTATGTACAAGACTATAACTACTATAATACTGTTCCTATGTACAAGAATATAACTACTATAATACTCCTCCTATGTACAAGACTATAACTACTATAATACTGCTCCTATGTACAAGAATATAACTACTATAATACTGCTCCTATGTATAAGAATATAACTACTATTATACTGCTCCTATGTACAAGAATATAACTACTATAATACTGCCTCCTATGTACAAGAATATAACTACTATAATACTGTTCCTATGTACAAAAATATAACTACTATAATACTCCTCCTATGTACAAGACTATAACTACTATAATACTGCTCCTATGTACAAGAATATAACTACTATAATACTGCTCCTGTGTACAAGAATATAACTACTATAATACTGCTCCTATGTATAAGAATATAACTACTATAATACTGCTCCTATGTACAAGAATATAACTACTATAATACTGCTCCTATGTACAAGAATATAACTACTATAATACTGCCTCCTATGTACAAGAATATAACTACTATAATACTGCTCCTATGTACAAGAATATAACTACTATAATACTGCTTCCTATGTACAAGAATATAACTACTATAATACTGCTCCTATGTGCAAGAATATAACTGCTATAATACTGCTCCTATATACAAGAATATAACTCCTATAATACTGCTCCTATGTACAAGACTATAATTACTATAATACTGCTCCTATGTACAAGAATATAACTATTACGTTACTGCCCCCCCCCCCCCCGCCATGTAAAAGAATATACATATGAATATTTGGAAAATGTATTAGTGTGACTGGATTTGCTTTTATCTGCAGTGATGTCGCTCTAACATGTATGTCTATGTCTTGCTATCAGTAGTGTACATTGTATGTTTCTCTTTTCCTGTTTGTGACTAATAAGAAGTGTTTATTTTCTTTACATTAATGTTTGATGTCATAAATGCATAACATATTACGGTAGAACGCAGCATTATGCAGCACATACAGAGACATTTATTGTTCTAGATGGTGTAAAATAAAGGCACCGGCTTGACATGCTTGCCTGGAGCCTGTATACTGGGAATGCTTACTTTAAATGCATGCACCAAAGGAATTCATGCTCAGTGGAAGTTCACTGATCTATAGTACGGGTTTATTGCCCTACCTAATTGCTATTCTTTGAGAACAAATTGAACAGTTCACAACTGGGATTCTGTGAAAAGAGACAGTGGTTTACGAGTTGTTCTAGTTCAGTCACTGTGGAAGTCAAGCACAAAACTTCTTGAATTATGAGGAAAGCAAATTAAGCTTCTGTTGAGCTCAGAGGAAAACAGTCTATGGTTCTCCAGGCATTGGGAAGCTACAAGTGTCAACATTTCCTGTAGGTCTTGAGACTTGGCTATGCTGGAGGCTTCTCTCCCAGGTAGATGAGTATGAATACATATATTCTTTCTACAGTGCTTGAAAAAATACAAAAATAAATGAATCAGAACGATGTACAATGCCCACTTTATTTGTAAAACAAAAGATTATTGACCCAGAGTCATAGTGGTCAACAAGGTCCCGAATTATCATACCATTTATAACGCTGGTGGAGAAGAGGAAGGCACAGGTCTGACCACAATATATGCACCCGCTATCGTTATGGAGGCTGCTCATTCTGTCAACGGTTATTCTTCTCAACCTTTCCATACGTATGACTCAGCTTGGCCGAGTGCACACGTATTCTCGATAGGCTCGCACCTAGAGATGGTTTATGCTTCTTGAAAACCACAGTGCCTGACCATTCTTTCCCAGAGGACAGATATTAGGAAATCTTCATACACGTTGGTTGGTTGCCCGTTGCTGTCGAAAGTGGTGGGTCCATTTCCCATTCATGTTCTGTGTATGGTCACCATAACCTCGACAGGTTGGAGGGAATTTCCACCTGACACATCATATAGAAAGGGCTATAAGTTGCAATTCTGCAACTTTTTTCAAAAAATGAATTTGGATCCGATGAGAGACAGAGACATTCTTGGCTTCTGGGAAAAATATTTATGCGTTGTCTGGTGGTTACTCTTTCTCATTATCGAGAGCACTATTACTACCAATGCTGCTTTGTATTTCTAGGAAAAATATATGCAAATTAGTATATCCTTGTTCTGCTGACATCAGGTAGTCTTAGTATTCTTTTATTTTTGGAAGTAAAGCTAATTTACATCTATTTCCCAGATACCCAAAAGGTACTGTATGTAAATTATCTTTCCTATACAAAAAAAAAAGCACAGATTGAACAGTTTGAGGCTATCAACAGTGCTCTCTCTGTCTCCAAAAAATTCAGGTTTGTTAGAATCCAAGTTTATTTTATTTTTTTGCATATTTGGGATGAATTCCATATTGGCAGAATTGATTTGCTCTTCTCTAGAGCCAACCATTGCTGTGCCTACTTCTATAAAGATACGACCGGGCCTGTTACCCATATATAAAGGTACGACCGGACCTGTTACCCATATATAAAGATATGACCGGGCCTGTTACCCATATATAAAGGTACGACTGGGCCTGTAACCCATACATAAAGGTACGACCGGGCCTGTTACCCATATATAAAGATATGATTTGGCCTGTTACTCATATATAAAGATATGACCGGGCCTGTTACCCATATATAAAGGTACGACCGGGCCTGTTACCCATATATAAAGGTACGACCGGGCCTGTTACCCATATATAAAGGTACGACTGGGCCTGTTACCCATATATAAAGATATGACCGGGCCTGTTACCCATATATAAAGATGCGACCGGGCCTGTTACCCATATATAAAGGTACGACCGGGCCTGTTACCCATATATAAAGATATGACCGGGCCTGTTACCCATATATAAAGATGCGACCGGGCCTGTTACCCATATATAAAGGTGCGACCGGGCCTGTTACCCATATATAAAGGTGCGACCGGGCCTGTTACCCATATATAAAGGTGCGACCGGGCCTGTTACCCATATATAAAGATATGACGGGGCCTGTTACCCATATTTAAAGGTACAACCGGGCCTGTTACCCATATATAAAGATACAACCGGTCCTGTTACCCAAATATAAAGATATGACCGGTCCTGTTACCCATATATAAAGATACGACCGGGCCTGTTACCCATATATAAAGATATGACCGGTCCTGTTACCCATATATAAAGATATGATCGGGCCTGTTACCCATATTTAAAGGTACAACCGGGCCTGTTACCCATATTTAAAGGTACAACCGGGCCTGTTACCCATATATAAAGATATGACTGGTCCTGTTACCCATATATAAAGATACGACCGGTCCTGTTACCCATATATAAAGATATGACCGGTCCTGTTACCCATATATAAAGATACGACCGGGCCTGTTATCTATACATAAAGGTACGACCAGGCCTGTTACCCATATATAAAGATACGATTGAGCCTGTTACCCATATATAATGGTACGACCGGGCCTGTTACCCATATATAAAGGTACGACCGGGCCTGTTACCCATATATAAAGATATGACCGGTCCTGTTACCCATATATAAAGATATGACCGGTCCTGTTACCCATATATAAAGATATGACCGGTCCTGTTACCCATATATAAAGATACGACCGGGCCTGTTACCCATATATAAAGGTACGACCGGGTCTGTTACCCATTTATAAAGGTGCGACATCGCCTGTTACCCAGACAATTTGGCCTGTGGCTTCTTCAGCACCTCTCCTTCAGCATCTGGATTCCTGTCCTCCATGTTGTGGGATGTGGATGAGGCCTCCAGTGACATGGTGTGGATCTGGTGCTCAATACAGTTGAAGAGCCTCAGTGAAGGGGTCCGCGGGGTGTGACCCCACTGAGCGAGGAACATCAGGTGCTGCTCAGCTTCTGCAGTTGTCCTCCCATGCCACTCTTCTAGCCTACATGGCAGGCAGAGTATGTCTGTAGCCCGAATGCAGTGATGGGTGGCAGGAGGAACAGGCAGGAGCCAGGGGTCCACAGGAGACGGAGCAGTGGTAATTACACCGCATGGCCGCTGTGTGTCCATGTACAGCAGGTAAACAGTGAAGAGAACACAGCGCTGCAGTCTCGTCAAACAGAAGACCATGGACTGAACATGGTCCTACGTGTCCTGCAATGATAGATTCCACTGGAGTAACGGGCATCGCTAAGCAACCGTTATTTTGTGGCATTGGTTGAGATACCGTAATTATCAGAGTCGGCATCCCACCTTCAACAGTGACAACGAAATCTACTAAAACCGACACGCGCAGGAAGAGTGGGGGCAGGGCTGACAACGACTACTGCACCCATGAAGCTTACACTATTATTATAAGGAGATTAATGTATAAATTAGCGATCAGAGAGCAATCATAATCATCAGCTGGCTTCAATATCTTCACATATAGCGGTACACAAACCCTGGGAGACCGCGTAATATTCAGCGGCTGCGTTAACCTCGAGCCTTATAAAGCTGTTATCAATTCTATCCAGATCAGGGGGATTAAGCTAATTCGAACTGAAAGCCTGGAACGTGGACGGATAAAAAAAAAATAATAGCAATAAGACTCAGCAGGAAATATTACCAGAGGTTTAACCCTTTCTGCAGACGTGTCGCTAAATCACTGCATTGTATTGGCAGGAAAAAGATACCTTAAGATGGCTGCCTAGACATGAACTACCAATCCCAGCATTCCTTTCTATGGATACACAGAATTTTGGGGGTTTTGGCATTCTGTATCATTCCTATGTCTTGACACTGTTTCAAGTACCGTAATTGACTATTTTTCACCAGTGTATTGCTTCACTTGCAGTACCTAGACTGACCACATGGTGTGCTGCTGTACATGACCAGAAGGAACACAATCACATCTGGTATAAACCTCAAAACTCCACCTAGTGGTAGAAATATTGAATGCAGTTATTTATTTATTTAAAACACATATTTGACAAATGTAGCAAAGCTGAATTTGTTCGTACTGATATGTTAAGGACTAGATTAAGGAATTGGCAAACAGACCTCCAGCAACCAATCCCTTTCTAGCAGCTTGTCTTGATAATTTCAGGTGTAATACGCTTTAGGCACTGTTATATGCGCACTGTATTATTTACAGCTTTGTATTATTCTGTTGCTGACATAGAGGAGCGCTGTACACGGATTGTAAGCTCTCACGTTACTTTCTATTTACCAGATAACACTTTAGGTTTACTTGATTCCAAGGCATCAGTCATGCTGTCAGGCCGCAGGTTTTTGCGCGATCTATTCCCAGTGTGTTTCGCTGCGTTCCATGAAACCAAAGAACTCCATTTATTATTTTTGATATAATGTGCAATATCTATTTGATTGCACGCCCCCCCTGAGAAATACCTGCACAAGGAGATCCTTCCAGAGACGAGCTGCCGCAACATGGCCGGGAATAATTATATTTCTCAGACTGTAGTTTGTAGCAGATAATGTAGTGATAAGGAGGCAAGGGGCGAGGGAAGGAAATACAAAGTCTCCTTTTATTAACTTAGCAAGTTGTGTGAATTAATCTTATACCTTAAATAATGCATTACATTCTAGTAAGGGATGTCTGTTCTCTGCACAGTGCAAACAGCTTGCTTTCTGCTTGTTCAGTGTCTGCAAAGATCATGCTTTGCTGTAATGCATAGAAGGAAATGCAACCTGTTGTAGAAGATCTACATCTCCAATAGTGCATTGCATTCAGGTAAGGGATGTCTCTGTAGAGTGCAAATAGATTGCTATGTTGACCTGCTTGTTCAGTGTCTGCAAATAGCATAGTGGGAAATGTAATCCGCTGTTGAAAATCTACTTCTTCAGTGATGCATTACATTCAGGTAATGGATGTCTGTGTACAGTTCAGTTAGCTTGCCATGCTAACCTGCTTGTTCAGTGTCTGCACAGAGAATACTCCGCTGCAATGCATAGTAGGAAATGTAACCTGCTGTAGAAAAACTACTTCTCTAATAACACACAATATTCTGGTAAGAGACGTCTCTGCACAGTGCAATCAGCTTGCTTTCTTAACCTGCTTGTTCAGTGTCTGCAAAGATCATGCTTTGCTGTAATGCATAGAAGGAAATGCAACCTGTTGTAGAAAAGCTACATCTCTAATAACACACAATATTCTGGTAAGAGATGTCTCTGCACAGTGTAATCAGCTTGCTTTCTTAACCTGCTTGTTCAGTGTCTGCAAAGATCATGCTTTGCTGCGATGCATAGAAGGAGATGCAACCTGTTGTAGAAGATCTACATCTCCAATAGTGCATTGCATTCAGGTAAGGGATGTCTCTGTAGAGTGCAAATAGATTGCTATGTTGACCTGCTTGTTCAGTGTCTGCAAATATCACAGTGGGAAATGTAATCCGCTGTTGAAAATCTACTTCTTCAGTGATGCATTACATTCAGGTAATGGATGTCTGTGTACAGTTCAGTTAGCTTGCCATGCTAACCAGCTTGTTCAGTGTCTGCACAGAGAATACTCCGCTGCAATGCATAGTAGGAAATGTAACCTGCTGTAGAAAAGCTACATCTCTAATAACACACAATATTCTGGCAAGAGATGTCTCTGCACAGTGTAATCAGCTTGCTTTGTTAACCTGCTTGTTCAGTGTCTGCACAGAGAACACTCCGCTGCAATGCATAGTGGGGGAAGTATCCTACAGTATAAAACATTGCATTCTGGCAAAGAATGTTTCTGCACAGTTCAACCAGCGAGCTGAACACATAGCACATTCTGCTGTAACGCACAGTAGGAAATGTGACATATTGTAGTAAATCCACATCACCAACAAGGCATTACATTCTGGTATTGGATGTTTCTGCTATGGTAACCTGCTTGTTCAGTGTCTGGACAGAATATCCTCTGCTGTAGTGTATAGTGGGAGCTATATCCTGCCGTAATGCAATACTTTCTGGTAATGGATATCTCAGCTCAGTGCTGTCAGATTCCAAGTGCAGATTTACAGGAGACTAGAGAGAACATGATGAAACTGATGAATACAGGAAAGGTAAAGCAATGTGTTTGACATCCTGTTCAGAGCTCAGATTTGAAAGGTGCATATAATCTATATAGCCAGGCATGACGGGCATGGTAGCTTACATCTCAGAGAAGAACTACTGTTTTGTGATGAGTGCAGTTGTAAATTAGCAGCATGCATTTTGAACGGGAACCTGTCACCACAAAATGCAATGTGCAGGCAGCAGGTTATAGAGCAGGAGGAGCTGAGCAGATTGATGTATAGCTTTGTGGAAACAGATTCAGTGAAACTTGTAATCTAAGGGCCGATAATTGAACGGATCGTCGCTAACCAGCGTTACTAGTAACTCGTTAGCGATGATCAGGCAGTGTAAATGCACTGGCGATTACCTGACGAACGAGAAAAACGCTTATTCATTCATCGGGCAATTGGATCTTTTGAAGAGCACAAAGGATCATAGACGGTGCACGATCTGCCGCCTGGAAACAACGCGACAGTATGGGGAAGATCGATGGCATTAACGATCATTCCACGTAAACGATGCATGTAGCGATCAGCGCTTCCTTTCCGACAATCTGCTAGATCGCCGTCCCATGTAAAGGGGCCATTATACATTTATATCTCTGCTTTGTCCGACACCTATTGGCACAGGGAGTAGGTGTCATCAGTGATTGATAGCATTGTGTGTATAAAGCCTGTATTAGACTGGCCCGTTGTCAGCCAGCTCCTTGTTAACGAGCGTTCGTAGGAGTAACGCTGCTGCCGATTATTACCCGATGAACGAGCAAACACTTAAAAAATGATAAAAAATCATCGCTTGCCGGAGGCAGATCGTGCTGATTAATCACAATCTGCTGCCGGCCAACAACTGGACAGCATGAGGGTGAGCGATGGCATAACGATGGCTGCATGTAATAGCAGTGGTCTCCTCCGCGAGCGAGCAGGTGATTGCAGGGAAGGAACGCTGCCCTCCCGATAACCGCCTGTCTGATATAAGATATAGCGGTCAGTCAATGAGAACTCCTCCCTGTTAGAAAAAACTGAGATATAAATGTATAAATTACAAGTTTTACTGAATCCTTTTCCACAAAACTATATATCAATCTGCTCAGCTCCTCCGGCTCCATAACCCGCTGCCTGCAGATTGCACTGCGCTCTGTGCTGAGAGGGTCTCTTTAAGTGTTAATATTTTTGCACAGGGGAAACTGCAAGAAATCGGTTGTTTCTTCCAAACCATTTGTAATTTTCTACCGGGATACATGCAAGATCTGCACATCAATTGCACTTGACTAATGATTACTATTATTTCCATTCAGTGTCTGCACAGATTGCACTGTATCGTAGTGCGTTGTGGGAAATGTAGTGTTAACATCAAGTATCCCAATGTAGAAAAGCAGTAGCTTCAATAATGTATTGCTTTGAACGATGGCGGCTTTCAGTGCTGACATGCCCATCAACAATTCACTGCAGATTTAAATGTGACTGCAGAACATATACTATATCTAAAGATTAGGACAAAGCAGGTAAAACAAAGTAGTAATATACCATATTTTTCACCCCATAAGATGCACTCCCCCCCCCCCCCCCGTAAATTGAAGGAAAACGCTAGTGCGTCTTATAGGGGGAATATAGGGCAAAAAATATATAAAATGTGCAGCGCATTGCTTGTGCACGGTACATCGCAGGCTGCATGGCAGAGAAACAGCAGCCTGCGATGTACAGGACCATCCGTGTTACCTGAAGAGGCAGAGCCCGGCGGGTGCGCAGCGTGTGCTTGTTGATAGGGATGGCCGCATCGTGTGCTGAGTGGTAGGGAAAGGTCTGCTGTGGGGGGCGCTGGGTGATAGGGTCAGGTGGTGTGGTGGTGACAGCCTATCCCCCCTTATATACCCACCGAGGGATATGTGTGCAGAAAGCCTATCACACATCTTATATACCAACCGAGGGATATGTGTGCAGACAGCCTATCACACATCTTATATACCCACCGAGGGATATGTGTGCAGACAGCCTATTACACATCTTATATACCCACCGAGGTATATGTGTGCAGACAGCCTATCACACCTTATATACCCACGAGGGATATGTGTGCAGACAGCCTATCACACCTTATATACCCACCGAGGGATATGTGTGCAGACAGCCTATCACACCTTATATACCCACCGAGGGATATGTGTGCAGACAGCCTATCACACCTTATATACCCACCGAGGGATATGTGTGCAGACAGCCTATCACACCTTATATACCCACCGAGGGATATGTGTGCAGACAGCCTATCACACACCTTATATACCCACCGAGGGATATTTGTGCAGACAGCCTATCACACCTTATATACCCACGAGGGATATGTGCGCAGACAGCCTATCACACCTTATATACCCACCGAGGGATATGTGTGCAGACAGCCTATCACACCTTATATACCCACCGAGGGATATGTGTGCAGACAGCCTATCACACCTTATATACCCACCGAGGGATATGTGTGCAGACAGCCTATCACACCTTATATACCCACCGAGGGATATGTGTGCAGACAGCCTATCACACACCTTATATACCCACCGAGGGATATTTGTGAAGATAGTCTATCACACACCTTACTGTATTTTTCACCCTATAAGACGCACCTAGGCTTTTGAGGAGAAAAAAATATATTTTGAACCAAAAGGTGTGCTTTGAACTAATGGGAGCCTGTGAATGACACTATTATGGGGGATCTGTGGATGACGCACTGTTATGGGGGATCTGTGGATGATGCACTGTTATGGGGGATCTATGGATGACGCACTGTTATGGGAGATCTGTGGATGGCACTGTTATAGGGGTCTGTGGCTGACACTGTTATGGGGGTCTGTGGATGACACTGTTATGGGGGTCTGTGGATGGCACTGTTATGGGGGTCTGTGGATGGCACTGTTATGGGGGTCTGTGGCTGACACTGTTATGGGGGTCTGTGGCTGACACTGTTATGGGGGTCTGTGGCTGACACTGTTATGGGGGTCTGTGGCTGACACTGTTATGTGGGCGTCTGTGGGTGGCACTGTTATGGGGGCATCTGTGGATGGCATGACACTGCTATGGGGGGATCTGTGGATGACAGATAAATAGCATCTTATGCTATTTGTCATCCACAGATCCCCCCATAACAGTGTCAGCCACTGTGAATGACCCCCAATACAGGGGGTGGGGGCTAGCATCTACACTAGTTTTCTAATGGCAGCGGGGGCCCAGTGCAGTCATTGTATTCTATTGCACCGGGCCCCACTCACTGTTCTAATCGCATCTACGGTAACTGCAGGCAATGTTTAACCATAGATATGTTTGATCCAGCAGCCAGTACTTACGACCATAGCAGGCAGGAGGCTGGGCGGGCGGGCACTGGCAGCATAACTTCCTACGTCAGGTGTCTGCTCCGCCCACTTTATGAATGAAGCAGGCGGCGCGGGCACGTGACGTAGTGAGTTACGCTGCCAGTGCCTGCCCGCCCAGCCTCCTGCCTTCTATGGTCGTAAGTAAAGGCTGCTGGATCGAACATATTCTATAGTTAAACATTGCCTGCAGTTACCGTAGATATGATTAGTACAGTGAGCGGGGCCCGGTGCAATAGAATACAGTGACTGCACTGGGCCCCACTGTCATTACAAAACTAGATGCCGGCCCCCAGCCCTTCCAGTGTAAACGGCAGCATTTGCCCCATAAGACGCACTGCCATTTTCCTCCCACTTTTGAGGGGAAAAAAGTGCATCTTATAGGGCGAAAAATACGGTATATACCCACCGATTGATATGTGTGCAGACAACCTATCACACCTTATATACCCACTGAGGGATATGTGTGCAGACAGCCTATCACACCTTATATACCCACTGAAGGATATGTGTGCAGACAGCCTATCATACACTTTATATACCTACCGAGGGATATGTGTGCAGACAGCCTATCCACCCTTATATACCCACTGAGGGATATGTGTGCAGACAGCCTATTGCACACCTTATATACCCACTGAGGGATATGTGTGCAGACAGCCTATCACACATCTTATATACCCACTGAGGGATATATGTGCAGACAGCCTATCTGTCACTACCAGAGCTTTGGGACGTTCTCACAGCTCTGTTTCTCCACCCCTGTGATGATGTCACTACTAGAGCTGGGAGGAGTTTTCTGTTTCCTTCCTCCCAGCTGTTCCTCCTCTGTTTGATTTCCCTGCCTTTATATTCCCCCTCCTCCTATTGTAGGTGTGGATTATATTTCTCATTTGGGTTGTAGCTCTTGCTTGAGTATCTTCCCTTGTATGCTATCCTTTCACTGGACCTGTGTTCTGCTGCAGCAAGTACTCCGGATATTGCCAGCCTGTCTTTGGATCCGTCTTCACTGCGGCTGCAGCCCTTCAGCTAAGTGTGCAGACATTGCTGTGTATCCGTGTGTTTTCTGACTGGATCCGAGGCGACCACGGTTCCCTCCATATACTGAGCAGGGCACCGGTGGCCGTGCCCCTTCCACTATTGTAGGGGTTACAGTGGTCATCAGTCTTAGGTACGCGGGCATGCCTCCTTTCACCATTTGGATCCGGGCATGGGCTTAGCAGCATAGGGAGAGCTTTTGAGGGTCTGACAGGGGTCACCCTTTATCCTCCCTAGTTTGGGTTCGGTCAGTAGCTCTATTTTCTGTGCATGCTCTTGTTGCTCACATACAGCCGTGACACTATCATACATCTTATATACCCACTGAGGGATATGTGTGCAGATAGCCTATCACACACCTTATATACCCACTGAGGGATATGTGTGCAGACAGCCTATCACACATCTTATATACCCACTGAGGGATATATGTGCAGACAGCCTATCATACACCTTATATACCTACCGAGGGATATGTGCGCAGACAGCCTATCCCCCCTTATATACCCACTGAGGGATATGTGTGCAGACAGCCTATCACACATCTTATATACCCACCGAGGGATATGTTTGCAGACAGCCTATCACACCTTATATACCCACCAAGCCAGCTCAGCACATGGGACTTTCTTCATATGCCGACATCGAAAGCAGGAATTGGTCAGAATGATGGGACTTGACTGTGTATAAAAGAGGAGCTATGTCCTAAATATATTTATAATGAAAAACAAGGCATGATGGATTGATGGGATGTCCATGCCTCTTGTGATGAGGGCTGGCTGCCTTTATGCAGTGGGGGGTATGAATATTTTTGCATTGGGGGATGTTACCTATTAAATCAGGAATAGCCTGTGTGCTAAAAAGTGAAAAGCTAAAAAAAAAAACATTCCGGTAAAACAGTACAGTAAAACATTCCATTCGGAAAGGTTATCGCGGTGATCTTGTTCTCTGGTATGTAAAGCACTAAATTAATTAGCGCAGCTCGATGAAGTAATCATGCTAACAAGGTGATCTAACAGAAAACCTCCCCTGTAATTTATAACACATCAGCTTTTAAAGGAAAACCCTGGATGTAAATTCTACCCATTCAGCTGCAAAAAGACAAACATAAATAAATAGAACATAAATACAGTAAGAAGTAACAGTTTCTATAAAACGATACACACTTCATATGAAACGTCCTGAGTCTGAACTGTCTTGTTAAATTGTTATTGCATTACTTGCAACTTTCTTGTTAAATAGCATTTTGTTTCTGCAGGTTTTATTTTTTATTATTTAAAAAAAAAATAGAATGTGTCCTATTCTTGTCCGTTTTAGGCATTGTTACAACGGATCCGCAAAAAAAAAACAAAAAACGGATGGCATACGGATGTCATCCATTATTTTTTTGACGATCTGCAATTTGCGGACCGCAACCACACATACGGTCGTGTGCACGTAGAATTAAGCAGATATTCAGCAGTCTGGACAGATCTAATTGCGAACGGCAACTTATTTTTTTTTCTATTTCACAACGAAATGATCTTTAATATCTGAATGCAATTTCTAGGACGAAGCTAATGAAGCTTTAATGGAAAAAAAAAAAAAAATATAGAAAATGACAAAATGTTGCTTTGTGGCGAGGGGCATTGTTTTCTATTTTCGACATTTCAATCCTGCGGATAAAGGCCGGTAATGAAGGACGCAATGAATTCTGATTAGAAAAACTCGTGAAAATGAAAAAGAAATGCGGTAATATCACCGCCCGGCGCTTTAATTAACATTTCTTTATTTTTTTTGTTTCCTTCACTTCAATTTTGCAGTCACTGTTTTTATTTCATTATTTTTTTACATTTTTTTTAATCAAAGAGACAAATCCGAACACCGCAGTCATCAGGCGCAGTAACACGTGCGCCGGCGGCAGAGTCGTGTTTATTCCTTATTAATTAAGGGTCATGACGCTGGATGGTTTAGAACAAGATGCCAGGTGAAGTACGCCTGACAGACCGATGAAGGACTGCTGCAGAAACTGATCACGATTTTTCGACTATTAATGGGATTTTGACAGAAGATGCAAAGCTTGGACTGAGGAGCGCACGTTACAGTAGATTTAGGCTTCTACATGACGACACTTTATATCAGTATGAATAGTACATACAGTTCCAGAATCTATTTCTATTCTTAACGCTAGAGATGAGCGAATTATTCAAAAATACGATTCGGCTGCTTCGCCGAATTAAAAAATAAATAATGATAGCTTTGTGACGAATGACTTTCTTTGTAAGTAGTGGGTGCAATGACAGGGGGCGGCGATTGTGCAGGTCCCAGTCATTGTACCCTTCAGATGCCGCGTTCATACATCTGATATAAATAACACAGTGTACAATATAAAAACAAACAAACAAAAAGAAAATCATGCATCATCCATTTGCTCCTGCCGCCATCTTGCTCGAAGATCTGGCGCAAAATCTCTCGTTGGCGATGCCATATAGGGATTTCGTGCAAGATCTTCAAGCAAGATGGCGGCTGTCCCATTGCGAACGAATGTATCAGGTAAGTATGATTTATAGATTTTTCTTTTTACCCTATTTCAGGTTTGCTGTAAAACGATTTGCTATCACGAAGCACAAGGAAATTCGGCTTTGCAGCGAATCTAATTTATCCTAAAATTCGGATCTAATTCCACTTCGTTGGATTCGATTAGTTCAGCTCTAAACACTACTTACAGCTCGCCCTGGTGGATTCTGCAGGGTATTTTTGTTTTCAGTTACCTAGCAACTACTGTACTTGTCTTTATCTGGGTGACTACCACTGTAGTGCATCTACTGGCATTTCTTCTGCTTTACACTGCCGATGATTGGGTCAATTATCATGTACGAACGTTCATACAAATGCCCGTTCACGATAATCAGCCCCTGATCACCTGATGAACGCGTAAAATCAGATGAGACAGTCGATAATGCAGACAAAAAAATGTATAATTTCTGGGCAGCCGATCCTCATGCAGTGGAGGTGATATGTACATGCAGCTCTTCACCTTCACTGAACAAGCAGCAAATTGCTGGGAAAGAATGGTTCCTCCGTGATAATTGGCTGCACGTCGTAGTGTGTGAATCTGCCTTTACTCTCGGTGAAACATAGACTGGCTTAGATTTTTAGTTCTACTAGTTAAAGGATATGGACAGCTTTGGGGCATTTTTTATGAATGCTGTTTACTCGTTTTGGGCAAAAAATATTTTTTTCAATTGATCTTTATTAAAAGTTTTCAGCCAGTTCTGATATACAAGAGTTAAAAAAAAATCTGTCTGTTTGCAAACTGTGACTTTGTTTTCTTTGAATCCCATCATCTGACAGCTCATGTGTAGCTCTAATCTCCGATCTCCTGACCTCACAAACACTTATTTAAGCCATACTCTTATCAGATTAATAACAATCGAGCTATGATGAGTGTTAATGAGGTCAGAAGTTCAGAAATAAGGGCTACACATGAGCAGTCGGATGATGGGATTCAAAGAAAACAAAAGCCACAGCTTGCAAACAGTCTGATTTCTAGCTCTTGTATCTCAGAAATTGCTGAGCATTTTTAATAGACCAATTGAAAAAAAAATATTTGTAGCCCAAAATGAGTAAAATGCAATCATAAAAAATGCCCCAAAGTTGTACGTAGCCTTTAATTGAAATGTAGGATTGTTTAAAGAGAAACAGGAGAAAGAGAAAATAGACAGCCACCAAAAAACTAGTTAAAGCAGCTGCTACTGAGCCTGAGCCTGAGCCTGCCCACTGTACAGGTTGTATTGAGAATACCCACAGTTCAAAATGTACTGAGCATGTGCACTGTATAGTATCTACTAAGTATGCCGACTCTACAGTGTATACTGATTGTGCTGTACTAATTGTGCCCACTGTACACAGTGTACTGAGCATGCCCACTGTCCAGAGTGTACTGAGCATGCCCACTGTCCAGAGTGTACTGAGCATGCCCACTGTACAGAGTGCACTGAGCATGCCCACTGTCCAGAGTGCACTGAGCATGCCCACTGTCCAGAGTGCACTAAGCATGCCCACTGTACAGAGTGCACTGAGCATGCCCACTGTCCAGAGTGCACTAAGCATGCCCACTGTCCAGAGTGTACTGAGCATGCCCACTGTCCAGAGTGCACTAAGCATGCCCACTGTACAGAGTGCACTAAGCATGCCCACTGTACAGGTTGTATTGAGAATACCCACAGTTCAAAATGTACTGAGCATGTGCACTGTATAGTATCTACTAAGTATGCCCACTTTACAGTGTATACTGATTGTGCTGTACTAATTGTGCCCACTGTACACAGTGTACTGAGCATGCCCACTGTCCAGAGTGCACTAAGCATGCCCACTGTACAGAGTGCACTAAGCATGCCCACTGTCCAGAGTGCACTAAGCATGCCCACTGTCCAGAGTGTACTGAGCATGCCCACTGTACAGAGTGCACTGAGCATGCCCACTGTCCAGAGTGCACTGAGCATGCCCACTGTACACAATGTACTGAGCATGCCCACTGTCCAGAGTGCACTGATCCCCTACAACAGGGACCTACCAGTGATTAGCTGAGTGAACATCTTCAGCTGCTTCCTGTGCCAAGGCGGGAGCAGGAGGCATCAAAGCAGCATTTGAACAGCAGCAGATTGGTGGGGTGAGTAATTTATTTTTCATTTATTTTTGCCCCTTCCTGGAAATCCCTTCAAGACAACCTGTCTTCATATTCCTTATTAGTACAATTTAAGTAGTGGGGAAGGGGAGCATGGTGTAACTAGTGGAATACAATTAATTTCCTTTCCCGATGCTAAAAGGGGTCTCAAAAGGGATTTACATATCACTACAGGACATCAAAAGTAAGTGGGATTTAACGGATTGAATAGTTTGGACAGAAAGGTACAGAAGGGGCTTTCTGTGAGATTGACTCCATCATTTAATACCTGTAGTGCCGTAAAGAGTTAAAAGTTAAAACGGAATACCACTATCTAATCAAAAATTCCCTTTTGTGCCTCATCGTTCTAGTATCAGGATCCTCAGTGGCCACAATAAACACCATTAACCATTGTTGTCAACTTCCAAAAGCAAGCCGGTATATCTGGAGCTGTCCTTTATAGTGTCAACACCGATTCTGAGCCCTTGGATCATACCCAGCTACAAAGGTAAATCCGTGTTTAGATCTATTTAAACTCCGCAGTCTCTGGATAGCACACATCTATTCCCTTTTAATTCTGTTTTCCAGTGGGACGATGCGAGCAAACAGCCCAATGCTGACGTCTGGTTCTCATACTGTGTCAGCAACACTTGTATATGACTATAAGGCAGGAGTGTAAGATGGAATGCAGATCTCCACAACAAACTCTTGACCTCACCCTTCGGGGGTGATGTTGAGCTCATCCTCAGCACCTATGACTTCAGTACATAGGTGACATGTTACTATCAGTATTCAACAGAATTACAGGAAATATCTTAGTCAAATACAAGGGTGGATTAGGTTCTTAAAGTGGCCCTGGAAAAACATCTAAAATTAGCTACATGTTGTAGGTGGGTCCAATCCCCAGAAGCGGGTCCAACACCAGTAGTCGGGTCTAGCAATCCATTAGGCATTATTACATTGCTGGTAGGTGGCCCATCTGTCAGAAGGCTGGCGAACACAAGTAGGCACGGTCAGCGAACCATTAGGCATTGTTACACTGCTGGTAGGTGGTCCAACTGTCAGAAAGAAGCCAACACAAGTAGGTGAGGTCAGCAAACCATTAGGTATGGTTACATTGCTGGTAGGTGGTCCAACTATTAGAAAGAAGCCAACACAAGTAGGTAAGGTCTGCAAACCATTAGGTATGGTTACACTGCTGGTACATTAGGTGGTTCAACTGTCAGAAGGCAGCCAACACAAATAGGTGAGGTCAGCAAACCATTAGGTATGGTTACATTGCTGGTAGGTGGCCCAATTGTCAGAAGGCAGCCAACACAAGTAGGTGAAGTCAGCAAACCATTAGGCATGGTTACACTGCTGGTACATTAGGTGGTTCAACTGTCAGAAAGCAGCCAACACAAGTAGGTGAGGTCAGAAAACCATTAGGTATGGTTACATTGCTGGTAGGTGGTTCAACTGTCAGAAAGCAGCCAACACAAGTAGGTGAGGTCAGCAAACCATTAGGTATGGTTACATTGCTGGTAGGTGGCCCAATTGTCAGAAGGCAGCCAACACAAGTAGGTGAAGTCAGCAAACCATTAGGCATGGTTACACTGCTGGTACATTAGGTGGTTCAACTGTCAGAAGGCAGCCAACACAAATAGGTGATGTCAGCAAACCATTAGGTATGGTTACATTGCTGGTAGGTGGTTCAACTGTCAGAAAGCAGCCAAAACAAGTAGGTGAAGTTGAAAACCATTAGGTATGGTTACATTGCTGGTAGGTGGTTCAACTGTCAGAAAGCAGCCAACACAAGTAGGTGAGGTCAGCAAACCATTAGGCATGGTTACATTGATGGTAGGTGGTCCAACTGTCAGAAGGCAGCCAACTCAAGTAGGCGAGGTCACCAAACCATTAGGCATTGTTACACTGCTGGTAGGTGGTCCAACTGTCAGAAGGCAGCCAACACAAGCAGGTGAGGTCAGCAAACCATTAGGCATGGTTACATTGCTGGTAGGTGGTCCAACTGTCAGAAGGCAGCCAACACAAGTAGGTGAGGTCACCAAACCATTAGGCATTGTTACACTGCTGGTAGGTGGTCCAACTGTCAGAAGGCAGCCAACACAAGTAGGTGAGGTCAGCAAACCATTAGGCATGGTTACATTGCTGGTAGGTGGTCCAACTGTCAGAAGGCAGCCAACACAAGTAGGTGAGGTCACCAAACCATTAGGCATTGTTACACTGCTGGTAGGTAGATCCCATGGAAAAATGCAGACAGGGCTGTGGATTTGAAATATTTTGGTATGTACCTGTCCAACCAAGGCTCATTGTTTTTAGATTATGTAGGGACATGCCCATTTTACAAAGAGAACAGTTTGCTTATAGATAGAGATAAGCAGATTAATTATTGTCCCAATTTTTTATTTTTATTGGATTCTATAGAAGGAAGAGAGAGGGGGGGGAGGAGACTGGGGAGAGACACAAAGAGAGGAGAGGCATCCACAGCTTTTCTGGTTGAATCGATTCAGGTCCAAATCGTATTGCCACAAATTTGCTGGTCACTAGTTATAGACATTTTGATCAATGGAGACAATTTCATGTCACTCTCAGGCTACATTCACACGTCAGTATTTTTCTATAATCCGATTTTCTGTCCGTTTTTTGCGGATCCGTTGTTCCTGAAAATGTTTCCGTATGTCATCCGTATGTCATCCGTTTTTTGCGGATCCGCAAAAAACGGAAACATGTATAAATTTCAATAAGCAAATAAAGTTGTTTGGATTTCTTTAAAAAAAAAATAATAATAAATAAATTAAAATGTAATTTCCAGGAACGGATTCCGTATAAAACGGATGACATGCGGAATGACATCTGTATGTCATCCGTTTTTTGCGGATCCATTGACTTTGTATTGTACCAGGATCCGATTTTTCAGGAAAAGAATAGGACATGTTTTATATTTAAACGGACATGCGGAACAGAACAACGGAAACGGACAGCACACATTGTGCTGTCCGTTTTTTTCCAGGACCCATTGAAAATGAATGGGTCCAGATCTGGTCCAGATCTGTTCCAGAAAAAACGGAACAGATCAGGAAAGAAAAAACGGATGTGTGAATGGACCCTCAGTCGTTGCAATGATCTCCTGATCCATTTTACAATCCGGTTGTAAGGAGTATAGAAACAAATAACAATATTAATATCTATCAAAATCACCAAAGCATTTTTTTCCTATCATCTCAGTTGACGACTAAGTGGAACAGTGACACCAGTATAAACCGCACAGAGCCAATACACATTACATGTTTCTGATTAACTTGCTCTTTAAGACAACATAAAAGTTTACTCTTCGCAAGACTGAAATCTTTCTGTGAGAACACGATAACACTGAGAGGCCGTAAAGACCAGACTTGCCGCTCAGAGACAGAATTGTTCATGAGAAAAGGAAAGCAGAAAAGCTTCAAGGTGTAAACATCTGAGTGAAAAACGGATCCTGGTGGGCAGTAGTGTCTGGATGGAGAGATAAAAGGCTGGAGTCCTCCAGTCACGGAGGTTGTGTATCTTTATTTTGACAGGATACCCAGACTAACTCCTCCATGCACTTGGCTTTGGGGGACATCTTTAATCAAGTGTCACCCTAGACATTACAATCATGGTCTGCCGGAATGATGGCCTCTTGATGCCACGAGCACTTTTTGACATATTGACATATCTGACCTCGAAGCTTTGACAACACCATGAAGACAAACACCTTATAAGATTGGTCATAACTACAGCTTCCAGTCCCAGAGCTGATGATAAGCACTTGATTTGTGACTGACGCCCTCCCTCCCCGAAAAACTGATTCATTTCATAAAGACAGAGAAAGGAGATGTTCTATTTCTTAACAAAAGAGTCGTGGATGCAACAGCACAAAATAATGTCTCATTAAAGTTCTGTATTGAGCGAGTGTAAAGGACAAAAAAAGTCCAAAGAAGACTATTGTCGCTCATTATAGGACATGTGGCTGAATAGTAACCATTTGAACACTGGACCATATTCCCTCATCAATGCCCAGACACATTCTTAATTTTTTTTTAGTAGGCTCTAAAATAATAACTTATTTAATTTGGTTATTCAAATTATTTCTATTTCTGCATTTTATTTTTTATATCTGAAAAACATGTTTGTTTTTCAATTTTTGTTTCTATTATGTCTTTTAATAGCAACTAAAACCTTAAATTGTGTTTCCTTTCTGTCACAGTCATTTTATACATTGTATTGTCACTGGGGGCAGGGCAGGTTTTTCTTATTCTGGATAACTCGAAGAATTTTTGTGTATTTTTGTGGTCTTAAAACAATCGGCTCAAAAAAAAAATTGGGGAGCAAGTTGGAGAACTGTTTCACCTAATACTTTTAATCATTTAATCAACAGATGAGCCTCCCTAATTGCCCCATTTGCATTAATGACCCGCAAAATCCTATTGGGGGGAGATTTACTATTGAAAATGTCCTTTTTTGACACAATAATTTCAGACGCTCTTCTAACCTTTTTACACCTTATCTGGAAAAGGGGTGTGGATTGTCAGGACTAGGGTGTGGCAAAGAGGGTGTGGCTTAAAGAGGGGTTTCTGGGATTATTATGGCTTTGAACAGATATGCTCATATGGTGGCTTTTGTAATGTACGTCTTCCTCGTGTTTAGTCTTTTTGCGGTTTGGACTCCCCTGACCCCTTTTCCCCATGTAAACCAATTACTCTGGTTTCTTACATCCTGTATGTAGCACTTCCAGTTTCTGTATGCAACCAAACCCATGATGAAGGAGTGTAGCTAGAACTGACAGGGCCCCACAGCAAATTTGTATATGACCCCGTTTCTTTCGGAACCTCCTCCTCCCATGCAAACCCCTCCCATGTGGCTAGTCAAGATCACTCTCTCAGACTCGGCCAGGTAGCCGGGCCATCCATTTCCTACGGGTATATATTGTGTGGCATGTCACTGTATATACTGTCACTGCATGTATAATTTTTTTTTGGGGGGACATGGTGACCAAAAAATGGTGAATCATGTGTTTTGATTTTTTTCAGTCACGACATACACTGTGCAGGAAAAATAATTTTAAATTTTAATAGTGAAGACACTTTGACACAACAATACCATAGTTTTTTTTAATGTTTATCATTATATCAAAAACAATGGGAAAGGATGGTGATTAGAATTTTCATCCCAACCTCTGCCCACCCCTAGCTAGTCTTGATCGCGAATATTCTAATCACAAATTTTTATCGCAAATATCGGCACTTTGAGAATTCGCGAAGATGTAGAATATAGTGGTTTATATTTGTAATCGCGAATATTCTAGTTTTTTTCATCAGTAACCTCCCTTCTTGCTTGTGGGCCAATGAGAAGGCTGCAATATCTTTGTCAGAGCTTAGCAACATCCCTAGCAACCAATAATAAAGTTGCCTACCCCTTACTATATAAGAACCTCCCCAGCAGCCAAATTCTGCTGTTTTTTTGCAGTTCTGTGCTCTGTGCTTTCATCTGGATCCTATTCTTTATCCAATTACATTAGATTGTTAGTTAGTTAGCTGATATATATAATACAGATAGTTAGTGGGAGATAGTCAGTGTAGGTTAGATAGTGATATAGTGTAGCTGATAGGTTCCAGTGCAGGGTGTTAGGTAGTGTGATAGGGATTACTGTTTCTCTGCTGTCCATACATACATGCTACAGACATAGTGCTGTGATGTCACAACAATACTTAGTGCACCAATCAGTAATATCTACTCAGACCAGATAAAATGGGAAGTTGCACGTATTGCGCAAAAAATATGCGCATCCTTAGTGCCGATTTGCGCAATCGCGAAAATAATGACTGGAGATCAGGAATTCTAGAATTTATTGCGAATATTATGTGAAAATGTTGCTAAATATCGCGAAAGCAAAAATTGCCTATGCCGCTTATCACTACTCCTTCCTATGTCAGCCGTCTGCACTATAGTATGCAGTAAATGGCAGCCTCCCCTCTCTGCCCTGCTGCTCCACCGTCTATTAATGCACACACACTCATGTATCCAAAGCCAGGACCAACCTGGCATCACTTGTGTGCTCATGTAAGTGTGCCAGAATGAGCACTAGTACACAGCAGAGCAGACTGGGATGGCATGCTGTAGACTGCCCTGTACCTGGCCTCACCTCTCCTCTCCCAACAGCCCTGCCCTCCCTTATGCCCAGAACATGCAAGAATATGTAGCTGCTCTGCCAATGCCGTACTATTTTTTCCAGTGAGGACTGTCTTGACTTTCTGGGCGGGCTGCCAGCGCTGCCTGGATGATATGCATAGTGCTTGCCGGCTTGTATTGTTCCCTGGGCCGGCGGCACGCTATGCAGAGTGGACTGTATGTGAGTGGGCAGACGGACAGGCAGGACGGGCCCCCAATGTGACTCGGCCTGACCTAAAAATGTAGTAAAGACTGCTCCCAGACCATTTCTCCACTCAGGCCCCATGATGCACTTCTCCTTGCCACACCACACCTCCAGCCCTGTCCCTAACAAAACCCCTCTAGTTTATAGCTCTTCGATCCACCCAGTTACATAGACGCTTCCCTAGATCTGCCCCACCCACGGACATAAAATCACTGGACAGAAAGCTGCATGGACATGGTCATGTGACCACAGCCTAGAACGGGGGAGATAAGAGTAATAAAGGGGAAATAAATAAATTACAAAATGACACCTAACTTTAGTAGTGATTATTGGGAAGGATTTTGATGCAAACTGGAAAAACTCTTTAAATTTACCAACTCTTTAAATTTGTCCAAAAAGGCTAGAATTTTGGTGCCGTTTTGGAGTAAAACTATGCTCATAAGTGGATTTAACTTAGGCCTCATGCACACAACAGTATTTTTTCACGGTCCGCAAAACGGGGTTCCGTTGTTCTGTGATCCGTTTCCGTTTTTGTTTCTGTGTGTCTTCCTTGATTTTTGGAGGATCACCAGACATGAAAAGTGAAAAAAAAATCTAAGTCAAGTTTGCCTTGAAAATTATAGGGAAAAAAACGGACACGGATCACGGACGCGGATGACAATCTTGTGTGCCTCTGTGTTTTTTCACGGACCCATTGACTTGAATGGGTCTGCAAACCGTTGTCCGTGAAAAAAATAGGACAGGACATATTTTTTTGACGGACTGGAAACACGGATCACGGACGCGGATGACAAACGGTGCATTTTCCGAGTTTTCAACGGACCCATTGAAAGTCATTGGGTCCGCAGAAAATCACGGAAAACGGAACAACGGACACGGAACCCAACAACGGTCGTGTGCATGAGGCTTTAGACTAGACATAGCTTTATCATCTATTGTGTTTAATCTCAATTTAAACTGTCCTACTTTTAGCCTGTATTTCGAAATGTGCCCCATTGTGTGTAGCACTCTGTGTTCCAGCCTCCATTAACCCTTTGCTTATGACTTCCCCCTTAAAAATGTGGCTCTGCGGCTCACCTCTCAGCTGGGTATTATGTTTTACAGTGTCAGTTTCATTGCCTGCATTGACAGTGTAGTGACACCTCCCCATACACAATGATGCTCCGCTCCCTGCCAGGCTGTGTTAAAAACAGCTGCTACAATATCACTCCGACACCTCAGTATCAGCAAACGCAGAGTAAAAATTGTGAACGAAACGCTGGAAAGGTGTTTTATTTCCATTGTGATCCATAATCAGCAGTTCTAAGTAAACTAACAGCAAACACCTTGCGAGTACGAAGCAATAAAAAGATCGCAGACTTCATCAGATCCACGTAGCGCCACGGAATACAAATAAACTTTTTCTTTTAATTAATAAGTTATACTTTAGAAATTTCTTTTTGCAGTTTATATTTTAGGAGGTTAGAAAGTTGTCAATGGAATGCCCACCAGGAAAACTACATCCTATAAAAAATTGGGTCAAATGAGAGTACAGCTTTGGAAACCATGGGGGGTGATGGAGCAGTTAGGAAGGGAGAAATGGAGGGGTCAAAGATGTAGAATGGAGGACACACAAGGGTAGGGAAACTTTATCAGTTGAGGTTCCTTGAAGATGATGCCAAGCTGGTCAGCAATGGTGAGATCACCATTAGAGATGAGCGAGTTTCATATTTTGAAATTCGTTCACGCTTCGTTTGGTGGTAAAAGCAGAATTGTGTTATGGATTCCGTTACCACGGAATTTAACAGAATACATAACGGAATGCCTTTAGAGGCAGGGGAGTCCTCTCCTGCATAACGGAAACGGGACGGATCCATTATGCTGGCCATAGACTTCTAAAGGCATTCCGTTATGCATTCCATCATAGAATTGCGCTATGGTCCGTGGTAACGGAATCCATAACGCAATTCTGCTTTTACCACCAAACGAAGCGTGAACAAATTTCAAAATATGAAATTCTCTCATCTTCTAGTCACCATCATTGGTGTGACATGGACACTTTGGTACCGTGATAGATGGGGGAATGGATGTAAATGTAAGGGCTCCATAGCAACCATCATATCGGGCTAAAGTTTGTGTGTTTGAGACACCATCAAAGCCCCTCATCCATAGACCATTTCACTTCCTTATCATCCATTGGAAAAAGATAGGACAATTGAGTAAATTCCTCCCCTATTTATTTTTACTACTACTGTTTAGGATATAGCTTTTCAAGCTTAAACTAGGAGAACTAGTGGGGTTGGAGCTTTCCTTACTCTACACCCCATAACAGCTACCACCGATAGATACATGGTGTTCTGTATATACTGTACCATGTTCTTTGATGATGGTCTGAGATAAAATTTTACTAAGATGATTGTAGTGTTGAGATATTTTTATTTCTTCAAAAAGTTTTTTTGTGATGTGGAAATGAATGTGACGATGCACCCTTAACTTCCCCTGAATTTTCTTAACGACTATCAATTTCTTATGGTACAAATTGAATACAATACTCTCATCACAAGCACTGGGTATAACAAACATCTCCCAAGAGTGTATCATAAAATCATGGTTTGGATTTCAAAGCCAATCACATAGCGGAACGCAACCTATGTCGAGCCAAACGGATCAGTTCTGACTTTCAATGTAAGTCAATAGGGACGGATCCGTTTTTCACTGACACAATATGGTGCAATTGAAAACGGATCCGTCCCCCATTGACTTTCAATGTAAGTCAAGACGGATCTGTTTTGACTTAGACTTTTTTTTTTAAATGAATAATGCAAAGTGTTTGCATTATCGGTGCGGATCCGTCTGTGCAGATACAAGACGGATCCGCACCAAACGCGAGTGTGAAAGTAGCCTTAGATGTTGATGAAGACCTAATCTTTTTGGGGCTAATATAAAAGAAGGAAAGTGAATCTTTCTCCAGATCAAGTCAAACTTGAAGAAATACTGGCAAGACAGAGTCATAATACTCTTTTTTCCGTGTATGAAAAGTAATATAATAAAACAAGTCCCTACCTTTGCTGGCGCTCTCCACATGTTCAAGTTCATCAGAGAATTTGAGGATATCTTTAAACCTTTCTTCACAGACTTCAGCAAGAAAGTGTAACAAAGTAGATTTTTGGTCCGAAGACTTTGTGTCTCGAATCTGTTAGAGAGTTTAGAAAATTGTCATCAAGATACTGTACAAATATCCATCAATATACAAAGTTTTGTTGACTAGGGAGAATACAAAATAAAAACTGAAAAAGAGACAATGCTCAGGTGAAAATGATTAACAGTGTATAATAGACATAGTTAAAGAATTTACATGTTACACAACTAAGAAATATAAAAAACAATTTCTATAACATTTATAAAGCATACTTGCAGCAACTTGTAGACGTTGTACAAAGTAAAAATGTTATCTACAAGAATAGAACTACTATAATACTGCCTCCTCTGTACAAGAATATTACTACTATAATACTGCTCCTATGTACAAGAATATAACTACTATAATACTGCCTCCTATGTACAAGAATATAACTACTATAATACTGCCTCCTATGTACAAGAATATAACTACTATAATACTGCCTCCTATGTACAAGAATATAACTACTATAATACTGCCTCCTATGTACAAGAATATAACTACTATAATACTGCTCCTATATACAAGAATATAACTACTATAATACTGCCCCCTCTGTACAAGAATATAACTACTATAATACTGCTTCCTATGTACAAGAATATAACTACTATAATACTGCTCCATATGTACAAGAATATAACTACTATAATACTGCCCCCTCTGTACAAGAATATAACTACTATAATACTGCCTCCTAAGTACAAGAATATAACTACTATAATACTGCTCCTATGTACAAGAATATAACTACTATAATACTACCTCCTAAGTACAAGAATATAACTACTATAATACTGCTCCTATGTACAAGAATATAACTACTATAATACTGCTCCTATGCACAAGAATATAACTACTATAATACTGCTCCTATGTACAAGAGTATAACTACTATAATACTGTCTCCTATGTACAAGAATATAACAACTATAATACTGCTCCTATGTACAAGAATATAACTACTATAATACTGCTCCTATGTACAAGAATATAACTACTATAACATTGCTCCTATTTACAAGAATATAACTTCTATAATACTTCCTCCTATGTACAGGAATATAACTACTATAATGTAATAATATATTGCAATAGACTTAAAGTTGTAGGATAATTTTCACATATTTGGGCGTAGAGGCAGACAGGTTCTCTATGAGATCTGTAGTAGCTGCTTGTGCTTGTCAGTGGATCAAAGAGTCCTTTCCACTAGTCGTCTGTTTGGGTTCTCCAGAGCCTGCTTCCTGTGTGAGCATGCCCCTACGTAACCACTTCTCCTGGCTACGGCCTAGATAGCAATCAAATCATCAAAAGAGCATCCTGTGTCTCTGAGTTCAATGATGCACCCCCTCTCAAAGTCTGTACTGGGCAAAATGTCTTTGAGTGCATCGTAGAGGCATGTCTAGCAGTTAATAATCCTTCACCAAGAGGAGCACTACCCAAAAGTAACCTCCGATAGCCTTTTTAAAGGGCAGCACTTTTACACCTTCTTGTGGAAAGACCCAGAGTCTTACACACCTGTGATCATTTATATGTCTGCCAAAGGTGGAACTGCATTCAGTGTTTTGCAGCAATCCAACATCTAGGTGCGTTCTGTTTTTTGTTTGTTTGTTTTTTGTCGGAGTGTATTTTTCAAGCATTAAGACAAGGTTTTTTTTTAGTTTTTTTTTAACCTTTACTACTGCCTCTTCAAAAACAACTCACCAAACTTTAGAATTTTCTCAAATTTCCCCCAAGAACAAATGCAATTTACCCTGCAATTAAAAAACTAAATGCCGAGCTATTGTTTAAAGTTAGTCTTAATGAGAGCAGTTATAAAATTTCCTTTTAAAGTTAAAATATAATGAGGAGGGGGGTGAAAAAACAAAGCGTGGCAGCGTTTTTAAGAGAACCAGAATCAATATTCAATTAGACAGTGGCGAAAGGAAACTTCAGAAGTTAGTTTGGAAACTTTGTAAATTCTTTGTAATGAGTTTTGTTTTCTCGTCGGGTTGAAACAGAAGTGCTGCGTCTGCGTGCAAATCCGCAGATTTGAGGTCTGAAGACGCAGTGTAGCATTTTTCTGTAGACGGCTGATGAAAAACATGTTTTTTGTTAGATAGGCCGAGGAATGGCAATAGTCTACAACATATACAAACAATTATAATTATAAGCGTGTTTAAAACCTTGACTGCACAATGGATTTAAGAATGTTTGGAGCCAAGCCATAATATACAATACCTAGTACTCGTCAGGAAGCAAAACAGAAAATGGAGCATTTGTTGTGGTAAATTTGAGAGTATTTAATGTGCCTGGATTATGAGCCTATTGGGTTTTGAACTTAAAAATGTAATGAGTTTATTTCTTTGAATGCTTAGCACTGATGGCGGTCTATTAGCAGCCTTTCCGGTCTTTTATTAATACTTAAAGGGATGTTGCATGAAAGCACCAGGCATTGCAGCCATGACTACCACTACTGCAACTAGAGATGAACGAAGTTTTCAAAAATTCAAATCGTCTGCTTCGCCGAATATCGACAATAAATTTGATTTGTTATTAATTACTTCGGAACGAATTGCATTCCATTGTATGGAGCTGGTGCAATGACAGGGAACGGCGATCGCACCACCCCCATCATTTAACCCCCTGAGATGCCGTGTTCAACACTGATCGCGGCATCTGAGAGTCATATTCAGCCCATTAGGGGGTTAGAACCAAAAAAATAAATACACTCATCTCATCCATTTGAGCGTTGCGGCCATCTTGATCGAAGAAAATGCATGGATTGGGGAGCTCAGTGACTTGATGACGTCACCATTTCATCAAGCTGGACGGGCGCAGTGATTATGACAAACAAACAGAATTGGCACATTTTCTTCAATCAAGATGGACACAATGGCCTCTTCACGCTCAAATGGATGAGGCGAGTATGAATTTTTTTTAACCGCCATTTTAGGAAAAACTGGAGCGCCAGGAAATTCAGTTTTGCAGCAAATTTAATTTTTCATGAAGTTCGGATCGAATTCCATTTTGTTAACTTTCATTCACTTAACACTAACTGCAACTATTATACAATGTACAACTTAAAAGGGGTAGTATGATATTGAAAAAGTGAAGAAAAAAAAGAATTATATATATAAATAGTTATTTACTAATCTGAAATACGCCTAAATTGGGCGTGTTTCAGGCACAGATGGCTTAGTTCTCCCTGCTCACGCCAGTCTAAAATTGTGGGCGTGGGTGGGGGAGGGGGCAGGCCAGCAGGCCCCTCTCATTCATCATTTTCTATGCCTATTTTAGGCGTACAAAATGGTCCAAATGTAAGACATCAAGAAAGCTGGCGTCGATTTAGACTCGCGGTGGATACGCAGAACTTTTGGAGAAGCCGGTGCCTCTTCATAACTTTGGCGGATCATCCGCGAGCTTAGGGCTTTATGAAGACCGTACCCCATAATTCTTAGGAGTCATACACAAACGTTCAGACCAATTGGAGCACTTTCATTTTGGGTAGAATTAATACGGAGCCGAATAAAATTTGTTGACTGATTTGGCTGCATCAAAACTGATCTGAATTTTCTGTGATTCTCTCATCTCAACTCATAATCTAATACCCCATTCAGGAAGTCTGATAGGAGGTCCTTTAAATACCAGCGTGGACACAAGCTATAAAGGTTCTCTCCCTCTGGCGACCCTAACTTGCACAGCTCAAAGAGAATTGTGCAATGCATCATTTGCCCTGTGGTGGTGCTGAAGGTCTTTTGCCTGATCACTGGTGGTCATTGCAGGTCTGAGCAGCAGGACCAGTGCTGGATTTATGTTGGATGGTGTTCAGTGTGGTACATCCCAAAACATGCACACACACATACTGTGAAGTACTTTCATAAAGTACACAATATTGTACTGAATAACAATATAGGAATCGTGCAGAAGGGAGCTGAATAACAGTCAAGTATTGGCCATACAATTGTCTGAAAAAAAATGCTATATAGTGCTTTCACCAGTATAAGCTGCAAAATGGAACACTATATAGTGCCTAAGTAATAGTGTCACCAAATATCTAAGTACTGTCATACAGCATCAAAATAATGCCAATATATAGTGTCCATATAAGAGCTCCCTACAAGTAATCTGAAAATAGTGCTACGCAAGGTCTGCATTGCATTTCTATACATTTAAAATTAATATTTGTGGTGGTCACAAGCATCAAGTGCCAAGCAATTGGTGGCTGTTATGCTCTGTGCAACTGCATTTGTTGCACACTCTTAATGCCATCCTAAAATTGGATACCATGTGATCTGATTATTTTCAACTAAGAAAATAGAGGATGATCAAAGTGGTAAAATAATACAAGAAAGTAAAGCTTCAAAGTTTAGTATCACTGGCAAAAATAAATAAATAAATAAATAAATAAAATAAAATATGGAAATGAAAACAACAAAAATTATTTCATTAAAATAAAGCCTAATGTATATATAATATGTTTTTAAAGTATATATATATATATATATATATATATATAATAACTTTTTACTTCACAATAACTTTAATTATAAGTGAAATCTTCCTAATACTATATTATTAATATAAATTCTTCTGGATTATTTCCAGTAACGTCGAGATATATATTCTACGTTAAAGAACAGCTGCTTCCCATATGAGCTGCCAAGAATCCAGTGCAGCAGCTTGAAATATATCTGCAGGTCTAAAGACTATGAAAGGTCATTATCATCATAGACATAATTTTTAGCAGATCTGTCAGGTTACTATATAAGGAAGGAACAAAGTACAATGGGACTAAGCTTCCAAGTATATAGCTTTCTATGATTTAAATGAATACTTTTATGCAAAAAATATACAGAAAAAGCCTGTGAGTCCTGTTACACCCGCTCACTAATATGGAAAGCCTTTGAGACGTGCTTCCCCCACCTGTAGAGAAAGCCTATCAGCCCTGCTTCTCCTTCCCACTGATAGAGAAAACCTGTGAGCCCTGCTTCTCCTTCCTACTCATAGGGAAAGCCTGTGAGTCCTCCTTCCCACTCATTGAGAAAACCTGTGAGTCCTGCTTCTCCATCCTACTCATAGAGAAAGCCTGCGAGTCCTCCTTCCCACTCATAGAGAAAGCCTGTGAGTCCTGCTTCTCCTTCCTACTCATAGAGAAAGCCTGCGAGTCCTCCTTCCCACTCATAGAGAAAACCTGTGAGTCCTGCTTCTCCGTCCTACTCATAGAGAAAGCCTGTGAGTCCTCCTTCCCACTCATAGAGAAAGCCTGTGAGTTCTCCTTCCCACTCATAGAGAAAACCTGTGAGTCCTGCTTCACCATCCTACTCATAGAGAAAGCCTGCGAGTCCTCCTTCCCACTCATAGAGAAAGCCTGTGAGTCCTGCTTCTCCTTCCTACTCATAGAGAAAGCCTGCGAGTCCTCCTTCCCACTCAGAGAAAACCTGTGAGTCCTGCTTCTCCGTCCTACTCATAGAGAAAGCCTGTGAGTCCTCCTTCCCACTTATAGAGAAATCCTGTGAGTTCTCCTTCCCACTCATAGAGAAAACCTGTGAGTCCTGCTTCTCCTGCCTACTCATAGAGAAAGCCTGTGAGTCCTCCTTCCCACTAATAGAGAAAGCCTGTGAGTCCTCCTTCCCACTAATAGAGAAAGCCTGTGAGTCCTCCTTCCCACTCATAAAGAAAGCCTATGAGTCCTACTTCCCACTCAAAGAGAAAGCCTGTGAGTCTTGCTGCCTCGACTCTTATAGAGAAAGCCTTCAAATGCTGCTTCTCTACGAATAATTAGAGAGTCTTGTGTCTTGTATATGAGTCTTCATTCCCATTCCACTCATAAAGCACATGAGTCCTACTTCCTCCCCCACATGTTGAGAAAGTCTGAGAGTCCTCCTTCTTCTGACCTCTCATTAAGCAAGACTGTGACTCCTAATTCCTCTTCTCACTCCTACAGAAAGTCGTGAGTCCTGATTCCCATTCCACTCATGGGGAAAGCCAGTGAGTCCTGCTTCTCCTGCCCACTAATAGATAAAGACTGCGAGTCTGAATTCCCATACTACTCATAGAGAAATCCAGTGACTCCTACTTCCTCTTCTCACTCACAGAGAAGGCCTGCAAGTTTTCATTTCCATTCCACTCATACAGAAAGCCTATGAGTCCTGCTTCTCCTGCCAACTCCTCCACTCATAAAGAAAGCCTGGTAGTCGTACATTCCCAATTTACTCCTAGAGAAAGCCTGTGAGTCCTGCTCACCCTGCCACTCATAGAGAAAACCTGTTCTGTTTCCTGAACACACAAAGAGTAAGTTTTACATAGCTGCAAGAAATAGGTCATATAAAATATCTTATTTTATCTGTGAGACCTTTGCAACCCTTTTTCTCCCTTTGCTTTATGCCAAGTAGAATTTCCCTTAGGAAATAATAACATATAGGGCTCATTCTATAAAATTCTGCAACTTTTGAACTGCCTGTTTCCCATATAGCCTTCACTTCAAGGGGGCCTATTATTGTAATGGTTACATAAAGCTGTTTTATCAACCTTCCATGATGGTAGGACTGCAGCTCAGACCCCCTCTCCTATTTTGTTTATTCTATGATGTATATTTTTGAAAAAAATATGTAGGATGGAATTTAAACAGTGAACCGACAGAAGTAAAATGTTGAATTAGTGTTCCATCATATTTAACATGCTGATACACTGAACGCATGGATTTAATATCTACAATTTATGAGCTTAGAAAGGACTTAACCAACCACAGGATAATGGCTCAGAAATGAAGGTATGAACTTCTTATTCTGGGCTCTGAAGAAAACTCCTGTAGGTGAAAAGAGTGGGAGGGGGACTGGAGACATGGAGAAGTTTGTCGGAATCTGCAGAACATTGTGTCCGGCTGCAAATTAGGACTTAAACAACTGCAACAACAAAAATACACAAAGTATCTTTGCTCTTGTTTTCATTTTTTTTATTTTTTTGTATTGAAATTTTGACCAAGACCGACATGAAGACAGAATGATGCCTGATCATGAAGAATAACAAACCCCATCCACCATATTCCTGGTAATCGCTCCTTGATTATCACAATATCTAACAGTAATGACTTTTTCATGTTGAAAAGGCAATGAAGCCAATTTAGTCCATTTCACTTATCTCTATGTAATCAGCCATCCAACGAGTCTTCATTCGAGATTATTACCTGACCATCTTCATTTATTTTTCACCACATTTCTTAATTGTGTAAAGGCCTGCATAAGTAGAAGGGGCTTATAATGGCGCAAAATAACAGCTGTGTAGATAATTAGGGGAACAAATTGTCATTCTGCACTGGTACAACGTGTTCCTTGTAATGATGTAAAGTGAAATCCCCCGTGTCGCTCTTAACGAAAGCATAGACAGTATCGGGAAAAGTGGCATCTCCAAGCAACCTAGCTTCACCTACATGCACATCTAGTGGTGTCCTAAAGCAGGCGAGGTCTGACTACACTCTAATACTCTCATTATATGCTCCATTTTTTGTTCAAAGTAATAGTCTACCGATCTACTGTAGACACAGTAGAGATGTATTGATGGGATTGTGGGTTGGCTTTTCCACAATAGATAATATCCAAAACGGATGTTCTTCATTAATGGCTCCATCTTGAGACAGATACACCTATCTGATTGAAATAAGAGGGACAACAAATTGGTCACAATCTGACTGTGACACAAGGCAAAATCTTGAGAGACATGGTGAAGGTGAAATGGTGAGTAGGTTAAGTCTAATGTGGCCATGTATACCTAACCTTAGTATGTAGGTACTGGCTTATAGTAGTCTAATGTTGGGAAATTTTATGTATTCTTCGTTTCTGCAGATATTTTGTGAAATTTATATGTAGAGGTACAGACTTCTTCCTAAAATGGAAATTAGAAACTCTGGTTCTGTTCAGTGAGAAGATGTGCCACAAAAGCCACATGTATTGAGCAAGCACCAAAGTGTTTGTGTGCTCAAGTAGAGCGATGACACCCGAGCACCCGAGCACTAGTTCAGCTTAGGAGTCCCTGCTCTGACTACATATATAGCTATGTCTATATATGTCGGGATTCGAACTCATGGCCTTCTGTATTAGAGGCAAGGCACCTAACCACTCAGCTATAATAGCTGCATAGCCAGTTACTTTAAAAAAAAAATTTTATATGAGCCTTCTACTGTACTGTACTTCTATTGAGACCTATACAGTAGAAGTCTCATATTTTATTTTTTTAGTGACTGGCTATGTAGCTATATAGTGTAGTGGTAAAAGTTCTGGGCTGTGATGCAGGAGCTGTGAGTTTAAATCCCGTCACAAACTTTTTCAGAAATAGAAGTTAAATTAGATTTATATATTTTACTTTTTTTTTTAGTAATTGAAAAAAATGTATGGCACAAAATAAATGTGCAATTACAAAAAAATATATATATATGTGGGAAACTACTACTGATGTTTTAGCCATAATATATTTATATATATCATAATATATTATATATTCTACATATATATATATAATCTGTAAATATATTATGGCTAAAAACTTTATATATATATATATATATATATATATATATATATATATATATGTTTAAATTAAGTTTAGCCTCTATTTCTGAAAAAGTTTGTGACAGAACTCATAGCTTCTGCATCACAGCCCAGAACTTTAATCTCTACACTATATATGTGCATAGCCAGTCACAAAAAAAATAAATAAATATGAGCCTTCTACTGTATAGGTCTCAGTAGAAGTACAGTACAGTAGAAGTCTCATATTTATTTATTTATTTTTAAGTAACTGGCTATGCAGCTATTATAGCTGAGTGCCTTGCCTCTAATGCAAAAGGTTGTGAGTTCGAATCCCAGCAGAAACATTTCTGAAATACAGGCTAAATTAGATTTAAATACACTGGATGTCCCCAAGCACTGACTCCATATATGGATATAGCTCTATATGGAGTCAGAGTAGGGACTTCTAAGCCGCGGACTTGGACTCACACTGAGGGATTCCCTCACTGTATAGCGATCTTCTGCATAGAAATAAGAGGCTAAGTTAGATTTAAATACACTGACTCGAGCATCGCGCTCGAGCACACGTGATATTCGGCTGAACTCCGCGATGTGCCGAGCATAGCAAAGCTTGAGCCGAACTGCTGTTCGGCCGAGCATGCTCGCTCAACACTAGTGATGATAACATCATATTGACCAGAGATCAGCGAATTTCTTAAAATTTGATTTGGGTCTGATTTGCCAAAATCAGTTGTGTGATTCAGTTGAGGTCTGAATCGATTCCAGCCAAATCAAAAGTGCTTGGATTCTCTCCTTCATCCTCTCCCTCTCGAAAAATTCTTTCAAATCGAATCACCAAAAATTCAGATTCTATATGATCCAAATTTTACCAACAATATCACATACATTAAAATGAATGTATATGGTACCTATTTATATGAGGATACACTGACGAGCAAAAGGGTAACAATATTTTGAACTTTTGATTCCAGGCTCCATATCTCACTATCCACTATAGCTTCGAACGTGAGATTGGAAACGGGTGATTTGGAGCGATGAGACAAAACTCAATAGACTGGGCTCTGGAAGAAACAAGGGAAAAGGAGGCTAAAGGATTGAGAAACTGAAGGAATTGTCAAGTTCGGTGGTGGAAGCCTGATGATATGGGGTTGCTTCACAGCCAATGGCATCGGATACTTGACTAGGATTCAGGGTGGTCTCAATGCTGAGCTATATGTGAGTGTACTACAAGATGAGTTACTTCATACACTTGGCCAAGAAAATTGCTAAATTGCATCATGTGAGTGCCATGACAGTTGGAAGAATACAAAATGAAGACTCGCTCATCTTCCACCATTCTCAGTACTAGAATTAACTCCATCTGCCTTCCTAATACTAACCCTTGGCTATCCTGATCTACACTTCTTTATTTTTCATCACAATGGTAACCACTCCAAGGGCTATGAGCTGAGGATTCAGGTTAGAGGCAATTATCAAATATCCCCCATATAGGTGACAATTACTAGCTCAGTGCGGGTCTGACAGCTGGGACATCAACCAATTGCCAGAAAGGGGCACTCTGGTCCCCCAATCCTCATACCTGACTGTATCCAAAAGGAGCTTGGATGGAGCAGCAGTTGAATACACACCCTGCCATGCCATTCAAAGTCTATGGCACTGACAAAGATATCTGACCAATGGGAACCCCCACCGATCTAGTAGTTATGAAATATCCAGTGAATAAGTGCTTTTGGCAAGTGTCTGCACTTTACAGCATTGCTGTGCTGCAACAGGTTCATGTTAAAGTGAGTTTGTCACCAGGACATTCACAGTTAAACCAGGCACAATGTCTTTTTTAGGGCTAGCTCAGCTGAATGTAAAGATGTTTTAAACTTAGCGATCTGTTGTTTATTCTGGTTCAAAAAAGCTCTTTTAATCCACATGTCAATGAGCAGTTAAGTGCACCAAGGGTGGGCTCAAGGAACTCTGTGCACCTTTGCTGCTCCTGCTTCCTTTGCCAGTTCCTCTCTTTACTTTTTGATTGACAGGGTGAGATGACTATGCAGGAACTTGACACTGTCAATGAATGAGAAAGAGTGACCGGCCGAGGAAGGAGCAAGGGTGCACAGAGCAACTTGGGCCTGCCCTTGGTGCACTTAACTGCTCATTTGCATATAGATTAAAAGTACTATTTCTGCAGAATGAAGCAACGGATCACTTATTGAAAGGTGTCATCATATTTAGCTAAGATAGCCCTACGAAGCTTCTTACCTGGTGTAACAGTGACCTTCCTTAAAAGGGTTATCCGAGACTAAAAAATGTCCTCCATATGCCCGGGACCCCTCACAATGAATATACTTACCTTGTTCCCTGCACCGCCGTTGCTGCTTCTCGCTGTGCATGGATGAAAACATCTAGTGTCGGAGGGGGGGGGAGAAGTCAACGGCAGGCGGTGATGGGGACGAGCCTCCCTAATATCGCCCGTGATGCTCGGGGGATTTGTGTCACAACTACAGCTGAGAAGCTCTGACAGGAGCTTTCCAGATCCTCCTCCTTGAGTTTCTTTGTTTTGGTTAAGTTCCTCATCTCGTTAGTCTATCTCAGCTGTCATGCAGTTGGACTGATTGCTTCCCTTTAAGTTCCTCCCCATGATGCATTAGGTTGCGGCTTATACAACTTCCTGGAGTGTGTGTGCATGCTGTTTCTATTCCTCAGTCCTCTGCAAGATAAGTGCTGTTCCTTTATTTGTGATTTTCTGTCTGCTGGATTTTCAGGTGACCCTGACTCCCTCCGTGTCTTGTGTAGGGAGCCGGTGGTCGTGTCCCCTCACTATTGTAGGGTCTTCAGGTATTAGATAGCCGAGGTACGTGGATATGCGCCCATCCACCTTTGGGGTGTTCGCATAGGCTGAGCAATTAGGGAGAGTGGCAGGTCTCATGTAGGGGTCTCCCTTTTGTTCCTTAGTTGTGGATCCAGTGAGTCATTGATTATATTGCATTGTATTGTTTCCTGTACACCATCCGTGACAATTTGTCCCTATCTGCCATTGGCTGCTCCCCACGACACTGAATGTTTTCATCTGTGCACCGGCAGAAGCAGCAGCGGCAGTGCGAGGACCAGGAGCGGGGAGCCAGGTAAGTAGCATTTTTTAGTCTTGGATAAGCCCTTTAAGGGTATATTAAACACCCCAATCAGGCAGACGATTGTTGGGAGAGAAGCTATGCCATCACTCGTCCACATGCTGGCAGGAGATGGTAATTAGACAGCACGATCTGACGTCGGCAAATCCTGATCTTTCATCGTTGCCCGATGAATAAACGTTTGCTCGTTCATTATGCAAATCGGCGGCAGTATTAAACAGTGAGATGATCGCTAACAGGTGCAGACTGGGAACTTAAAATGGCCCTGGAAAAAATACTAAAAGTGGCCCATCTTTGTAGTGGAGTCCAAATTGATGGAAAGCAGGGACAGCTATATCATATTGTGGCACATTATACCGCCCCAACAGAGCCAAATACCACAGTCCATCACAAAATACCGCCAGCAGCTCAAAATACATCCCCAAAAACTTCCAGTGGCCGGCCGTGAGAAGGGCTCAGGCGGTCCCCTGGGCATCGGCCCACCGGGAAATTTCCTTGTAAGGTCTATGGCCAATCCGCCCCTGGTTGGCGATCTTTAGGCAGAAAATCTGCCCATGTAATACACCGTTTAGAGTGGTTTCCCTTTATAATAGCAGCACTGGAATATTACGGTAGGTTGACTCATTGAGTCGTAGGCTTCTTTAATTGAGTTTTCCTGTATGAACTGTATGGATTGAATCACAATACTCAAGTGATATTTCTTTTTATTCTGCATTAGGAGACAGAAGCAGCAGAGGGGAACGAGGAAGCTTGTCGTCTCCAGCAAGTGATCCCTTCTTTGTCCTAATCACTGTTTTTTTGCCTCTGATCATCTTTGCGTATTCAGAGAGCAGTTAATATTTAAGCAATCATGAATGCTCCATTGCATATATCAAAACAGCTCGCATCCTCTGCCGGGCCCGGCGCCGCACATGAATTCTAATGTAGCTCGCCTTTATTTAAACAAAATTAGCTTCTGTGTTCAATGCCAAGGGTTGTTTACAAATCATTGCTTTCTTCAATAATGCCACACGTAGCAATACAACAGCCAGAAAGATAATGCATTTTTAAGCATATGCAATTACCATAAAGACATTAGCACTGGAGCTGCTACTTGACAGACTTAATACATACTTTCTAGGCTGCATCTACGAGGCTGTCACAAAAGAGAGAAAAAAAAAAGGAAAATGGATGAGGGAGAGAGAGACAGGGCGGAAAATATTCTAGAAGATCTTTCATGACTGGCGCTGACAATGGTTCAACAAGATGCAATTTATCACTGGAAGACGTCTTTATGGAAAGCTTCTTCTTCCTTGGGGCTCGTTCCAAATTTTTAAAATTCAGTCTTGGTTTAGGAGTCAACGAAGCAAGAGGAAACTGCGAATTAGCAGCGAGTGTCCGTCGTGCAACGCTCCGCGTTAGGATCACAGCGAAAGACTTTGCCTCATAATGGCGGTTAACTAGGTGACTCTTGCTCTTCGAGTCAAGAGCAGCCAATCAATATCTCATAATCTCCTTGCAGGCCTGAGGATCTCGCTTGACCTGACGTTCAATTTATATGCGCATATAATAGCGGTACGGAGAGTCATCATCGATCATACAGATATAGAGATGGACAGGCTTAGGTCGTGCATTTGATAGGGGTGAGATGACTTATAGAATTCACACATCCAATAGTCTGATTACAAATGTGGGTGACACAATAATGATACCATAAGGGCAGGTTGGTATTTTCACCCAATATTTTTTTTACTCGGAAACAGTAACTGTTAGATACAGTGTCATGTACTTACCTATCCGTGCTCCGGTGACGATCCCAGCCTCTCTGTTGCGGTGCATTTGGGGCCGTTCCATTGCTGTGGCCATCAGCCCTGCTGACAGTCAGGCTGGGCAGACTATCAGGGAGCTGTCACGGTCTCTCCCATGACAGGGGTCAGAAGATCTAAGAGACTGGCTGCACCTGATGTGATCTGACAGCCACTTTGGTTTCACTTGTTTCTGTGTTGTTGCTGGGTATTACCACACCTCTTGTCTCAGGTGTAGCTTAAGTGGTCATTACAACTCCTCTATTTAATCTGGTCTCACCCATAATGCTATGCGGTTCATAGCTCCTTTTTGGTTATGGAAGTGCTGGTGTTGGTTCTCCTCTGACTTCCTGCTCGTCTGCATACTTCAGAGTTAAGTGTCTTTTCCTATTTCTTGTTTGTGGTGTTCCCCTATATTTTGGTTTTAGGACTGATGAAGTCTTCGGTTCCTTCAGCTGGGAAGGAACAGAACTTCTTTGTCCTGACACTATTTCCAGGGCCCTTAAGGGTCAGATAGGGCTCTAGGTTCCTGCATATGAACATTCCTACCATCAAGGTCTGTTCATACTGATAGTAGTCAGGGCTGGGTTTAGGGATTCACTAGGTGGTGAGCTTTCCCCTTTCCCTAGTTTCCAGGCCTAATACCTTTTCCCTTCCCTCTTGTGTTCGGTGAGGAGTTTACTACCCACACCGCGCCGTGACAGAAGCATGGCCAATCAGGCTCATATGCTTCCTGTCAGTGGGAGATTTACCCTCTGTACCCTATTTTGTTTAGGTCCCATCATCCAGTTGGGGGCCATTGTTAAGGGTGAATCATCCAAGTAGGTAGGGACAGTGATTAGACGGAGACTAGAAGTTGCACTGTTCTCTACCTACAAAATTTAGCAGCAGTCTCCAACCTGAGGGTCTCCAATTACTGCAAAACGACGGACCCTGACTGATAGGAGAAGCAGTTGCAACAGATGGAGAAGACGACCTAAGGTAAGAGGAAGCCTAAATAGTGGAGAGTACATAACTTGCTTAATTTGCCATCAACAGGTCTAGAAATTTGGGTAAAGAAGTTTGTAGACAAAATGTAATTTGTGATGTGAAACCATCAGAGCAGCTTCTTCGAGAAACAGGATAGAAGCTGCAGAAATTCTAAGCAAGAAAGGAGAGTCTTCACATAAGAGAGGACATTAGGCCAGAAGGTCGTAGGACGTCAGAAGATGGAATATAAAGAGCTTAGGTTCAGGGGGAACGGACCATGATTTATTGATATGAGGCAGAATAGCACAGATGATGTATATGAATAAGGAAGATAATGACAGCAAGGAGCAAAAAGGAGATGAGGAAAGGTAACTACAAGGAACCTTCTGACACCTCACCCCAAACATAGCAGCGGCTCCGAAGGAGCTAAGAGACTATTAATATTAATGGCAAGGCCCAGCATCAGTAAGGGGGGCATAAATGGTGAAAATAACAGATACAAGGAATATAATATTGTCCTTCGTTACTTAAAGGGGTTGTCCCACAAAAAATATTCTGTAGTTTTCAAACCAGCATCTGGATCTAAATACTTCTGTCAGTTGCATGCCTAGGGTGTTTGGCACCCGCGGCGGGTCCTTTCTCTGTCACCTCCCCCCCCCCCAATACCCAATACTTGACCACATACCTCTTACATCCAGAGACATCTCCTGTCATGTAGACCTTCTCTTTCCTTCTTCTCCTCCGTTAGACCAACATGAAAAATTATTTCAGCCGCATCTCGTCTCTACAGAATTTGTAACAAAGACACGTTAGATTTCTCAATTTCTACATAACCCCCCCATCCTGGTGTCCCCACAGTGTCATCCTGCTGCCACCCCCAATACTGTGCCCGTTGTGCCCTCCAATGTCCCAGGTACTATACTGCTGAAAAAATAGTGACCCCAGTAGACATAATTGGGGTCATTTATCAAACTGGTGTAAAGTAGAACTGGATTTCCAAAAGAGCTGTCAAATATGAAAGGAGGAATCTGATTGGCTGCTATGGGCAACTAAGCCAGTTCTACTTTACACCAGTTTGATAAATTACCCCAAATGTCCCTATATTGTCCACAGCAGCTATAATGTCCCCTAGAGACCCCAGTAATAATAACATCCTATATTGTGCTCCAGGCAATAATCCCTGTATAGTGTCCCCAGAAGTAATAGAATTGCCCCTACAGTGCTTCCCCAATAGCAACGCCCCCATATAGTAATTTCCCCCCATTACCCCATATAGTAATTTGCCTCCACATAGTAATCCCTCCCATAATAATTTCCCCCCACACAGTAATTTTCCCCCATATTGTATGTCCCCCGATGTACATGTCCTCCTGTATGTTCCCTGATGTGCATGTCCTCCTGTGTGTCCCCCAATGTACATGTCCTCCTGTATGTCCCCTGATGTAGATGTCCTCCTGTATGTCCCCTGATGTACATGTCCTCCTGTGTGTCCCCCTCATGTCCCCCAAAGTTGGCACATAAAATAGAAAAAAAAACTAAAAGCGAAATACTCACCTATGTCCAGGCGCGCGATGGCAAGCGCGCACACTTCACTGTGCTGCGTCCCGACACAGGCGCGCGCGATGACGTCATCACGCACGCCTGCGATGGTATTTCACTACCGCATAGGCCTCAGGCCTACTAGGCCTATGGCGGTGATTGGCAGCAGGGCAGAAAACTATGTGCTTCCGTGCCCCACCGCAGTGTGTGGGCGTCAGCGCTCCAGCAATGAGCGCTTCCATCTGTACAGGGAGTGCAGAATTATTAGGCAAGTTGTATTTTTGAGGATTAATTTTATTATTGAACAACAACCATGTTCTCAATGAACCCAAAAAACTCATTAATATCAAAGCTGAATATTTTTGGAAGTAGTTTTTAGTTTGTTTTTAGTTTTAGCTATTTTAGGGGGATATCTGTGTGTGCAGGTGACTATTACTGCGCATAATTATTAGGCAACTTAACAAAAAACAAATATATACCCATTTCAATTATTTATTTTTACCAGTGAAACCAATATAACATCTCAACATTCACAAATATACATTTCTGACATTCAAAAACAAAACAAAAACAAATCAGTGACCATGATAGCCACCTTTCTTTGCAAGGACACTCAAAAGCCTGCCATCCATGGATTCTGTCAGTGTTTTGATCTGTTCACCATCAACATTGCGTGCAGCAGCAACCACAGCCTCCCAGACACTGTTCAGAGAGGTGTACTGTTTTCCCTCCTTGTAAATCTCACATTTGATGATGGACCACAGGTTCTCAATGGGGTTCAGATCAGGTGAACAAGGAGGCCATGTCATTAGATTTTCTTCTTTTATACCCTTTCTTGCCAGCCACGCTGTGGAGTACTTGGACGCGTGTGATGGAGCATTGTCCTGCATGAAAATCATGTTTTTCTTGAAGGATGCAGACTTCTTCCTGTACCACTGCTTGAAGAAGGTGTCTTCCAGAAACTGGCAGTAGGACTGGGAGTTGAGCTTGACTCCATCCTCAACCCGAAAAGGCCCCACAAGCTCATCTTTGATGATACCAGCCCAAACCAGTACTCCACCTCCACCTTGCTGGCGTCTGAGTCGGACTGGAGCTCTCTGCCCTTTACCAATCCAGCCACGGGCCCATCCATCTGGCCCATCAAGACTCACTCTCATTTCATCAGTCCATAAAACCTTAGAAAAATCAGTCTTGAGATATTTCTTGGCCCAGTCTTGACGTTTCAGCTTGTGTGTCTTGTTCAGTGGTGGTCGTCTTTCAGCCTTTCTTACCTCGGCCATGTCTCTGAGTATTGCACACCTTGTGCTTTTGGGCACTCCAGTGATGTTGCAGCTCTGAAATATGGCCAAACTGGTGGCAAGTGGCATCTTGGCAGCTGCACGCTTGACTTTTCTCAGTTCATGGGCAGTTATTTTGCGCCTTGGTTTTTCCACACGCTTCTTGCGACCCTGTTGACTATTTTGAATGAAACGCTTGATTGTTCGATGATCACGCTTCAGAAGCTTTGCAATTTTAAGAGTGCTGCATCCCTCTGCAAGATATCTCACTATTTTTGACTTTTCTGAGCCTGTCAAGTCCTTCTTTTGACCCATTTTGCCAAAGGAAAGGAAGTTGCCTAATAATTATGCACACCTAATATAGGGTGTTGATGTCATTAGACCACACCCCTTCTCATTACAGAGATGCACATCACCTAATATGCTTAATTGGTAGTAGGCTTTCGAGCCTATACAGCTTGGAGTAAGACAACATGCATAAAGAGGATGATGTGGTCAAAATACTCATTTGCCTAATAATTCTGCACGCAGTGTATTGATGGAAGCGCTTATTTCTTCTGGCACCCCCCTGATAGCCGGGGCCCCCCCCCAGGCACGCCACTTATGTTTGTAATTGCATGTAATTAAAAATGTATTATAGCAACTGATTTATTCAATGAATCCCCTCCTTATATTATGACACAACCCTGTGCTCACTCATACGACCCCAGCTGACATGCTGTTGTCTATTAAAGGGGGTGTCTGGTTCCAGGAGGAAAATAGACAGCCCTTGGGATCAGCAATAAAGAACTAGTAATTACCTGACAGATCCTGCACCCCCGCTCTGGTTCTCCACATGACCTCTGCAGCCAGTCATTGGCTTCTTTGGATGCACCTCTGAGGCCAATAATTGGATACAGCAGTTACTCGACGTGACTTTACCGCTGCAGTCTCGCCTTTCAGATGATGCATCCACATATTAGCATCTGACAAGTGGATATGAAAAATTTTCCATTAATAAACGATGGCGTCCAAAAACTTTAATAATTATTTAGTAATTATAAGAAAATGAAGAATAAAGAAAAAAACAACCACTTACCACCAGAAACACGATAGCAAAACCATACGATATGTGCTGCTTTTTTTTAATTTTTTTTTCCTGATTTCTGGGAAAGATTCCAAATGGCATAATGTGCAGGAAGTTCAACAATTAGGAGAGCAAAATGTAAAATAAAAATAAAAATTATGAAAAAATATAATATCCCCCCAGCCGTACTCCGAGACGTTTCTGTGGATTGTTCACTGCAGAAGCTGTGTCGCAGCACAATGCAATGTATGCCGCCCCTGCCGAGGAGCCAGAAAGTCAGAACAGCCTTTTGTTTGCCTACATAACAAACCTTTCGGTAATTTGAGGCATTAGTACACTAAAATTAGCCCGGTAGGAAGAGGGAATTTTTTACCAGCCTCCTGCTTTAATTACAGCAATCTGACTGCTTGTTAAACAAGATGCATTTCCAATAAAATCAGCAAACAAAGTGAGGATAACCCTGCACCCCCAAAGGGTAGATAGAGGGGATAATAGCAGAATAGTGAGTGCAGCTCTGGAGTATAATACAGGATGTAACCCAGGATCAGTGCAGGATAAGTAATGTAATGTATGTACACAGTGACTCTACCAGTAGAATAGTGAGTGCTGCTCTGGAGTATAATACAGGAAGTAACTCAGGATCAGTACAGGATATGTAATGTATGGACACAGTGACTGCACCAGCAGAATAGTGAGTGCAGCTCTGGAGTATAATACAGGAGGTAACTCAGGATCAGTACAGAATAAGGCCTCTTTCACACTTGCGTTGTCCGGATCCGGCGTGCACTCCATTTGCCGGAGGTGCCCGCCGGATCCGTAACACCACAAGTGAACTGAAAGCATTTGAAGACTGATCAGTCTTCCAAATGCGTTCAGTGTTACTATGGCAGCCAGGACGCTATTAAAGTCCTGGTTGCCATAGTAGGAGCAGGGAGCGGGGCAGCGGTATACTTACAGTGCGTGCGGCTCCCGGGGCGCTCCAGAATGACGTCAGAGCGCCCCATGCGCATGGATGACGTGCCATGCGATCACATGATCCATGCGCGTGGGGCGCCCTGACGTCACTCTGAAGCGCCCCGGGAGCCGCATGGATGGTAAGTATACTGCTCCCCCGCTCCCCACTACACTTTACCATGGCTGCCAGGACTTTAGCGTCCTGGCAGCCATGGTAACCATTCAGAAAAAGCTAAACGTCAGATTCGGCAATGCGCCGAAACGACGTTTAGCTTAAGGCCGGATCCGGATCAATGCCTTTTAATGGGCATTAATTCCGGATCCGGCCTTGCGGCAAGTGTTCAGGATTTTTGGCCTGAGCAAAAAGCGCAGCATGCTGCGGTATTCTCTCCGGCCAAAAAACGTTCCGGTCCAGAACTGAAGACATCCTGATGCATCCTGAACGGATTTCTCTCCATTCAGAATGCATTAGGATAAAACTGATCAGGATTCTTCCGGCATAGAGCCCCGACGACGGAACTCTATGCCAGAAGAAAAGAACGCAAGTGTGAAAGGGCCCTAAGTAATGTATGTACACAGTGACGGCACCAGCAGAATAGTGAGTGCAGCTCTGGAGTATAATTGAGGATGTAACTCAGGATCAGTACAGGATAAGTAATGTATGTACACAGTGACGGCACCAGCAGAATAGTGAGTGCAGCTCTGGGGTATAATACAGGATGTAACTCAGGATCAGTACAGGATAAGTAATGTATGTACACAGTGACTGCACCAGCAGAATAGTGAGTGCAGCTCTGGAGTATAATACAGGATGTAACTCAGGATCAGTACAGGATAAGTAATGTATGTACACAGTGACTGCACCAGCAGAATAGTGAGTGCAGCTCTGGAGTATAATACAGGATATAACTCAGGATCAGTACAGGATAAGTAATGTATGTACACAGTGACGGCACCAGCAGAATAGTGAGTGCAGCTCTGGAGTATAATTGAGGATGTAACTCAGGATCAGTACAGGATAAGTAATGTATGTACACAGTGACGGCACCAGCAGAATAGTGAGTGCAGCTCTGGGGTAGAATACAGGATATAACTCAGGATCAGTACAGGATAAGTAATGTATGTACACAGTGACTGCACCAGCAGAATAGTGAGTGCAGCTCTGGAGTATAATATAGGATGTAACTCAGGATCAGTACAGGATAAGTAATGTATGTACACAGTGACTGCACCAGCAGAATAGTGAGTGCAGCTCTGGAGTATAATACAGGATGTAGCTCAGGATCAGTACAGGATAAGTAATGTAATGTATGTACACAGTGACTCCACCAGCAGAATAGTGAATGCAGCTCTGGAGTATAATTGAGGATGTAACTCAGGATCAGTACAGGATAAGTAATGTATGTACACAGTGACGGCACCAGCAGAATAGTGAGTGCAGCTCTGGGGTATAATACAGGATATAACTCAGGATCAGTACAGGATAAGTAATGTATGTACACAGTGACTGCACCAGCAGAATAGTGAGTGCAGCTCTGGAGTATAATATAGGATGTAACTCAGGATCAGTACAGGATAAGTAATGTATGTACACAGTAACTGCACCAGCAGAATAGTGAGTGCAGCTCTGGAGTATAATACAGGATGTAGCTCAGGATCAGTACAGGATAAGTAATGTAATGTATGTACACAGTGACTCCACCAGCAGAATAGTGAGTGCAGCTCTGGAGTATAATACAGGATGTAGCTCAGGATCAGTACAGGATAAGTAATGTAGTGTATGTACACAGTGACTGCCCCAGCAGAATAGTGAGCGCAGCTCTGGAGTATAATACAGGATGTTACTCAGGATCAGTACAGGATAAGTAATGTATGTACACAGTGACTGCACCAGCAGAATAGTGAATGCAGCTCTGGAGTATAATACAGGATGTAACTCAGGATCAGTACAGGATAAGCAATGTATGTACACAGTGACTCCACCAGCAGAATAGTGAGTGCAGCTCTGGAGTATAATACACAATGTAACTCAGGATCAGTACAGGAAAAGTAATGTAATGTATGTACACAGTGACTGCACCAGCAGAATGTGCACAAATCTAACATTTACCCATGTAATATATTTTAACTATTTTGAAATATGTTGGTTCATATTGCATTTTATATTGATTACATGACACCTTATCAGATTCAGAGCTGCATTCATAATTCTGTGGCGTCATTGAGTTTTTTTTTTACCCATCACTATCAGTTTTTATCTAATAACTGAACTGTAATTACACCCTTGGCCTCTGAGCTGCCGTAATGCATTTGGACCAAAATAGTATAACACAAGCCGCTTTGCAGCTCTGGATGTGAATGTAGTAAAAACAAACATCAAGTAGCAGAAAGAGTAAATTGACTGAAGTCGGTGGATTTCTAACCGACATATCAGAGGGGGAATCAGGCAACAGAGCTCTTTATGATCTTTAAGTTATTGCTAGTGTTGAGCGAATTGAAGTATCCGAAGTGGACTTCAATCCGAACTTCAGGGAAAATTAGATTTGCCGCGAAGCCGAATTTCCCCCGTGCATTGTGGCAATGAATCAATTTGGCCTGAAATGGCGGTAAAAAAAATTGATACTTCCTTCATCCATTTGATGAGGCCGCGGCAGCCAAAAATGTCGTGATCGGTGAGGTATGACGTCACCACGCCAGCCAGCGACTCCGGTACCGGATCTTCAATCAACCTCTATGCGCTCAAATGGATAAGGTGAGTATTATTATTTATTTTTTTACCAATTAACCCCTTAAAGCCCTATTTTTTTTCTCAGATGCTCAGTGCTGAACGCGACATCTGAGGGGTTCAAAGACAGAGAGCGGCGCAAATGCCGTTCGCCGTCATTGCGTCCGCTACTTACAAAGAAACGCGCTTCGTGAGGAAGTAATTTGTCAAGAAGCTAATTTATTTGTGAGATTTGCTGAAACAGCCGAATCTTTTTTTAAGTAACTTTTGTCTCATCTCTGGTTATTGAATGGGCCCTTTAAGAATATTAATCCTAAGTGCAGATTCGGAACTTTAGAACATCAGGCCTGGATTCAGGTGAGAGAACATGCCGGGGTCGGCATGCATGTGTGATCGTACAATAGCCAGATGTCATTACATTTCCTCATAGGGAAAGTGGGAAGCAAGTTCCACGTCGCCTCCTGCTCCCCCGTTGTTGACGCGGTGCGGTGTCGGACATATGAAGGGTATTGCTGGAGTCTCGCTAGTGCAGTTCACTTTGACAAAGCCGCTCGTCAAGAAGGTCATCACAAACTTTCTGCCATTTGTGGCCCTGAAGCAAAGCTTGTTACACGGCAAAACACAATAGAAGATGACACGGTGGCATAAAGCTGACAAACGCCTCACCTATACAGGCAGTAAGCAAGGTCCTTCAAGTCAAACCTTATCTGTGCCCTTTACTGTTCCTCCAAGAAAAGAGCGCTCCTCTGAAGGTGCACAACGCATCTAAATTTATATCACATTATGTGAGGGAAGATGGAAAAACAATTATAAAATAAAACTAATTGCAGTCCCATGGGGGCCATACACAATATAGTATGACAGCATTATACCGAGCCTGAATAATACCACCATAGAGAGCCTGGATACTACCACCATACAGAGCCTGAATACTACCACCATACAGAGCCTGAATACTACCACCATACAGAGCCTGAATACTACCACCATACAGAGCCTGAATACTACCACCATACAGAGCCTGAATACTACCACCATATAGAGTCTGGATACTACGACCATACAGAGCCTGAATAATACCACCATACAGAGTCTGGATACTACCACCATACAGAGCCTGAATAATACCACCATACAGAGCCTCAAAACTAATACCGTACTGAGACTCAATACTTATACCGTACAGAGCCTCATTACTACCACCATACATAGTCTGGATACTACCACCATACAGAGCCTGAATACTACCACCATACAGAGTCTGGATACTACCACCATACAGAGCCTGAATAATACCACCATACAGAGCCTGAATAATACCACCATACCGAGCCTCAATAATACCACCATACAGAGCCTGAATACGACCACCATACAGAGCCTGAATAATACCACCATACAGAGCCTGAATACTACCACCATACAGAGTCTGGATACTACCACCATACAGAACCTGAATAATACAACCATACAGAGCCTGAATACTACCACCATACAGAGCCTGAATACTACCACCATACAGAGCCTCAATACTAATACCGTACAGAGCCTCAATACTAATACCGTACAGGGCCCTCAATACTACCGTCATACAGAGACTCAATAATACCACCATACAGAGCCTCAATACTAATACTGTACGTGCCGCTATTCTTCTGCTCTCTGATTTATGATTATTTGGATTGTCTATTTAAGCTGAGGACCGCCGATATTACCGCATGACTGTTTGTAGGAGTACTAATCCTGCTGGACAGTAAATCACATTGAGCAGTGCCGACTGCGTTTCTTCATTTTATGGACTAATACCGTACAGAGCCATCAATACTACCACCATACAGAGCCTCAATACTAATACTGTACAGAGCCCGTAATACTACCACCATACAGAACCCTCAATACTAATACCGTACAGAGCCTCAATACTAATACCGTACAGAGTCTCAATACTAATACTGTACAGAGTCTCAATACTAATACTGTACAGAGCCTCAATACAAATACCATACAGAGCCTCAATACTAATACTGTACAGAGTCTCAATACTAATACCGTACAGAGCCTCAATACTACCGCCATACAGAGCCTCAATATTAATACTGTACAGAGTCTCAATACTAATACTATACAGAGCCTCAATACTAATACCATACAGACCCTCAATACTAATATTGTACAGAGTCTCAATACTACCGCCATACAAAGCCTCAATAATACCACTATACAGAGCCTCAATAATACCATACAGAGCCTCAATACTAATACTGTACAGACCCCTCAATACTACCGTCATACAGAGCCTCAATAATAATACCATACAGAGCCTCAATACTACCGCCATACAGAGCCTCAATAATACCACTATACAGAGCCTCAATACTAATACCGTACAGCGCCCTCAATACTACCGCCATGCAGAGCCTGAATAATACCACTATACAGAGCCTCAATACTAATACCGTACAGCGCCCTCAATACTAATACTGTACAGAGCCTCAATATTACCGCCATACAGAGCCTCAATAATACCACTATACAGAGCCTCAATACTAATACCATACAGAGCCTCAATAATACCACTATACAGAGCCTCAATACTAATACCGTACAGTGCCCTCAATACTAATACTGTACAGAGCCCTCAATACTACAGTCATACAGAGCCTCAATACTAATACCGTACAGAGCCTCAATACTAATACCGTACAGACCCTCAATACTAATACCGTACAGAGCCTCAATACTAATACCGTACAGAGCCTCAATACTAATACCGTACAGAGCCTCAATACTAATACCGTACAGAGCCTCAATACTAATACCATACAGAGCCCTCAATACTAATACCGTAAAGAGCCTCAATACTAATACCGTACAGAGCCTCAATACTAATACCGTACAGAGCCTCAATACTAATACCGTACAGAGCCTCAATACTAATACCATACAGAGTCTCAATACAAATACCGTACAGAGCCTCAATACTAATACCGTACAGAGCCTCAATACTAATACCATACAGAGCCCTCAATACTAATACCGTAAAGAGCCTCAATACTAATACCGTACAGAGCCTCAATACTAATACCGTACAGAGCCTCAATACTAATACCGTACAGAGCCTCAATACTAATACCGTACAGAGCCTCAATACTAATACCGTACAGAGCCTCAATACAAATACCGTACAGAGCCTCAATACGAATACTGTACAGAGCCTCAATACTAATATTATACAGAGCCTCAATACTAATATTATACAGAGCCTCAATACTAATACTGTACAGAGCCTCAATACTAATACCGTACAGCGCCCTCAATACTAATACCGTACAGAGCCTCAATACTAATACCGTACGGAGCCTCAATACTAATACCGTACAGCGCCCTCAATACTAATACTGTACAGAGTCTCAATACTAATACTGTACAGAGTCTCAATACTAATACCGTACAGAGCCTCAATACTAATACCGTACAGAGCCCCTACCAGGCTGTTGGTCTTTCTATCTGTGAATTCAGTGGCCGTTGTGCTGACGGCTCAGGTTCTGTGTAGTTTCTTTTCTGGGCCTGGAACATCTAAGCTGAACCTTTGTTTTCTTCTCTTGTACGTGAAACCTTTCAGATCTGAGCAGAAGTAAAGCTAAAGGTTTGTTGTCTTTGTCTCAGACTGGAAGGGATGGTTCTTTAGCGTCGGCCTCTCGCTCCCTCTTCTGGGTGAGGCCATGAGAGGGTCTCGTCTGTCCGTCATTGTTATTTCATAAATAGTGGATATCATATATCTGGATACCTGGCGGAATGTTCTCGGGTGGATATGGATACAATGTAGCAGACTCAGCGGCCGTTGTCTACTGATAGACCTGCACAGTGCCGGCCGCTCACGGGTTCATGGTCTGAACACAGTCAAATAAGAACCTCATGGACTGAACAGAAGGGGGCACTGGAGGAGCACGCACCCATGTATCATCCTCCTACAACCGCATGCACTGAAGGACAGTGACATATACTGTACCTAACAAAGGGTGTATAGGTTTGCTCATCCTGAGCTCCTGGGATCATCACAAACAGAATGCTAGAACTGCAGTGAAGACTGACACAAGAATTTTCTCCTTAAATTTTGGCTTACACTAATGTATCTAGGAAGGTTCCTACAATTTTGCTCATCCTGAGCTTGCAGGTTCATCGTGAACAGAATTCTAGACCGACACAAACACATGAAGAACCTGTAAGACAATTTCTTATGAAATGACATGGCAAAACAATGGCATACACTATTGTATGTGAGGAGGTTGCTATAGTTTTTCTCATTCTGAGCTTGGGGGTTCGTCATGAATAGAATGCTAGAACTACAGTAAGGACCGACACATAAAGCAGTAAAGGACTGTTCTCTTACAAGTGCATGCAGTACAGTTTTATTTATTCTCCTATATATATATATATAAAAAGGTTCCTATAGTTTGCTCATTCTAAATTCCCTATTTCTTGAACAAAATTCAAGAGCTGCAGTGTTGACTGACACATACCCAGTAATACAGGATCCATGCACTGCAGTACAGATTGATAACTATTCCTAATAATCGGCCTGTCCCCGGCTCTCTGGTACATGAACAGAATGCAGAGGTGGAGCAGTGAGCAAAGCTCTGAAATACTGCAATCAGATGCTGTTTTATATAATATACAGGGTCAGAGGTCAGTGACAACTGTGTGCAGCTGCTGCTGCCGGTACTGGTTGTCACTCAGTATTCTGTATCCAGAATATGGACTCATCAGTGTGAATCACTGTGTGCAGGGAGGTGACATGTGGGGCCCCCGGATCTCCTTCTCCTGTCTGCAGCTTCTCTGTGATTATCCGTCAGCGTCCGGCAGAGAAGTCCTGAGATCCAGACATCTTCGGGATTTAGATGGAAGAAAGAAGGAAGTGGGCCGGAACCGCATGTGGGACTCCATAGCACCAAAACATCCGTCTATCTATCTATTATCTATCTATCTATCTATCTATCTATCTATCTATCTATCTATCTATCTATCTATCTATCTATCTCATATCTATCTATCTATTATCTATCTATCTATCTATCTATTATCTATCTATCTATTATCTATCTATTATCTATCTATCTATCTATCTATCTCATATCTATCTATCTATTATCTATCTATCTATCTATCTATCTATCTATCTCTCTATCTGTTATAATACTGGTGTCTTCGTAAGTGACAGAAAGACATTTGGGACCCCCGGGACTCTTGCCTCGGTGGGACTGCTGTCTCTGCACCTCCTATATAAGCAGTCCCTAGGCCCTGGAGACGCACATACGGCATATACTGGAGCTTCTTTGGCTTTTACAAAGTTAAAAATCTTCTTCAACGGCATCAACATGTAAGATGTTCATGAAGAAGCGGAGTATAATCACTACAAGACGCTGCGCTCCTCTCTAATCTGTCATCAGCAGACAATCACAGAAACCAAGTGTCCAATAAATGCGTCTGCAACTTTATTACAAGACAGAAATGAGAACGGAGGGCGCGGTGGATTCCGACTCTACTTTGGTTTTGATGAGTTTCGCGGCTCCTGATCGTCCGTGCAAATGTTTATTATTCTGTCCTAATGGGAAGTTGTTGCTGCTGCGCGAGGATCCATTTCCCAGAAGATGGTTGTCAGTCTGTGCGCTGCATTTGATTTGAAAATCCTAATCTCCTTCCTCAAAAACAAGACGATGATGATATTTCTTCTCGGATTCGTTTTATTTCATCTGAAGTTTGTCAGACGTCGGGCACGTTCCTCAGAGTTTTCGTCTAGTAAAACGTGTCACATCAGCCTGATATGATGGACCAGAGGATGACGGTGAGAGGCCTGTCTCATCCCAGGGAAGAGAAGATGATGAAACCAAAATGTCAACCTCGAAAGGTCCTGCAGGGACATCACTATAACAATGTTGGCTGTTTGCAAGACTGCAGAACTTGACTTCACCAATAGCAGCTCCAAACTATAGCTCTTGGTTGTCAGATACCTCCAGGAATTCAGTAGAGCAGAATTATGGAACAACCTGACGGTTATCAGACCTTTCGTGCCAAGCTTGTATTAGATTGATAGACAACAAACTCCGACTGATAAACTCATCGATAGACGAAGAGAAAACTGTAAGAAGATGATGAGTCTGGCAATGCAGGAGACAACAGTATGGTGGACAGCGATTAAGGTAGGTGAGAGGAATACAACCGGCAGAACTGACCCTGAACTGCTAAGTCCAACAAGAAGACCACCAAACCAAAAATCACAACAACAATACAGACCGTGGAACCACAAATCCCAGGATGCCCTCAAATAAGACCAATGGACCAGTACTCAAAACTGCACAGAGCTATCACTTTACCCGGAAAAAAGGCCCAGAAACTAAAGGTATTTAAAGGTATATCATAAAATAAAATAAACTCCCAGCAAACACCAGACTGAGAAGGTTGATAACAGAACCAGATTCTTAGTGAGAAGCAGGGAAGAGATCCCTGTTGCTTGTGGCCCCACCCTCTCTTTATGTATCCCCCACCCCCAAGGAGTCAATTGTTACAAGATTTTATTTCCTGGACCCTGCCTGGTTCCCAGAGTATAGCCCCTTCTTTTATGTGGTATCTGATAATTCATACATTCTGATATTTAGGAGATTATTGAGATTTTGTATAATTACTTCTGGAATGCAGGAATTTCACGGCACATATTACATTTCAAATTTCTTCATATTGGAAGCTGCACAGTGCTTGGCAGACAAAACCGGCCCCTGCACGGTGCCTTATACATAATGGTGTTAACCATTTATTCCCTGGGGCCCATGCCATACTCAGACACCCCTCAGTATCAGTTTGAGCTGTGCCCAATAAACAGTTTTGCTACATCTGTACATAATCAATAGAGATTAGTAAAAAAAAAAAGAAAAATTTGATTTGGCAGCTTCACAGAACTTCGTTTAGAAATTCAAATTACCTTCAATTGTATGGAGCAGGCGCAATGACGAGGGGCAGCGATTGTGATGCCGCGTTCAACGCTGATCGAGGCTTCTGAGACTCACATTCAGATGCTCAAGGGTTGATCAGGGGTTACAAAAAAATACATATATACTCACCTCATCCATTGGATCGTGGAGAGGCCCTCTGCTCCAGTGTTGATTGAAGAAAAATGTGCCAAAGGGCCTGCGGAGAGTGTGAAGACATCACCACGTGATCACGGTGGCCACTGATGACATCACCACACGCGCCCAGCCTGATCACGTGGTTCACAGTCACTGCAGGTGCTTTGGCGGGTTTTCTTCATTCAAGACGGGAGCGGACGGCCTCTCCGCAATTCGGTGGATGAGGTGAGTATATATATATATTTTTTTTTCAGCCACCATTTTAGGAAAAATTGATTTGAGGCACAAGGAAATTCGGCTCCGTGGCAAATCAAATTTTTCCTGAAATCTGCATCGAAGTCCACATCGGATACTTTGATTCGCTAATCTCTAATAATCAGGAGCACATATAAAACGGCATGTGAACTTAAAGGGGTCATCCGAGATGTGCCGTGATCATGTGCAGCCGCCACTTCCGGGATCACGACTACCACACACTGGGAACGTGATCCCGACCTGGTATTACAACCTGCAGTGAGGGAGCAAATCTGATTCTCTCACCAAAGTGAGATCTAGACTCACGCATGTGCTGCGGGTTCTAACCCCAGGCTTGGGATCATGTGTCCAACATACGGCATGTGATCATGGAAGTGGCGGCCACACAGCATCATGGCGCATCTCACATAAGTGGTGCTCAATGATAAACCCAGTCCTGCATCAGGGGCGTCGTTAGTTCAAAACATTCGGGGCTGGAGCCCCGGATCTTTTGTCCAGTGCCCCTAAACTGTGTAAAGTAATTTACACTGAAGAGGACAGTATACTACTACAGAGGGATCTGGATAGATTGGAGGCTTGGGCAGATAAGTGGCAGATGAGGTTTAACACTGACAAATGTAAAGTTATGCACATGGGAAGGAATAATGCAAGTCACCCGTACATACTAAATGGTAAAACACTGGGTAACACTGACATGGAAAAGGATCTAGGAATTTTAATAAACAGCAAACTAAGCTACAAAAACCAGTGTCAGGCAGCTGCTGCCAAGGCCAATAAGATAATGGGTTGCATCAGAAGGGGCATAGATGCCCGTGATAAGAACATAGTCCTACCACTTTACAAATCATTAGTCAGACCACACATGGAGTACTGTGTACAGTTCTGGGCTCCTGTGAACAAGGCAGACATAGCAGAGCTGGAGAGGGTCCAGAGGAGGGCAACTAAAGTAATAACTGGAATGGGGCAACTACAGTACCCTGAAAGATTATCAAAATTAGGGTTATTCACTTTAGAAAAAAGGTGACTGAGGGGAGATCTAATTAATATGTATAAATATATCAGGGATCAGTACAGAGATCTCTCCCATCATCTATTTATCCCCAGGACTGTGACTGTGACGAGGGGACATCCTCTGCGTCTGGAGGAAAGAAGTTTTGTACACAAACATAGAAAAGGATTCTTTACGGTAAGAGCAGTGAGACTATGGAACTCTCTCCCTGAGGAGGTGGTGATGGTGAGTACAATAAAGGAATTCAAGAGGGGCCTGGATGTATTTCTGGAGTGTAATAATATTACAGTCTATGGCTACTAGAGAGGGGTCGTTGATCCAGGGAGTTATTCTGATTGCCTGATTGGAGTCGGGAAGGAATTTTTTATTCCCCTAAAGTGGGGAAAATTGGCTTCTACCTCACAGGGTTTTTTTTTGCCTTCCTCTGGATCAACTTGCAGGATAACATGCCGAACTGGATGGACAAATGTCTTTTTTCGGCCTTATGTACTATGTTACTATGAATGCAGGGCCGGTGGGGGCCCCCGGCCCACGGCGCCGCCTCCTAGCTAATTTATTCACTTCACTTGCCTCTGTGTAATCGTCGAGCGAAGTGCGCATGCGCTGTCTTCCAACGCACCTTGTTCGACGGTGCCTCTGCCAGTGCGCCTGAGCGAGATTATACAGAGGCAAGTGAAGTGAATAAATTAGCTAGGCGGCGGCGCTGGGCGGGGAAGGGGATCTGTGGATGACACTTATGGGGGATCCGTGGATGACACTTATGGGGGATCCGTGGATGACACTTATGGGGGATACGTGGATGACTCTTATGGGGGATCTGTGGATGACACTTATGGGGGATCCGTGGATGACACTTATGGGGGATCCGTGGATGACACTTATGGGGGATCCGTGGATGACACTTATGGGAGATCTGTGGATGACACTTATGGGAGATCTGTGGATGACATGTATGGAGGATCTGTGGATGTCACTGATAGGGATCTGTGGATGACACTGATGGGGATCTGTGGATGACACTGATGGGGATCTGTGGATGACACTGATGGGGATCTGTGGATGACACTGATGGGGATCTGTGGATGACACTGTTGGGGATCTGTGGATGACACTATTGGGGATCTGTGGATTGGAAATTGGCAAATGTCGTGCCCATTCACAAGAAAGGTAGTAGGGAGGAATTGAGCAACTATAGACCAGTGAGTCTGACATCAATAGTAGGCAAATTAATGGAAACCCTATTAAAGGATAGGATTGTGGAACATCTAAAATCCCATGGATTGCAAGATGAAAAACAACATGGGTTTACTTCAGGGAGATCATGTCAAACAAATCTTATAGATTTTTTTGACTGGGTGAATAAAATAATAGACGGTGGAGGTGCAGTAGACATCGCATATCTAGATTTTAGTAAGGCTTTTGACACTGTCCCACATAGAAGACTTATCAATAAACTGCAGTCATTGAGCATGGACTCCCATATTGTTGAGTGGATTAGGCAGTGGCTGAGTGACAGACAACAGAGGGTTGTAGTCAATGGAGAACATTCAAAACAAGGTCATGTTACCAGTGGGGTTCCACAGGGATCTGTACTGGGACCGATTTTGTTTAATATCTTCATAAGTGATATTGCAAAAGGCCTCGATGGTAAGGTTTGTCTTTTTGCTGATGACACAAAGATATGTAACAGGGTTGATGTTCCTGGAGGGAAACGCCAAATGGAAAAGGATTTAGGAAAACTAGAAGAATGGTCAGAACTCTGGAAAATGAAATTCAATGTGGATAAGTGCAAGATAATGCACCTGGGGCGTAAAAACCCAAGGGCAGAATATAGAATATTTGACACAGTCCTGACCTCAGTATCTGAGGAAATGGATTTAGGAGTAATTATTTCAGAAGACTTAAAGGTGGGAAGACAATGTAATAGAGCAGCACGAAATGCCAGCAGAATGCTTGGATGTATAGGGAGAGGTATAAGCAGTAGAAAGAGTGAAGTGCTTATGCCGCTGTACAGAACACTGGTGAGACCTCACTTGGAGTATTGTGCGCAGTACTGGAGGCCATATCTCCAGAAGGATATAGATACTCTAGAGAGAGTTCAGAGAAGAGCTACTAAACTAGTACATGGATTGCAGGATAAAACTTACCAGGAAAGGTTAAAGGACCTTAACCCTTTCGTGACCAAGGGTCATTGATGCCCTAATGTCCAGGTCAAAATTTACAAATCTGACATGCGTCACTTTATGTGGTAATAGCTTTGGAACACTTTTACTTATACAAACCATTCTGAGATTGTTTTCTCGTGACATATTGTACTTCATGATAGTCATATATTTGAGTCAATATATTTCACCTTTATTTATGAAAAAATCCAAAATGTACCCAAAATTTTGAAAAATTCACAATTTTACAAATTTCAATTTCTCTGCTTCTAAAACAGAAAGTCATATCTAATAAAATATTTATTACTTAACATTTCCCATATGTCTACTTTATGTTGGCATCATTTTGGAAATGTCATTTTATTTTTTTAGGACGTTAGAAGGCTTAGAAGTTTAGAAGCAATTCTTAAATTTTTTAAGAAAATTTCCAAAACCCACTTTATAAGGACCAGTTCAGGTCTGAAGTCACTTTGTGGGGCCTACATAGTGGATACCCCCATAAATGACCCCATTGCAAAAACTACACCCCTCAAGTTACTCAAAACTGATTTTACAAACTTTTTTAACCCTTTAGGTGTTCCACAAGAATTAAAGGAAAATGGAGATGAAATTTCTAAATTTCACATTTTTGGCAGATTTTCCATTTTATTGCATTTTTTTATTTAACACATTGAGGGTTAACAGCCAAACAAAACTCAATATTTATTACCCTGATTCCGCGGTTTACAGAAACACCCCACATGTGGTCGTAAACTGCTGTACGGGCACACGGCAGGGCGCAGAAGGAAAGGAATGCCATACGGTTTTTGGAAGGCAGATTTTGCTGGATTGGTTTTCTGAACGCCATATGTTTTTTATTTTTCTGCCGATCGTCTTGTGCAAGGGCTCGTTTTTTGCAGAAAGTGTTGAGGTTTTAATTGGTACCATTTTTGGGTACATAGGATTTTTTGATCATTCATTATTACACTTTATATGGCAAGGTGACCAAAAAATTGGCTGTTTTGGAACAGTTTTCATTTATTTATTTTTACAGCGTTCATCTGAGGAGTTAGGTCATGTGATAGTTTTATAGAGAAGATCGTTACGGACGTGGCAATACCTAATATGTATACTTTTTCTTATTTATTTAAGTTTTACACAATAATAGCATTTCTGAAACCAAAAAAATTATGTTTTAGTGTCTCCATAGTCTGAGAGCCATAGCTTTTATATTTTTTGGGCGATTGTCTTAAATAGGGTATCATGTTTTGCGGGATGAGGTGACGGTTTAATTGGTACTATTTTGGGGGTCATAAGCCTTTTTTATCGCTTGCTGTTGCACTATTTGTGATGTAAGGTGACAAAAATAGCTTTTTTTGGCACAGTTTTTTTTATTTTTTTTTAATAGTGTTTATCGGACTGGGTCTATCATGTGATATATTTATAGAGACGGTCGTTACGGACGCGGTGACACCTAATATGTGTATTTTATTTTTTTATTTTTTTTATAGGAAAAGGCAATTTCTTTTTTTAATTTACATTTTTATTTATTTTTCATTTTTATTATTTTCACTTTCCTTTTTTTATCAAGTCCCTCTTGGATCATGAAGATCCAATGGGGCTGATGGCTGTACTATACTTTGCAATGCTCTTGCATTGCAAAGTATAATACTATTAGATGCCCTGTAGGTGGCAGCACCAGATGCCTTTGCCATGGCAACCGGACGCCTTTGCAAAGCGTCCGGTTGCCATGGCAACCATCGGGCGCTGCTATCAGCGCTGCAGCCCCGATGGTTCAGAGAGGGAGCTCCCTCCCTCTATTAACCCCATGGATGCTGCAACCGCAGCATCTATGGGGTTACAGCAGAGTGTCAGCATAGAGCTGACACTCGCTGCTGACGGCAGCGGCTCAGGAATGGAGCCGCCGCCATCACACACAGCGGGGGCACAGGATCGGGGGCACAGGATCGGGGGCAGCGCTGGAATGGGAAGGGGGGGGGTTGTATTGGGGTACGGCTAACCTTGAGGGTGAGGGAGGCTGGGGCAGGAGGGGCGGGAAGACAGCATGGGGCGGACCGCATCAGTATGGATCTACATAAATATGGATCTACTACATAAATATGGATCGGGCGGGGAAACTACTTCATCAGGGGCAGGCGCGCACAGGGGGGTCTTGGAGGAGCACAGATCGGGGGGCACAGGAAGGGGGCACAGATTGGGGGCCACAGAGACACTACCTGATTTCAGGCTGTGATCTGCAGAGCGCAGATCAGAGCCTGAAACCGGCATTTTTTCCACTGCCGCGATCCGATTGGTTAGTCTGCACAGACTAACCAATCGGATCGATTGTCGGCAAGGGGCCACTCTGATTGGTCCCTTGCCGGCATTACTGAACTGTATGCTGTCCGTGACAGCAGCAGTGCGGGGGCAGAAGCTTTAATCCAAGCGCTTTGCAGCGCTTGGATTAAAGAACTGTCTTGACGTTTATAGACGTGATAGCTGCACGGGGCATGTGCAGCTATCACGTATATATACAGATTGCAGTCGGGAAAGGGTTAATATGAATAGCTTGGAAGAAAGAAGAGACAAGGGGGATATGATAGAAACTTTTAAATACATAAAGGGAATCAACTCGGTAAAGGAGGAGAGCATATTTAAAAGAAGAAAAACTACCACAAGAGGACACAGTTTTAAATTAGAGGGGCAAAGGTTTAAAAGTAATATAAGGAAGTATTACTTTACTGAGAGAGTAGTGGATGCATGGAATAGCCTTCCTGCAGAAGTGGTAGCTGCAAATACAGTGAAGGAGTTTAAGCATGCATGGGATAGGCATAAGGCCATCCTTCATATAAGATAGGGCCGGGGGGCTATCCATAGTATTCAGTATATTGGGCAGACTAGATGGGCCAAATGGTTCTTATCTGCCGACACATTCTATGTTTCTATGTTTCTATGGATGACACTGATGGGGATCTGTGGATGACATGTATGGAGGATCTGTGGATGACATGTATGGAGGATCTGTGGATGTCACTGTTAGGGATCTGTGGATGACACTGATGGGGATCTGTGGATGACACTGATGGGGATCTGTGGATGACACTGATGGGGATCTGTGGATGACACTGATGGGGATCTGTGGATGACACTGATGGGGATCTGTGGATGACACTGATAGGGATCTGTGGATGACACTGATGGGGATCTGTGGATGACACTGATGGGGATCTGTGGATGATACTGATGGGGATCTGTGGATGACACTGATGGGAATCTGTGGATGACACTGATGGGGATCTGTGGATGACACTGATGGGGATCTGTGGATGACACTGATGGGGATCTGTGGATGACACTGATGGGGATCTGTGGATGACACTGATGGGGATCTGTGGATGACACTTATGGGGATCTGTGGATGACACTTATGGGGATCTGTGGATGACACTTATGGGGATCTGTGGATGGCACTTATGGGGGATCTGTGGATGACACTTATGGGGATCTGTGGATGACACTTATGGGGGATATGTGGATGACACTTATGGGGGATATGTGGATGACACTTATGGGGGATCTGTGGATGACACTTATGGGGGATCTGTGGATGACACTTATGGGGGATCTGTGGATGACACTTATGGGGGATCTGTGGATGACACTTATGGGGGATCTGTGGATGACACTTATGGGGGATCTGTGGATGACACTTATGGGGGATCTGTGGATGACACTTATGGGGGATCTGTGGATGACACTTATGGGGGATCTGTGGATGACACTTATGGGGGATCTGTGGATGACACATATGGGGGATCTGTGGATGACACTGATGGGTATCTATGGATGACACTGATGGGGATCTATGGATGACACTGATGGGGATCTATGGATGACACTGATGGGGATCTGTGAATGACACTGATGGGGATCTGTGAATGACACTGATGGGGATCTGTGGATGACAATGATGGGGATCTGTGGATGACAATGATGGGGATTTGTGGATGGCACTGTTATGTATGATCTGTGGGGTTGCCCAGACAGCTAGTCCCTTCACTGTAGTTATTAACCCCATTCAGCAGTCCCCCATTCACTGAAGGGGGGACTGCTGAAAGGGGTTAATTACTACTGTGAAGCCCCCCCCCCCAGTGGTGATGATGGTGTGGCTTAATGGGGTGGGGGCGTGGCTTCACCTGGGCTCGTTCCCCGGATATCTTCAGACTCTAGCAATGCCCCTGCCCTGCATATTGAACAGTGCATGATCTTGTAGCCATAATATCAACAAGTGCAGTGACAACCGACAAACCCAACTTTGCTAAATCTGTGTATTTTAATATTGTCGTATACACGGTACATGATAAATTGGGCTTCATTTTTATTTTTCGAAAATTGCATCTAGTACTGGAATAAGACCGTCCTCATGAGCTGCACATAAAGCTGCCTGGATACAGCATTGTAATAAAGCGAGGCTTAGAAGGCCGCTGCCGCTCACTTAGCAGGAGATGCACGATTCATTTCCGCCAGGTTGTGCTGACCACTGACCGCAGCATGTTTAATGTAGCGTACACAGCTAAACCAGGGTAATCCATGCTTGATTCAGCCAAGGATGGAAGCACGGACAGCTCCTATGCAAGAAACCAATCTCAAAGCTTGTATTTACAATGCACTGTTTAATCCCAAATCCCTTTTAATCCCAAAAAATAAAAAAAATCACAAACTGTCTCCGATTAACTGTATGTGACTGCCGCTTGCCCATAAATAAGCAAATCCTGCAGCGCCAATTACGAGCCAGCTTTTGCTTTTCAATTTCACTCGTGCTTTTAATTCTGCAGTGTCAGTCATAATTACCACTCGCAGAAAGTAGTCCCATTCCCCCTTCCCCCCGTCGCACTTTTTGTTTGGGATCATCTCAGATGATCAGCTCCTTTAATAATTGAGACGCCAGAAAGCATTTGCTTGTAGAGGAAAAGATGGCAAGAAAATTCTGATTAAAATCAAGGAGCTGTCATCAAACCAAAGGAAAAAGTAAAATTTACCTGGGAACAAATAACAGAGAGGATATGAATTATTTACCCGCTGAGTGGAGGGATTCACCAGGGAAAGGTTATGCTTCTCGCAGTGACAGGGGCAGAAACGTATAGGATGGGGCCGGAGAGAGTGCCATTTTAATGCGTAACTAAAGTGACTCTTGCAGTAAACTTTATGAGTTGTGGCGGCAGCTGTCAACTTTTACACAAAGTCAAGACTGAAAAGTTAAAGCCGAATGCTGGAGCTGCATTAATCAGCACTGGCCTAAGGGGTGTGCAGGGAATGCGCATCACCTGTCATTACGGAAGGGGGCACCAGCGACCCCGACCCATTCTACATTTGGACCACACTTGATGACTGATCCAATAGATTGGCTGTCAGATACTGGTTTTCGGGCACTATATGACTGTATTATTTGGTCACCATAAGGTATATAATGGGTAGACAACATAAGTGTCAAGGTACCACTCAACTTAAAGGGCTTCTGTCACCCCACAAAAGTCATCTTTTTTTTTTTTGGATAGTTACATTCCTTATAGCGCGATATAGGAGAATATAATCTTGTCACTCACTTTCATGCGGCCGTTTCTTTAGAAAACGAAGTTTAATAATATGTAAATCCGGTCTCTACCAGCAAGTAGGGCGTCTACTTGCTGGTAGCCACAGCAGAAAACCGCCCCCTCGCCGTGTTGATTGACAGGGCCAGCCGTGATCTCCTCCTCCGGCCGGCCCTGTCAGTATTTCAAAAATCGCGCGCCTCTGTTCATTCGGCGCAGGCGCTCTGAGATGAGGAGGCTCGTCTCCTCAGACGCCCTACTTGCTGGTAGAGACCGGATTTACATATTATAAAACTTCGTTTTCTAAAGAAACGGCCACATGAAAGTAAGTGACAAGAATATATTCTCCTATATCGCGCTATAAGGAATGTAACTATCCAAAAAAAAAAAAGACTTTTGTGGGGTGACAGAAGCCCTTTAAGACCGATTCTGGTATGAACCAATCCTATAATGCATTTCCGAGTCGGGGGCATCTCTTTTAAAATTTTGACACCGAAACGCGTTGCATTTTTACCATACATAATAATAAAACATGAGAGCTTTACTGGCTATGCTCTACAGCAAGGTGTAGCATGGATGGCAGAGCCTTGACATTGTTTCTAATCAGTAAACTCACTTGCGGAGGCAAATCGAAAGGTTGATGGAGTGGTGGCAACTGGCAAGGACCAGATGAGGAGTGCCATGTATAGAACCTTCTGGAAACAATGAAGCAATGCAAAAGTAGAGGATGAAACCTAACATTCCAAAATGTTATTAGTACAGACTGTGAATATATACGAACCCCTTTGGAGTCTATCGGGATTCACATCAGAATCTGAAACGCGCTGCATAATCTCAGTCTACGATCATGAAAGAGTGTAAAATGATTAGCCGTGCTCCACTGAGATTGAAAGAGGATAAGGTGCATGTGCCACAAAATGGAGCAGTAAATTGGTCTTCTTAAAATTTAGAGCATCCATCTAGTCCACAGAAACTCTCTCATCGCTTTGCGCTTTATATTTTTAGGAAAATGAATTATCTGAATACCAAAACATGGAGAACCTAATGGAATCACCATTGAGATGTCATGCCCTCAAGAAGGCACAAAACATTTGGGTTAGTTGACCATGACCACCGTGAACTTTTTGCTTGTAAGTGACCAATTCTGGAAGCCCCTGGTTGTTTGCTTTTTTACTACTTTTTAGTTAGTACAGGGAGTGCAGAATTATTAGGCAAGTTGTATTTTTGAGGATTAATTTTATTATTGAACAACAACCATGTTCTCAATGAACCCAAAAAACTCATTAATATCAAAGCTGAATATTTTTGGAAGTAGTTTTTAGTTTGTTTTTAGTTTTAGCTATTTTAGGGGGATATCTGTGTGTGCAGGTGACTATTACTGTGCATAATTATTAGGCAACTTAACAAAAAACAAATATATACCCATTTCAATTATTTATTTTTACCAGTGAAACCAATATAACATCTCAACATTCACAAATATACATTTCTGACATTCAAAAACAAAACAAAAACAAATCAGTGACCAATATAGCCACCTTTCTTTGCAAGGACACTCAAAAGCCTGCCATCCATGGATTCTCTCAGTGTTTTGATCTGTTCACCATCAACATTGCGTGCAGCAGCAACCACAGCCTCCCAGACACTGTTCAGAGAGGTGTACTGTTTTCCCTCCTTGTAAATCTCACATTTGATGATGGACCACAGGTTCTCAATGGGGTTCAGATCAGGTGAACAAGGAGGCCATGTCATTAGATTTTCTTCTTTTATACCGTTTCTTGCCAGCCACGCTGTGGAGTACTTGGACACATGTGATGGAGCATTGTCCTGCATGAAAATCATGTTTTTCTTGAAGGATGCAGACTTCTTCCTGTACCACTGCTTGAAGAAGGTGTCTTCCAGAAACTGGCAGTAGGACTGGGAGTTGAGCTTGACTCCATCCTCAACCCGAAAAGGCCCCACAAGCTCATCTTTGATGATACCAGCCCAAACCAGTACTCCACCTCCACCTTGCTGGCGTCTGAGTCGGACTGGAGCTCACTGCCCTTTACCAATCCAGCCACGGGCCCATCCATCTGGCCCATCAAGACTCACTCTCATTTCATCAGTCCATAAAACCTTAGAAAAATCAGTCTTGAGATATTTCTTGGCCCAGTCTTGACGTTTCAGCTTGTGTGTCTTGTTCAGTGGTGGTCGTCTTTCAGCTTTTCTTACCTTGGCCATGTCTCTGAGTATTGCACACCTTGTGCTTTTGGGCACTCCAGTGATGTTGCAGCTCTGAAATATGGCCAAACTGGTGGCAAGTGGCATCTTGGCAACTGCACGCTTGACTTTTCTCAGTTCATGGGCAGTTATTTTGCGCCTTGGTTTTTCCACACGCTTCTTGCGACCCTGTTGACTATTTTGAATGAAACGCTTGATTGTTCGATGATCACGCTTCAGAAGCTTTGCAATTTTAAGAGTGCTGCATCCCTCTGCAAGATATCTCACTATTTTTGACTTTTCTGAGCCTGTCAAGTCCTTCTTTTGACCCATTTTGCCAAAGGAAAGGAAGTTGCCTAATAATTATGCACACCTAATATAGGGTGTTGATGTCATTAGACCACACCCCTTCTCATTACAGAGATGCACATCACCTAATATGCTTAATTGGTAGTAGGCTTTCGAGCCTATACAGCTTGGAGTAAGACAACATGCATAAAGAGGATGATGTGGTCAAAATACTCATTTGCCTAATAATTCTGCACGCAGTGTATATTCCCCAAAAAAGACACATATAATGAACAATGGAAGGATGCACCAGAAAAGTGGTAGATCTGAAAGCACAAACCTATTCTGTCTGTGAAGGTTCTCATTTATCCAGGTCATGGTATATCTGTAAAGAATAAATCAAGGCAACTGGACTTACTGTAGATTTCTTGAAAACGTTTCACTCGTTCTTCGAATATGCTTTCTCAATTCTGAGTGACTGTACAAGAATTCTCTGGGAATAAATATGTAACTGAAACAACATAAGGTAATTATACCCAGCATGGGGTCAGAGGTCATTATACCCAGCATAGGGTCAAAGGTGTTGATTCCATTATCCTAATTGGAGTCAGTAGGTGATAATGACCTCGCAGAAAAAGGTGTCAAGACAGCATTGTATGTGGTAGACAATAGATGTCTAATTCCCCCCCCCCCCCGCCTCTATTTGAACTTGGCTTCTCCATTTTTACGTAGATGGCCTCCTTCACACCTCGTTTGTACCAATCGGCCTCCTTATCCAAAACACGTACTTGACTGTCTTCAAAGGTGTGACCTGTTTCTTTTAGATGTAAGTACACGGCTGAATCTTGACCAGAGGTTTTGGCTCTTCTATGCTGAGCCATACGCTGATGTAGTTGTTGTTTTGTTTCACCGATATACAGTTCTGAGCATTCCTCATTACACTGGACTGTGTACACAATGTTGTCCATCTTGTGTTTAGGCGTTGGGTCTTTTGGGTGAACCAGTTGTTGCCTCAGTGTGTTGCTGGGTTTAAAGCAGACAGGGATGTGATGTTTATTAAAAATCCTTTTGAGTTTCTCAGACACCCCAGCTACATATGGGATAACCATATTCTTGTGTCTGTCATGCTTCTCGCCCACACTGGTAGTCTTGGTGCTCTTTCTTCTCCTTCCTTCTGTTTTGACAAAGGCCCAATCTGGATACCCACAAGTTTTAAGTGCCCCTCTGAGTTGTTTGAATTCCTTTGCCTTGGCCTCTGTGCTGGTGGGGATTTTCTCTGCCCGGTGGTGTAGAGTCTGGATGACGCCCAGTTTGTGGTCTAGAGGATGTGGGAATTTAATAGCAGGTACTGGTACATACAATGCTGTCTTGACACCTTTTTCTGGGAGGTCATTATCACCTACTGACTCCAATTAGGATAATGGAATCAACACCTTTGACCCCGTGCTGGGTATAATGACCTCTGACCCCATGCTGGGTATAATTACCAGATGTTGATTCAGTTACATATTTATTCCCAGAGAATTCTTGTACAGTCACTCAGAATTGAGAAAGCTTGTTGGAAGAACGAGTGAAACGTTTTCAAGAAATCTACAGTTAGTCCAGTTGCCTTGATTTATTCTTTACAGACAAACCTATTCTACTAGTTTTTGGGTCTTCAAAATTAGAGCTTGTTCATGCAAACGCAAGACTGATGCCACAATAATAATACAATCACCCTAGTGGTCCACTCTGAAGAAGAAATCATCTTGTTTTCTACTGAGGATGTTAATAATAATAACAATCCCAATTGAGTCCTAGTCCTTGACCATCCCATATGTTTCCCTGTGTACAATTTCTTACCTTGCAGAGGAAACTGATATTAAAGCCGAGGGACTTTGCATTTCTGGAGCCAGAGTTCATATAATTTCCCACCAGTAACACCAGTTCTAGCATTTTCTTGAAGTTGTCACTCTTCTTTAGCTCCTCACAGGCCAGTGTCACTGCAATGATGTCAGGCTTGATGTTGCTTATGTGTTCCTCAAAGGTCAACTTGAAGAGGATCCCGTTAAGACGTGGCCGCAGCATTTTCACTGTGCTCATCTGTAGTAAGAAAACACATCAAATGTATTCATTCTTTGTAGTTTATATAAATGCAAATATGGTCACAAATATTCGCTATAATCTTGAGCAAATATTAACTATTCTGTCACCAGTCTGTGACCACCTTTTTGTCTCCATTCTATTCTTCACATCATGACGCTGCCCCTATCGCATGCAGCCTCCCTATTCTCATCGTATGAGTGGACAGGTCACTTTCCCCTGCAAAATCAGCACACTCTTCTCCGGAGAAACACTAGTTGTGATTCTGTACCTGCTCCTTTATCTCTCAATGTCTATCCTCCTTGCATTTTCCTGCATTAACTTACTAGGAGAAGGGTTAGGGGAGATAACATTTCTGAGTTCTAACTGGGGCAATTAAAGAGTAAAAATGGACACAAGATGAATAGTTGAGGGCAGCTTAGATATTCTCCATCATATATGGGTCATATTGTGAAGAGCTACAGTATATGCAGCTCATTAGTCTTCAGCAAAACCAAGGTTACAATGGCCGATACAGTTAGAGGTGACTCCAGAATAATCCATTCAATGTTTCATTTTGTATCTTTATGCTGCTGTTCTAGGTCTACACTTATAGAGGACCAGGTGCAATGTACAGCTAAGGAACTTGTAGAATTATCTTCCATTTGAGTTCTTCTACTGAATATAGAAGAGCAAAGATATCTTGAGATATGAATGTTTTAATAGGACAAGGACTTAACGGGGTTCTCCACTGTGGATATATTACTTATCAGAAGGGTCCCATTTCCCTATTTTGATACATTTTCTTCATACCCTCTAGAAAAGGTTACTTGACTTAAAATGAAATAGTGTACCAGCTGAGCTAAGAAATCCTGTGCTCTCACTCCTTAGGTGCTTTCGGGTTTGGACTGGCTCACCAGAGTACCAGAGGATCCTCTAATGAGCCCAAACTATAATGCCATAGTGGGCTCCGAAGGTCCAGGCTGAAAAAAACAGCATTTTGCTGCCTTTGGAGACAATCACTTGCCACCATAGTCTATTTCTTTGACGTAAGACCTGTTAGACTTGATGATAATGATATAGGGTTTAGGCCTGGAGAATAATTTCTTATGAAGGGCCCAAAGAGCCCTGGGTGCTTTCTTTAGTTTTTGGAAAAGGAAGTACCCGTCTGACAGCCATGCTAGCTGTCAAGGTTGTCCTCCCTCCATCTCTGCTCTCCTCATCAATTAAAGGGGCTATGTCAAACCTACAAATTATCCCCACAGGATAGAGGATAACTAAGTGATCAGCAGGGGTCCTACCACTGGGAGCTCCACCAATCCTGACAATGGGGGTCCAGTTCTCCCATTCTGATGGAGCGGCAGGTTGAGCATGCGCACTGCAACTTCATTCATTCTTTATGGGACCGCCAATATTGTCAAGCACTGTACTCGTCTAACCCCAGCAGCTGCATAGAGAAGGAAAGGAGTATCAGGACGCATGCCTGACCTGCCGCTGCATTAGATCCGGGGAACAGAACATGCATTCTCAGGATCAGTGGTCGGACCCCCACCAATCAGTATGTTATCCCTTGTCCTGTGGCTAGGGGATAATTTGTAAACGTGGCGCAACCGCTTCTCCCCTTTACTATGTGGAGACATGCTTATGTATCTAGCTGTGGAGTGTGGACCATGATCTGGTATCATGGCCAAATATTTTTTTGTCCCTCAGCAATTTGTCAGGACCCAGCTACTTAATGTACAGTCTTGTAGATTACAGGGTTTTAGAAGATATTCCGGGAAATGAAGACTGGAAATAGCTAACGTCTCCTTCTAAATGTAGGAAGTAATATAGATACAAAATAACGACAAAAGGAGGGCAAAGAAATGTAGTGTTTCTGTTGTCCCATTAGACCCTGTTGTTGTTAAGGCATGGGGAGTGGTAGTTTCACAATAGCTGGAGAGCATGTTGGCGTCCATTAGTCAACGGGGAGTTTTGGAGACTTTGGCTTCCAGTATTTGTACATGGCTGCCTCCACCTGTCTACTCATCCCAGTGTCTACCGGATTACAGCAAGTTGAGAAGGAACTGCAAGGTTTAAAGGTATAAATTACGGCATATAGCGCCAGCATCCTGTAATTACAGAGAGTGCGGGATTTGGCATGCTATATTGCACTTGGCAATGCTATAACCTACAAGAACAGCTATATGCACACAATCACAGAGCATTTAGTATAATTATACACCGAATTGTGATAAAACTGCCATGTGGCTACACACTGAAGGATTCAATTATGATAAATGCAGGCCTCAACGAGGTGATATTTTAGTGTAAAAGAGCGGAAAACTCCATTGTTTGGTGAGGAAAACAGAAAAACTGGTTTATAAAAAGGGGGAAGGGTCATGTGTGATACAGAAGAAACTCTGATAAAGGATACTTCCACCCAGAATAGCTGCTAGAAATTCATTTTACACACAGACTTCTCAAAAAATCACGGAAAAAAGATATAAAACATCCAACACGATATGATAGTAAATATGCGGATGTGCATGGCTACATTTATAAAGTTATGGAAAATAATGCACTAGAACAATAGATGCAAACATTATATATGGACTAAGCCCTCACTCTAATGAAAAAATCTGGGACTCTCAGACAATATATTGTGATCAAAACACATCTGTGCCCACCTACCAGCGCCACGGTGGTCTCAGCCAGGCAGGTCCTGCTCTAAATCTACCTATGCAAACAACATCTCTTAGCAACCATCAGTGAAAAACGCATGGCATACACACTTGCTTGCGGATGCGATGCAATTTTCACGCAGCCCCATTCACTTCTATGGGGCCAGCGTTGCGTGAAAATCACAGAATATAGATGCGATTTTAACGCAACGCACAAGTGATGCGATTTTAACGCAACGCACAAGTGATGCGTGAAAACCAGCGCTCATGTGCACAGATAGAGATGTCCCAAACTATTCGCCGGCGAACAGTTCCCAGGCGACCATAGCTTGTTCGCGTTCGCCGCGGCGGGCGAACATATGCCACAGTCCAGGTGTTAGTCCCCTTGAAACAACTTTTCCATCACTATTGTGGCCAAAAAGAGTCCCTGTGGGTTTTAAAATTCGCCTGTCTATTGAAGTCTATGGCGGTTCGCCCTGTTCGAAAAACATTCACGGAAGTTCGCGTTCGTGAACGGAAAATTTTATGTTTGCGACATCTCTATACACAGACCCATTGAAATGAATGGGTCCGGATTCAGTTCGGGCGCAATGCGTTCGCATCACGCATTGCACCCGCGCGGAATACTCGCTCGTGTGAAAGGGGCCTTATGTTTGCATCTATTGCTATAGTGCAGGGATGGCCAACCTGAGGCTCTCCAGCTGTTGCAAAACTACAACTCCCAGCATGCCCAGACTACCTATAGCTATTAGCCTACAGCAGGGCATGGTGGGAGTTGTAGTTTTACAACAGCTGGAGGGCCGCAGGTTGGCCCTGCCTGCTATAGTGCATTATTTTCCATGACTTTATAAATGTAGCCATGCACATCCGCATATTTACCATCAGCCTAAGGCCTCATTCACACGACCGTATGTATTTTGCGGTTCACAAAAAATTGATCCGAAAAAAATACGGATGACGTCCGTGTGCATTCCGGAATAGAACAGCTGGCCCCTAATAGAACGGAAATACGGACATAAGGAAACGGAATGCACACGGAGTAATTTTTTTTTTTTGCAGTCCCATTGAAATGAATGATTCCGTATATGGTCCACAAAAAACCGGAACGGACACGGAAAGAAAATACATTCGTGTACACGAGGCCTAAAAGATAGGCCCCCTCACCCATTACTTGCTGGGGTATTTAGATATTTCATTTTCCCTTTTGTTTATGAAATAAAAGGGTGTCCTGCGACTTTTGACTCCCCCTATATTCTTGTCTTATATCTACCGAGCCTATGTATCTAATCCTATCATATGTGGCATTGTCTGCTGATCTCGAGGTCTGTTTTGTGTGATACCATGCTGAGAAAATGTAAGGCCAGTTTTACACTAAGGCGGATTCAACTTGAATGGGTCCGTGATCCGTCAGCACCGCAAAAAAAAAAAAATAGAACAGAGGCACGGACAGAAACACCACGGAAGCGCTCCATAGTACTTCCGTGGGGTTCCGTGCCTCCGTTCCGCACCAAAGCTCCGGATTGCCGACCCGTTCAAGTGGAGCACGCGGCGGGTGCCCGCATATTGCAATGCCAGATACTGTCCTTAATGTGTAATGCTTGTGTATCTAAATCTGCCTGCCATGTCTGATATGGTGTGCCGAGCTGCTGTATCTAATCCAGTCCTGTGTGATACAGTCTGCTAAGTTGTGTATCTAATCCAGTCATGTCAGATACGGTATGCGGAGCTGCTGTATCGAATTGTATCATGTGTTGAGCTGTGTGTCTAAGCCTATCACGTCTGATATGGTCTGCCGAGCTGCTGTATCTAATCCAGTCCTGTGTGATACGGTTTGTATCTAAGCCTCTCACTGTATATAAAGAGGGTTTGTCCAAGTTTAGTGTTGTTCCTATAAATAAGAAGTGCAAAGATCCCCTTGTTCTGGTTTTCGGAAAGAGGCGATGTGGCTCTTTGGTTTCCGCTCTTTGCGGTTGCCATGGTGACGTCTGTAGTTTGAGGACTTTTAATCTTCAGCAATATAAGGAGTTCTCCCAAAACATCAGCTTCAGGCGTTTTATACGTCAGACAAAAACAAAAAAAACATTTTCCGTCCTTAATTAACTCAGTGATTTACGGCCACAAACGCATCAAAACTCAAGAATACAACGGGCAGGATCCGAACGGTGGCCGGCGCCACGGCAAAACCCCCTCACTGGTGCCCTCCATGAAAGAATGAAGAAATCTGACCAGAAAGGAAATGGAAGGGGGGGGGGGGGGGGGGGTGACACAAAATTTAGCAACAAATAGAGTGGTTCTGGGGTCTGATACAAAGTATCACTTCTTCATTCACCTTAAAGTGCCCACACACCCTCCATAGTGACAAGTAGTGTTGAGCACGAATATTCAAATCGCTAATTTTATCACCACTTCGAGAATTCGCAAATATTTAGAATATAGTGCTATATATTCGTATTCGTGAATAGTGTTAAATATTCTAATCGCAAATTTATCGCAAAAATATTACATTGCCGATTTTTCACAATCAAGTAAACAATGACTGGAGATCACAAATTCTCGAACTTGCGAATGTATTGCGAATTTGAATATTGCCTATGCCGCTCATCACTAGTGACAAGTACTGTCCTGTGATGGCTAACCTCCAGTACTTGCTTGGCTGTTCTCAGAACTCCATTGAAATGAATAGAGCATGCTGGGAGTCATAGTTTCCCCACAGCCGGAGAGCCGGAGTTTAGCCACCACTGCCTAAATACAATTGTAACAACCCAGCTGTGAGAAGTAGTCTATCTGTACAAGTTTTCAGTCACTGACAGCAAGTAGAAATCTTGAAAACGGTAAGAAATTGACACACAAAGGATATTAGGAAGTTGCACAATGCCGGAAAACCTGAATTCCCATGTAATTACGGCCCAATATCCAGTGTAACAAGCACAATGCCTGATTCCAGGGCGATGAAGATACATCATCTGTTGGCCTGTTGGTGACAATCATTGTTTCAAAAAATTAAGTTAGAGACAGCGGAGTCTTATCGCTGCTCTCAGCTTGACAAATGTGTCCCCAAATTGTAATGTGCTTAATGTGAGCAGGGCAAAGAGTAAATTGTGGCCTCAGGCGGAGGATTTTAGAAAGAACGAGAAAAGCTGGAGAAGGTCAAAATGTCTCCACAGTGAGTTGTGTGCGGTGCCTCGGCGAGGGTTCTGCTCCTCAGAATGCAAAATATTAAATTATGGTAATAATTTAAATGCTTGAATGCATCGGCACGGCTGGTAATGACTGACTAAAGCATTGTCATAGTGTGGTCCTGGAGGGGGGGGGGGGATGAAAGCATGCCTCAAATCGTAACATAGGTGTCATGGAGGCCAAAGTGGGTCCTGCCCATGGCACGTAGGAGAAAAATAATGGTTTCATATGATGATGAGCCACTTAAAAGGTGGAGTCTCTATTATAAAGATCAAGTAGTAATTGAGCAGTGAGGGGGACCCAGCAGTAATTGAGCAGTGAGGGTGGGTAATAGTAATTGAACAGTAAAGGAGTATTAACAGTAATTAAGCAGTGAGAGGCAACCAGTAATCATTGAGCAGTGAGGGGACCAAATAGTATTTGAGTAGTGTTGAGCGAACTTCTGTTTTAAGTTCGGCGTCTAAAGTTCGGCTTCCGGTTAGCGGAGAATCCCGATATGGATTCCGAATTCCGTTGTGGTCCGTGGTAGCGGAATCAATAATCGGCCATTATTGATTCCGCTACCACGGACCACAACGGAATTCGGAATCCATATCGGGAATCTCCGCTAACCGGAAGCCGAACTTTAGACGTCGAACTTAAAACAGAAGTTCGCTCAACACTATATTTGAGCAGTGAGGGAGACTCAGCAGTAATTGAGCAATGAATGGAACCCACCAGTATTTGAGCAATGAATGGAACCCACCAGTAATTGAGCAGTGGGGGAGGGGTAATAGTAATTGAACAGTAATTGAGCAGTGAGAGGCACCAATAAATCATTGAGCAGTAAGGGAAACCAAGGAGCAATTGAGCAGTGAGGGGAACCAAACAGTGATTGAGCAGTGAGGGGGAGGGGTCATAAATAAGAACATAAAGGAAGGTATGGAGGCTGGGTTTTCGGATAACAAATCCAGGGTGTAGACAAGGAGCTGAGCCCTCCTTCCCTGCTCTGCCACCACGACCTCCACTTTGAAGCAACTTTGACTACCTGCATAATGAATCAATTTACCTAAAATAATTCACATTGGAGCCGTTTAAAAGTCACATGACTAAACTGGGCTTGAAAAGTGCTTAAAATATTTGATTCCAGTCAAATAAAAGCCTTATATTCTAATGTAAAGCAAATAATAATAAGATGATATATATTTTTTTTCATTCAAGGCCCACATTTGTGCTTTCTCTCATGTAAGCCCTACTAAAAAAAAGTGCAGTGTGCCACAGAAAAAGATACACATGGATGCAATCCATTGTAACCTTCTCTGGGAGAAAGGCCACCTTAAAAGGAGACTGTAATCAGTTTTGACCATGCGAAACTACTGACAGCACTAGGTAGGGAATGGGGAGAGAAAGAGAAAAAAAAACATAACTTTTGTACGCCTTTTATCATCAGGAGTAAGTGAGGATATGATGTTTTTTTCAGCAAGTGTCCAGAGTGGAGCTTCACTGCGAAGTGGTCTCCGTATTGATCTACCTCACAGCTTCTCCCTTCTAATCTGGGTGACACCTGTAGTGGTCTCCTGGACAGATGTCACCATGAGCAGAGGTGAGGCACAGTGCAAGGACCCTACACAATGAACCCCGCCCTGGACACTTGCAGGAGAAGGATCTGGTAGAATAAAACTTCATATTCTCACTTACTCCCAATAAGAAAAGCTCCAATAAAGTTACATATGTCCTGCTCAACCCTGCCCCAAACCTAGCACTAAATACAGATGGAGGTGGGTAGACCATTGTGGTGGTAGGGTTTGAGGACAGAAGGTCCCACTTGCTTGGTAGCTATACAGTTCTTCTGGAGAAGGGAGATCTGCATAGATGATGAGACCAACCAGGACCAGTCCCTTATTTCTTCATGGAGTCCACCGCTCCTGATCGGCACTGGTGCTGCAAAAGCAGAACACGAGGCAACGGTGTTGTGCTTCACACAAGAAAGTGGTCTGTTGACAATGTGGAGGTCCTGCCCTTGGATGGTCACTGTGGTGGGTTGAACCAGCATTGGGATTTTGGTTATATGACCCCTTCTCTTCTGTATACACCCCTGATAATAGCATGAAGTTAATTAATCACTATCACTGATGTTTCATTATACTTTTTTTTCAAAATGTTTCTAAAGGTAATAAACTCCAGAAGGTCCATAAACTTCTCCAGCCCTGACCACGACTGCCTGCCAAGTAGGGGTTATTCCCCTGGTGATATTACATAGGATTCGAGGACCAAAGACATCGCTATCTCTTCATATTTAAAAGGTAAAAACATATTCAGAAGACGAGCTGTTCTCACCTCCGCCGCATCTAATGAGATTTACCTGCCATTATACGATGCTTATGGGCCACATTTACTACACAACCTCTGAAATCTAATCATTCGTGGCGGACACATAGAGGGTGATGGAATGACTTGGCCTCATGTCACAAATAGATGACATTAGCACCTGAATATAAAGAAATAATCACCGACAATTCCAGGTCAACAGCTTGTTCTTAGTATGTGTCAGGTGTGTAAAGCACAATTAACACCAAACGTAACATGTCAACCTTCAGAGCTCATAGACAATGATATGAAATGAGAGCGGATGTCGATAGATAGATGGAAAGATAGATATTAGATAGATAGACAGATAGATAGATATGAGATAGAAAGACAGATAGATAAATAGATAGATCAGGGTTGGCAACTGTTCAGAAATGTCTGGACAGTCCGTAAAAATAGGCAACTTTTTGCCTGTGTCCGTGAAAAAAAAAATTACAATATGTGTCCATGATTTTTTTAGGCTGGTGGTAGTTATCAACATATTAGAGCTCACAATAAATGCTGGTAAGTAGTTCTTATAAGTATATTGAGCTATAGACGTGTATTACTTATAATTAGGGATGAGCGAATCGACTTCGGATGAAACATCCGAAGTCGATTCGCATAAAACGTTGTTCTAATACTGTACAGAGCAGGAGCTCCATACAGTATTAGAATGTATTGGCTCCGATGAGCTGAAGTTATTGCTTCGCGAAGTCTCGAGAGACTTCACGCAATAACTTTATAAATTAATTTGTACTGTAAAAAAACATTTCCTGAACTCGGGTTCGGTTCCGAAGTCCATTCTCTCATCCCTACTTATAATGTCTACCATTCATCATAGTTTTCCAATTTGTCCATAAAAAATGATCCGTGATTTTGGGATTAGTTGTCTAGAAAAAAGAAAAATTCTGGTTGGCAATCCTGAGTTAGATAGATAATAGATAGATATCAGAGAGATAGATAGATAGATAGATAGATAGATAATAGATAGATAGATAGATAATATATAATAGATAGATAGATAATAGATAGGTAGATAGATTACAATGGGCAATAAGAACTTCTTTCTCACTTTTGTTTTTTAAGCTCTTGTTCCTTGCAGTGTAACTACTCCCCAGATGAACAATTATCTCCTTCTCCCCCATAAAGTCATCCATAAAACGTTGTTTAGCTATAAGAGGCTTCATTTCCCAGTTTGGCTGGGGAATTTTCCGCGCTGAGCGAGGTCACCATACTCTGCTTGTTTCTCTGTATTAAAAATTGTCTTTGTGGGCAGGATCCCATTCTCTAATATCAAAGCCATACATCAAGACAATCGGATTACACTGCCACCTGAAATGAAGTCCTAAGACACTGCCTGTCAGAGCGGAGAGTTGTATCCCATTCACGGATGCATGTATTCTATAGACGATGAAGGAGACAAGCCCAACTCAAGCTGACCTTCATCCTTGGATGGGCGATACTTTCCTATGTACATCAGCCTTGCATTCTAATTGGGGTCAAGATCCTCCTAGCCAAGGACGGAGAGAAGGTTGTATTGAGAAACCATAATTTCAATCTTTGACATTGGGGCACTTCTAATATGCTGTATCAGGGTGGACCTCTAAATCCCAGTATCATTAGGATTAAAAGATAGAGGCAAACTGGTAACACAACCATTAATTTAGGTTTTATACCCGTAACCTTGGAAAAATAGCTTCTTCCATCACTACTACTGAATGAGTTGCAAGGGGCTACTAAAGAGTGAATCTCCAAAAGCATTAGAGGCGATGAGCACCTTCAGGGCATTTCTTTATGATCGCATTTTACTCTTTTTAGTCAAAATTTTTTTTTCCGCTGGTCTTTATTAAAAATTGTCAACAGTTTTTCTGTCCTACTAGGCGAAGTTCTAGTCTGCTGGCAGATTATCTAGCTTCTAATATCAATCTGAGCCCATCAGGTTTCTGCTCTGACTGCTGGATGTACAGTATGGACCTTATCTCTAAACTCCTCACAGCCCAAAACACTCATTATAGCTAAATACTTATAAAGCAGCCTTGAATTAATGTTTATGAGCTGTCAGGAGTTCAGAGGTCAGGGCTATGCATCGGACTATTGGAGCAGAAACCTGATGGGTTCAGCGTCAAAATGAAAGCAAGATGCCCTGTAGGACAAAAACTGTTTAAAACTTTCAATTAAGACCAATAAAAGTAAAAAAAAGTAGCAAAAAGGTATAAAATGCAATCATAAAAAAATTGCCCCTTCATGGTGCTCATAGCCTTTAAGTAGGAGCACCCTAGTTTAAAGGTATAAAAAAGCAAGAGCGGTGCGCTCACCTGGCTGTGATATGAGAGGAGGCACAGGCAACGCCGGAGCCTTGGCGTAAAGGTAAGTATCCAAATAAAGCACAGGAAAAGTCCAGCTTCCAAACAATCGTGGCAACTTTATTATTTCAGTGCATTAAAAACCAGAAAAACAGTCCATGTCTACGCATTTCGGATCTAGTGATGTTGATCCTTATTCATGGCAAGGAAAAGACCGCATGAGCTAGGATTAAATAATGGTCAGCTGACCAAAAACACAGGTGGTCATAATCAACCAATGCTTTATTACACCTGTGGGGGCACTGCATGGAAACTAAACATTGGCCGCTAGGTTCCGCAATGGATTAGAGTTGATCACTGGGAGGGTCGAGGCAGCAGGGGGAGATCCTCTATTAATTAGTAAGCATCAGGAGGAGCTCTTCTAACAAACAGTGAGCATTAGGATCAACCCTTTTAATAAAAAGAGAGTAGCAGAGGGGGGCCTTCTTACATAAAATGAGCAACAGGAGGAGCCCTTCTAACAAAAATTAGCAGCAGGATCAACCCTTCTAACAAAAGGTGAGCAGCAAGGGGAGCTCTTCTATCAAAAAGTGAACAGTAGGATTAACCCTTCTAAAAAAAGTGATCAGTGTGGGAGCCCTTCTAACATAAATTAGCAGCAGAATAAACCCTTCTAACAAAAGGGAGCAGTAGGGGCAAAAAGTGATGCAATGCTCTTAAAGTTTACAATAAAGAAAACAAATGACAATTTTTTGCAGTCATTTGATTTTCTGTGATTAATGTCTTATTTGCCAATAATACACAAATCTGAGAACAACTCCTTAAATATTTAAAGGAAATAGTGTTGATCTAACCCGAACTGTAAAGTTTGAGTCCGTACCGAACTTTGAGGGTTCGAGTTCGGTGTTCGGGCATTTAATAAAGCTTTTGAAAGGCTGCAGGGCAACCAATCAACAAGCTTTTAAGCTGTGGGCACTTAGAAGCCATCACAGCCATGCCTAGTAATGGCATGGCTGTGATTGGCCGGTGCATCATGTGACCCAGCCTCTATACAAGCTGGATCACGTGTAGCACCGCCCATCAGCTCTGAGTAGTGCAGGGACAGGAAGCAGCTGAAATGAGGGACAGTGTTAGGAATCTGTCTATTTTTTTTGTGGGTGACCTATAATGATTTTTTAACGCCCCAGAGTGGCATTACCACTTCTTCACCCTGCTATTGTCTCTAATAAGCTCCTATAATGTCATCTTGTGTATTTATTTCAGGTCCACTACACTGTGCATTCCTATTTGTTATGTAACTGTTATGTTAAAATTTAATATGCCTGGTTCACCAGCAGGTGGCAGCAAACACAGCAGAGCTATGCTTAGGTAGAATGCAGATTTCCATTCCATTCTAACAGCGCTCTGTGGAGTAGTGGGCGAGTCCCACTTCCTGCAGGAAGGGTGGGGACCAGTGAGAGTTAGTTTAGCTTACCCCCTGCTAGGGGAAAGGTGTAAGGGCATGTCACTTCTGGACATGCCCAAGCCAGCCAGAGAACCCTCAGCTCTGCTGGCCATGGAGGCCAAAGCTTAAAGCTTCAGGAGCCAGGAGGAAAGTTCCCTGGCCTAATCTAGAGACAGACCAGAAAGAAAGAAGTGCAGCATACAGCAGAAGCAAAGTTATACAGTCAGCCTGTCGATGCACCAGAGCCAGAGAGAAACAGATGTAGCAGAGACGAGTCTGCCTGCCAGTTTTAATGCTAAAGCCTGCTGGGAACAAGATAAAGCTTGAAGAGTGTTTCTGATGAATTCTTATTCAAGTAAAGCTGTTGTTCAACTTCATACAAGGTCTGGACTCAAATTATTTCCTTCAAATCCCTCAATTATTCTCCCTATTTATTGCTTCTGAGCCAACCCCTGGGGTGCAGCTGTTTCCAGGTAGGAGCACCGTGACACATATAAAGGGACATTTTAGGCCACAACATACCACTCGGCATTCCCTACATCTGGGTCGCTTTATAGAGGGCCCTAGGGGTAGGCGCCCGTTGCAATTTTTTGTGGGTGCAATGCACCATCTTTGTACACGTGACACAAAAATATAATAGTTAATCTGTCTGTTAGTTTGATGGGTGACATATACCCATTTTTGGTGTGAGGTACACATGCTCTGTATATGTGACATGGAAAAAAACATAGTTAATCTGTCTGTTAGTTCAGTGGGTGAATAAGGAGAGCATTGAATAAGGGACGGTCCTGTTGCTGCTGGTGGAGCTCCTGTTGAAGGGAGAGGACGTGGTCGATCTGTGCCAGCTACACGCACAAGTGAAACACCTTTCTCAGGTGCACGTAGGCGACAGAACCTTCAGCGTTATTTTGACGGCCCGAATACTGGTGTACGAATGGTGAGGCCAGAACAAGTACAGGCGATAGTAGATTGGGTGGCTGACAGTGGATCCAGTTCATTCACATCGTCTCCCACCCAGTCTCCTACTGAAAGATCATAGTTGCCACCTGCAGCCCATGTCCATCAGTCTTTTACCTCACCCCCTTGCAAATCAGCCAAGTAGTCTGAGCCCCAAGTCATGCAGCAGTCTCTTCTGCTTTTTGATGACTCTGCTAGCAGGGTTTCCCAGAGCCATCCACCTAGCCCTGCCCCAGAAGTGGAAGAGATTGAGTGCACCGATGCCCAACCACTTATCTTTCAGGATGAGTACATGGGAGGACCATTGCAGTACTTCTCGGATGATGACGAAACACAGGTGCCAACTGCTGTGGCTTTCAGCAGTCTGCAGACCGATAAGGAGAGCAAGGGTAAAGAGTGGGTGGAAGATGATGTGAAGGGTGATGAGGTACTAGACCCCACATGGAATCAAGGTCAAGCAAGTGATGTGTGCAGTTCGGAGGAAGAGGCGGTGGTCGCACAGAGCCACCAGCACAGCAGAAGAGGGAGCAGGGTGCAAAAGCAGAGCGGCCGTCCCCTAGACAGTACGCCTGCTACTGCCCACCGCAGCAAAGGACCGAGCACACCAAAGCCAGCTCCAAGGAGTTCCCTGGCGTGGCAGTTCTTCAGACAATGTGCTGACGACAAGACACGAGTGGTTTGCACGCTGTGCAATCAGAGGCTAAACCGAGGCATAAACGTTCTCAACCTAAGCACAACCTGCATGACCAGGCATTTAAGTGCAAAGCACAAGCTGCAGTAGAGTAGACACCTCAAAAACCAAGAAAGGTCTCTGGCTCCTCCTGCTTCCTCTTCTGCTGCAGTCTCGGCCTCTTTATCCACCTCTGAAGTGATAGTGGCACCTGCCACCCCGCAAACAGAGGATCTTTCAGCAACACCACCACCTCCACCCAGCATGTCCACAATGTCCCATGAAGGCATTCAACTGTCCATCCCCCAAACACTGGAGAGAAAGAGGAATTACCCCCCTACCCACCCCACCCACGATCACTAGTCCTGAATGCCAGCATTTAAAAATTCCTGGCCTTTGAAATGCTGTCATTCCGTCTGGTGGAGACGGAGACTTTTAAAAACCTTATGGCTGTGGCTGTCCCACAGTACGTCGTGCCTAGCCGCCACTACTTTTCCAGGCGAGCCATCCCTGCTCTGCACAACCAAGTGGCGGACAAAATCAGGTGTGCACTGCGCAACGCCATCTGTGGCAAGGTGCACCTAACTACGGATACGTGGACCAGTAAGCACGGTCAGGGATGTAATATCTCCCTAACAGCACACTGGGTTAAAGCAGTGGCGGCTGGGCCTGAGGCGGATAGCAGTTTGGCGCATGTCCTACCGCCACCAAAAATTGCAGGACATTTCTCGTTGCCTCCTCCTCCTACTCCGCTTCCTCATCCTCTACCGCCTCCTCGTCCGGTCAGCGTAACACCTCACCACCAACTTCAGCACAGCCAGGGGTAAACGACAGCAGGCTGCTTTGAAACTCATCTGTTTGGGGGGAAACCCCACACCACGCAGGAGCTGTGGACGGGCATGGAAAATCAGACCGATGAGTGGTTGGTGCCACTGAGCCTCAAGCCCGGCCTGGTGGTGTGCGATAATGGGCAAAATCTCGTAGCAGCTCTGGGACTACCCGGTTTAATGCACATCCCTTGCCTGGCGCATGTGCTGAATTTGGTGGTGCAGAGATTCCTGAAAAATTACCCCAATATGTCAGAGCTGCTGCAGAAAGTGCGGGCCGTCTGTGCGCGCTTCCGGCATTCTCACCCTGCTGCTGCTCGCCTGTCAGCGCTGCAGCGTAACTTCGTCCTTCCCACTCACCGCCTCATATGCGACGTGCCCACAAGGTGGAACTCCACCTTGCACATGCGAGCAGCAGCAGATGATAGTGGAGTTTCAGCTGCAGCACGCACGGGTGAGTCGCTGGGCGGAACAGCACCACTTCACCACCAATGACTAGGACTCAATGCGGGACTTGTGTCCCGTGTTGCGCTGTTCTCCACCAACATGGCCATTGCCGATGACGCCGGTCTCAGTGTTACTATCACACTTCTATGCCTCCTTGAAAAAACACTTTGGGTGATGATGGAAGAGGATGTGGCACAGGAGGAGGAGGATGAAGAGGGATCATTTCCACGGATATCAGGCCAGTAATTCACAAGTGGCTCGGAAGGTGGGTTCCTGCACCCACAAACGCCAGGTACACAACTGTCCAACCAGGGCACAGTTCAGGAGGATGAGGAGGAGGAACAGTGTTCACAGCAGGGTGGCACCCAAAGCAGCTCATGGGCATCAATGGAGAGTGGCTGGGGGGATACAGACGATACACCTCCCACAGAGGACAGCTTGCCGTTGCCTCTGGGCAGCCTGGCACACATGAGCGACTACATGCTGCAGTGCCTGCGCAATGACCGCCGAGTTGCCCACATTCTAACTTGTGCTGATTACTGGGTGGCCACCCTGCTGGATACCCATTACAAGGACAACGTACCGTCCTTAATTCCGTCACTGGAGCGTCATCGTAAGATGCCCGAGTACAAGTGCACGCTGGTAGACGCGTTGCTGGTGGCATTCCCACCTGACAGCGGGGGCACAGTGGAAGCACAAGGCGAAGGCAGAGGAGGAGGAAGAGGTCGCGAACGCAGCTGGGGCACCGCCAGCACCTGAGAAGGCAGGGTTAGCATGGCCGACATGTGGAAAAGCTTTGTCAGCACGCCACAACAACCAGCACCACCAGCTGATATGGAACGTCTTAGCAGGAGGCAGCATTTCACCAACATGGTGGAGCAGTATGTGTGCACACGCCTACATGTACTGAATGACGGGTCTGCCCCCTTCAACTTCTGGGTCTCCAAATTGGGTATATGGCCTGAGCTTGCCCTTTACGCCTTGGAGGTGCTGGCCTGCCCTGCAGCCAGTGAATTATCTGAACGTGTATTCAGCACGGCAGGGGGCGTCATCACAGACAAGCGCAGCCGCCTGTCCACAGCCAATGTGGACAAGCTCACGTTCATTAAAATGAACCAGGCATGGATCCCACAGGACTTGTCCGTACCTTGTGCAGAATAGACATGTATACCGGCACTAACCAGCCATTGTTATACTGCAGCGCACTTTCTCTTTGCATTCTTTTTTCTATTTCCCAATGTTTTGGCTCTCCAAATTTATAAAAAATAAATAAATAATTAAAGGAAAAACTAAAAATAAAAAAACAACAAAAACAGTGTTGGCTACCTCCTCCTCCTCCACCGCCGCTTCCACCTACACCGCTACGTCCACCACCTTCTTAATCTCCTACTCTACTTTGACTTTGCATTTGTTTGCAGGGCGCCTGTCCTGCTCTTACCCCCATATTGCTTCCTTTTGCAGTCCTCTAGCCCTTACTATGACTATTTTACAGCCATTTTAGCGCACCAAAGTTCGGGTCCCCATTGACTTAAATGGGGTTCGGGTCCCGAACCGGAGCTTTGACCCGAAGTTCGGCCGAACCCCAACATTCACGGGTCCGCTCATCACTAATAGGAAACCTATTCTGAAGCCCGGGCGAAGCGCTGCACTTGTAGAATACGGTATTTTATTAATTGGGGAAAAATTCTGCACCTTGTATGAAATAGGGAAGAAGGATTTTTTTGGCAAAAACATGATAAATTGTAGCACTTAGCTTTAATTATCCCCTTATTTATTTTTAATTCACTCTTCAAAGCTGAATTGCAATTTTCCTTATTGCTCATTAGTATCCATTCATGTCGATGGCCATTAGTGAGCAATAACGACCGCAAAGCATCGCTCTATACCCCAATTTGACTTCAATGCGTTAATTGCGCCACTTACGCGCTATAAATTGCTAAACCGTTTTGTGGAGGTAATTTAATAATCTCCCAAGTAGTTGTCTCGTTGCTGTTTTCATAAGAACTCGCCTGATTGTGGGATCCGCTCACAAGATGATCCGTCAGACACCTGCCTCTACTCAACTGCACAGCGTCAGCATCAAAGGCGGTAAGATAAAAGGTAAATACACCGTCCTGTGATCCCGGCTACAGAAAAAAACATCGGAGGCAAAGGGGGGAGAACTGGCTTAGCTGCAACCAATCAGATTCCACCTTTCAATTTCCAAAAGGAGCTCTGAGAAATAAAAGGTGGAATCTGATTGGTTGCTATGGGCAGCTAAGCCAGTTCTACTTTACACCAGTTTAATAAATCTCCCCCCAAAGACTGATGGAGAGATAGATATATAGGAGATAGATAGATAGATAGATAGATAGATAATAGATGATAGATAAATAGATAGATAGATAGATAGGAGATAGATAGGAGATAGATAGATAGATAGATAGATAGATAGATAGATAGATAGATAGATAGGAGATAGATAGATAGATAGATAGATAGATAGATAGATAGATAGATAGATAATAGATAGATAGATAATAGATAATAGATAGATAGATGATAGATAGATAGATAGATAATAGATAGATAGATAGATAGATAGATAGATAGGAGATAGATAGATAGATAGATAGATAGATAATAGATAGATAGATAGATAGATAGATAGATAGATAGATAGATAGATAGATAATAGATGATAGATACAGTCATGTGAAAAAATTAGGACACCCTTTGAAAGCATGTGGTTTTTTGTAACATTTTTAATAAATGGTTATTTCATCTCCGTTTCAACAATACAGAGAGATTAAAGTAATCCAACTAAACAAAGAAAACTGAAGAAAAGTCTTTTCAAGATCTTCTGTAAATGTCATTCTACAAAAATGCCTATTCTAACTGAGGAAAAAGATAGGACACCCTCACATGTATTCCCTCTTAAATTGGCTCAGATCTCACACAGGTATATCACACCAGGTGCACATAATTAGTAGATCGTTACTCTGCATGTTGAATGAGGCTTGCCCTATTTAAACCTCAGACATTTAGTTTGGTGTGCTCCTGACTGTTGAAGTGAGAGTGAGCACCATGGTGAGAGCAAAAGAGCTGTCAGAGGACTTCAGAAAAAAGATTGTAGCAGCCTATGAGTCTGGGAAGGGATTTAAAAAGATCTCAAAAGATTTTGAAATCAGCCATTCCACTGTCCGGAAGATAGTCTACAAGTGGAGGGCTTTCAAAACAACTGCCAACATGCCCAGGACTGGTCGCCCCAGCAAGTTCACCCCAAGAGCAGACCGCAAGATGCTAAAAGAGGTCTCCAAAAACCCTAAAGTGTCATCTCGAGAACTACAGCAGGCTCTGGCTACTGTTGATGTAGAAGTACATGCCTCTACAATCAGAAAGAGACTGTACAAGTTTAACTTGCATGGGAGGTGTGCAAGGAGGAAACCTTTGCTTTCCAAGAGAAACATCGAGGCCAGACTGACATTTGCCAGAGATAAAGTTGACAAAGACCAGGACTTCTGGAATAATGTTCTTTGGACAGATGAGTCCAAAATTGAATTATTTGGACACAACAGCAGAGGACATGTTTGGCGTAAACCAAACACAGCATTCCAAGAAAAGAACCTCATACCAACTGTGAAGCATGGAGGTGGAAGTGTCATGGTTTGGGGCTGCTTTGCTGCAGCAGGACCTGGTCAGCTCACCATCATAGAATCCACGATGAATTCTACTGTGTATCAGAAGGTGCTTGAAGAACATGTGAGACCATCAGTTAGAAAATTAAAGCTGAAGCGGAACTGGACCATGCAACATGACAATGACCCAAAACATACTAGTAAATCAACCAAAGATTGGCTGAAAAAGAAGAAATGGAGAGTCCTGGAATGGCCAAGTCAAAGTCCAGATTTGAATCCCATTGAGATGCTGTGGGGTGACTTGAAAAGGGCTGTACGTGCAAGAAACCCCTCAAACATCTCACAGCTGAAAAAGTTCTGCATTGAGGAGTGGGGTAAAATTTCCTCAGACCGATGTCGAAGACTGGTAGATGGCTATAAGAACCGTCTCACTGCAGTTATTTCAGCCAAAGGAGGTAACACTCGCTATTAGGGGCAAGGGTGTCCTATCTTTTTCCTCAGTTAGAATAGGCATTTTTGTAGAATGACATTTACAGAAGATCTTGAAAAGACTTTTCTTCAGTTTTCTTTGTTTAGTCGGATTACTTTAATCTCTCTGTATTGTTGAAACGGAGATGAAATAACCATTTATTAAAAATGTTACAAAAAACCACATGCTTTCAAAGGGTGTCCTAATTTTTTCACATGACTGTAAATAGATAGATAGATAGATAGATAGATAGATAGATAATAGATGATAGATAAATAGATAGATAGATAGATAGATAGATAGATAAACACTAGATAGAATGACGGACAGATAGATACTGGATAGACAAACACCGGATGGATATACAGACAGATTGAGAGATAGATAGATAGATAGATAGATAGATAGATAGATAGATAATAGATAGATAATAGATAGATAGATAATAGATAGATAATAGATAGATAGATAATAGATAGATAGATAGATAGATAGATAATAGATTATAGATA